>NC_133432.1:15806917-16134417 GCF_011762505.2 Arvicanthis niloticus | reverse complement strand
GGCCTGCCAATATCTTGCCTTTTTTAAAAAAAAGTATCATTTGGGAGGGTGCGCGTGTCATGACATACAGAGGGAAGTTACATTTGCCTATCCTTCCCTGGAAGTAGCCTCACCGATAGACAGAGGCCCCGCCCACCGACAAGAACGCATGCTCCCAGAACCAGCCACACAGCCCGCAGCCCCAGAGTCCCGATTCCCACCAGCGCCAGCACTAGCAGCCTTCTGACTCCTATCCTTATCTTTCAAGTTCCTACTTGGGCCACATCAAAGGGCTGTCACTGTCATAGCCTGGGGCTCCTTAAGTGGAAAATTCCCTACCCAGCCAATCCCAAGCCAGGCTATATATACGGTGGCACCCGCCTTTAATCCCAGCACTGGGGAGGCAGAGGCTGGCGGATCTCTGGTCTACGGAGTGAATTCAAGGCCAGCCTAGTCAACAGAATGAGTTCCAGGACAGCCAGAGCTACATAGTGAGACCCTGTATCAAACACACACACACACACACACACACACACACA
This sequence comes from Arvicanthis niloticus, assembly GCF_011762505.2. Taxonomy (NCBI): domain Eukaryota; kingdom Metazoa; phylum Chordata; class Mammalia; order Rodentia; family Muridae; genus Arvicanthis; species Arvicanthis niloticus. The sequence continues at coordinate 16,133,899 of NC_133432.1, read as the reverse complement.
CACACACACACACACGAAAGTCCAAGACAATGAGTTGAGAAGACGGAGCTTTAGCCAGTGGACAGGGGTCCCAGTTTGACAGAAATTCACACCCTCTGGCTGGCCTCAACCTCCTACCTGCAGCAGGGCTACGCTCAGAGGCGCCCATCTGCTCCTGACCACTTTCTCCCAAGAGCTGCTGGTGGTACCTAAGCCCCTCCTCCTCCTCCTCCTCACAGGCTTGGAGGGAAATAAACTCCCTCTGTCCCCTTTCAAAGTGAGATCCAGGAGAGAAAGGGCTACCCAGAACTCGGGGCTCTCTGGGAAGGAAACCCTTAAGAACTTTACTGCCTGAGACCACCCTCCCAGACTCCGAGCCAGCAAAGAAGGGGGGGGGGGGTTCCTTTTTGTCCTTCGGATCATGGCAACCACCACGCTCTTTGTTGGCTCCAGTCACCAAAGCGGAGCTCCTGAGGAAGCCCCCACGCCTCCAGATTCCTGCCACTGGCTGAAGGAGGGGTGTCAGATGATTTACTCTGGGAAGGTCCCAAGTGCCATTAAAATCACTGGAGGCTGCGACGGAATTAGCATTTTCCCCCACCCCCATTTCCTCACACCACAGGGCCCACCCCTTCCCAAGTGTAATGAGGAACAAATAGACCACTCGCCACTGCACGGGGCCAAGCAGAACTAAGCCCTGTGACTTGCAAGCCAACAGCACCGTCCCTACAATTGCAGACTTGTCACTAGCAAGGCTGGGGGCAGGGGGTGGGGGGAGAGGTGCGGGGAGAGCCCTACCCGCCCCATTCCACAGACGCCCTCTCCAAACAAAAGCATCAAGGGTCAACAAAGCAAGGCTGGTCAATTTCACCCAGAGGATGTGGTCTGTCGTTGCATCACTAACTTCCAAAGCCACTACATGAACAAACACGGTTTGAATGATGGGGCCCCCTAGTCGCTAAGCCGGAGGATTGGTGCTGATTTCAACCCAGTGCAATTCCGTATGCTTCAGCCCTCACGAAGCTCCAAGAAGTCCGCCCACCACTCTCCTTCCCGGGGTAGCTGCCCACGCAGAAAGAGGGCACAGGCGACAGAGCGTGAGCCATGGGAGAGCCTTGATACAGCTGAACTCTTCCAAGCCCCTCTCCCGGGGTCTCAGCCAGTCCAAGGTTGGTCCAGAAACGATCTAGAAAATGCAACCAGTTCTAGAATGAAGCTGGTTAACTCCCAAACCAACTAACCAAGTGTAGGCAGCTCTTTGAGAAACATCACCCTTGTTTTGGAGCTAAATATAGACTTAGCAAACTGTGTTTCTCTTTCTGTCCCTGGTGGGAACCGGTGGAAGGCATGGGTAACCGAGGACCCCAAGCATAGAAAGCTTTGCAGCGGGAGCAGCGCTGACACCTCCTCGGAGGGCAGGGACTGAGTTCCCAGGGGTGGCACATCCTCTCTTCTACCCGCAAACCTCCCAGAGCCATCCACGCACCGGCTCTTCTGTAGCTGGGTGGGGCTGGACAGGCTGAGGGGACTCGTCCTGGCACAAGGCAAGAGACAGGCAGCTTCCTCCCTCAAGGTTGCCCAGAATGGCTTTTGAGCACAGCCAGGCGAACGCTGACCCCCGTGGAGAGAGAAAATAGCCACAACACTGTAATTTTCAAGTCCAAGGGACTGTGCACTTTGGCAAACGCGTCTCAGAGCTTCCGCTCTGAGGAAATGGCCTGGACCCCCGTCAGTACCCCCTCTCCAAGCCGCAGAGGAGTGCCAAGAACTGAACAGCTCGAGGCTGCTCATTAATCGCACCAAGGAAGAGCCCTCCACTTTAAGACCAGAGCCATCCTCCGGGGGTCCAGCCAAAGCCCAAGGCTGTCCACCGTCTCTCCAAGGGGGAAAGTCTTAGTAAATATTTGGGGTCACTTGAGGTCATCTGGAAGGAAGGCAATATTTACTTTTGCCTATACACAGTCATTCTTCAAAACAAGTTGGCATTCAGGCTTGCTCCTAAGTGCGACCTCACCCAGGCGGTCTGAGCCGCAAAGTTGAGGATGCATTTTCCTTCTGCGTTCTGGGTATCTGAGCGGTCGGTTTTGGTTTAAGGAATGGAAAGCGATGCTCTCGGTCTAAAGCTACCTACTCCCAAAACGTGGGTTTTAAAGGTCTGGAGAATACAGCCCTCATACGCACATGAACATGGCTCGTGACTGTCGCTTCTTCCCAGCCTTTGGGATTGTCTCCACTTGCCTGGGGTGGGGGAGGGGGGTACTGTCATTTTAGGATAAGCTTCCTCTACAACCAACACATAGCAACACCGTGGTGGCCGAACCTAGCCAACTCCAGCCCAGGCTGCAAACAGCATATACCTGGCTATTCTGACTTTCCCATTCGCGGGGTTTAGGCGACAGCTGCGCAGGTGCCAGCCTGGAGCCAGACTCGCCGATCTCGGGGCAAGGGCTCTGAACAGCTAGCTTCACGTTAGACATCACTAGGTGCCTGCTCGGACCACGCTCCCCGGTCCTACTCGACCACGTATGGGTCAGGGTGCTGGAACGACCCGCGCTTCCAAAGGGTGAGCGGCGGGGTCACCTGGCTGCCTGCGGAAGCTACTTGGGAGACAGCGGGAGCCACCTGGGTAAGCGGGTGGCTTTGAGAGGATGGAGACAGGGGGCAACCAGGCGCGGGAAGGACTGCAGCCAAGCCAGACATGACCAGCCCAGACGACCTCCAGGCCCCGCAGGTGTCCAGACAACAGGACAGAGGTCCACGGACACTGGGCCACCACATCTCCAGCAGACCCTGGGGCCCGGGTGCCGGGCAGCGTGAGGAGGGGGATTTCGGGGAGTCCTGCCTGTGGCTCCCGGAACCCCAAAAGGATGCGAAGGGCAGCTGGGACTGGAGAGGAGGCAAAGGGGACGCGCGCGGGGTTTGGGCCGCCCGGGGCTCCCCAGACCCTCCAAGAGCAGGAGGCGGCGGCCGCCCGGGACTTGGGACCCAGGCAGCAACTTTGCGCGCGGGGTCGGGGAGGGGACGCGGCCGCGTTACCTGCGCAGCGGAGCGCGCTCAGCGCCAGCAGCAGCCCGAGCGACGCGGCCGGGGCCCGCATGGTCCTCCCGGGAGCCGGCGCCGGGCTCCGCTCGCTCCTGCGCCGCCGCCTCCCGCACCTCTCAGCTCCGCGCTCGGCCGCCGGCTGCAGTCGGCGCCCGGGCTCAGCGCGCTCCCGCCCTGCACTTGGCCCGAGTTGCGCGGCCCCCGCCGGCGCCGCGGCTCCTGCGCCCCAGCGCGCGTCCCATCCCGCCGCCGCCTCGGCCAGCGCCAGCTGCCGGCCGCCCCTCCAGCCAGCGCGAGAGTGAGCGAGCCGAGCAGGGAGGAGGGGAGGGAGGAGGGAGGAGGAGGGGAGCAGCCAGGAGGGAGGAGGAGGGAGGAGGACAGGAAAGGAGGAGGAGGGAGAAGGGGAAGGGAGGAGGGAGGAGGGAGGAGGAGGGAAAAGGAGGAGGAGGAGGAATGGGGCTAGAAGAAGAGGGAGGAGGATGGGGTTAGGGAAGGAAGGAGATTAGAGGAGGAAGGGAGGGAGGAAGAAGAGGAATGGGGTAGAGAGGAAGAGAGAGAAGGACCAAGCCCAGTGATGTTAAAGAACAGAGAAAGAGGAGGAAGGGAGGTGCCTTTCCCTCCCCTCGCCCCCCCACCCCGGGCCAAGACACCAGGCGGCCACCCAGCGGTTAAGCGGCAGGATGTGTCACTCACTCCCAGGGGAGGGCACTGGGCCGCCAAGGCCTGTGGGGACCCAAATAGGTAGTCGGGCAGGGACAGAGAGGGCGTGTAGAGTGCCGACCGGGTTGCCAGGGTGTGTTGGGAGCGTAACGCTGGGCGTCCCCGAGGTTGAGATGACAAGCGTGCCACAGAAAGACCCGCAAAGGAGGTGTCTGTGAGGGATAGATCCGCTGAGCGCAGACTAGGGCACGTGATGAATGTGGTGTGGCCTGAGGGCCCGCAAGAGTGTCTGCCAGCATCGGGCGGATCAGAGCGCTCTTCGTCTGTTAAGGAGAGGGGAGGAGAGAGGCACGACTCCCCCACCAGGGCAGGTCGTCCGATCTGACCACGAGGTGAGCCAGGCTTCATCCAGGCGTGGGAAGAGAGTCCCAGCTTACAGGGACCAAGAAACTACAGCCCCTCTGAATGCACAGCCTAGTCCGGGGGGCGACAGGTTGAAGCAGAGAAGCTTGAGGTGCTTCTCTGAGAGGCCCTGGAAGTTCCCTCCACTAGGCTGCAAAGCCAGAGGCTGTGCACCTGAATTAAAGTCTCAGTTCTGCCCAACCCTGCCACCAGTTTCTGGTGTCTTGGTTTGGTGTGGGAAAAAAAAAATGGGTCAGATCTCAAATTGGTCAACTGGGGGGATGCAGACTGCAGTCCAGCAACCTTAGCTGAGAACCCTGCTCTGTTTGTAAACCCCAGCGCAGGCAAAACTCATAAGCCTCCCAGAGCCTCAGTTTCCCAAGCTGAGACATGAAGGCATGGCAACCTCTAGCTGGTATCCCCAGGAATGCACACAGGAAGCCCCTGACCCGATCCACCAAGGACAACACCCTCTTGCTCACTGCAGCCATGACCACCGGGCATTTGATTTGCCTCCACGGGCGAGCATCAGAACACTCCAGCCTGCCCAGCTGGTGTGGGGGCTGGCGGGCCTACTTCGTTATTAGCCAGCTCCAGGCTCTTCCACGATTTAAAAAAGAAGAAGAAGGAACAGGTGCCTGGTGTTAGACCAGGTTAGTTACCAAGAACAAATTCTGCTCTGCCTGCTGCCCTCCTTCTTCAGGAATCCTGTCTTTGCCATGCTCCTGGCAAAAGCATCAATGGGTGGACAGTGGATTCTGGGAGTCTCCTTGGTCTCAGAGGGTCTGTCTACCCCCTCTCAGTGACCATGGCTGTGGGGGATGCTGCCCAGTCTCAGGATCTTCTGGGTGCCGCTTCAGTCACGTCTTCTGTCTTCCCTTCATTTACTCTCGAACACCTCTTAGCTGTGTACCTACTGTGTGCAGGGCCTGGGCTAGATGGTGACAGAAAGTAAACACAGCATGCCCGTTACTCTTGAGGAACAGGGGGTGAACAGCAGCCCCATGATAGAGATAGCTCAGGCTGTTAGCCATAGCCAGTGGGAGGCCAGGGTGTATTGGACCAGGTCATCAAGAGCTAGGATCTGTGGCCAGAGGGATTCTATGGCTTCCTTGTTAGGGGCATAGTGCATGGAGGGTAGGCATGAATCCATCCAGCAAGGCCTCAAGCCAAGATCCATAAAGTCCCAGGTATGATGGAAGGCATCGGTTACCTTACCCCTACCTCATCACATCTCAGAGAGCCTCTTTGTTTATCCAAGGTAGACCTGAGCTGGATGAGCTCCCCAGCTGACCCTTGCTGGTAATGACGTCATATCACAAAGAGGAAGGAGGGGTCTGTTTTGTGGAATGGCAGAGAGAAGGCAGGTTAGTTGCTGTGTGACTTTGTATAAACTCCTAACTCTTTCTGAGCCTCCCTGCAGCCTGTGTTTCTGATAGTATTTATGAAAATTCTAAGCAGAGGGAAAGCCTTCCATGATCTGAAAGGCCCAGAAGAGCTGAGGAGCTGACGGTATAACCAGGAAGCCCTGTAGCTCCCTCAGCAAATTCATCTTCTCACCCCTGCCCAACCTCAAATCCCCAAGTTTCGCCTGGCCTGGGAGTACCAGGCAGGACCCCCCCAAGGTCCTATACATACACAAAGAAGCTGAGGTCAGAAATGACTGACCCCCTGGTTCTGTAGTGTGGCAAGGAAGATCTAACCTGGCCTTGAGGTGTAGCGATCCGGCCACACCTACCTAGCAGGTGGCTGTCCCCTTCAGATCCTCCCAGGCCTGGCCTCTAAAGCTGGGTCCCAATGCCTCTGGGCTTCCGGCAAAGAGCAACAGTACCATCTTGTGGCCAAAACTGGCAATACATCCCAGTACATCCCGAGGTGGTGCAGATCCTCACCGGGGTAATCAGGAAAGCTTGAGGCTGAGAAGTCCATCTAACTTAAGGATTGTGGTAGCGCTAAGAGTCAGATATTTCAAGACTTCCGTTATGTGATAAGTGGACTTCTGATGGAGAGAAGGGGCCTTTTTTCTCTTTTTCTGAAGCGTTCAAACAGCTGATCCTCCTGCCTTCAGAGTACTAGGATGACAGACAGCCTTGAACCAATAGGTGTATGTGTATGTGTATGCAGTGGGAATCGAACCCAGGACTTTGTGCATGCTAGGCATGCACTTTACCCACTGTACCACATTCCCAGCATCCTTCTTAGTTTTATTCTTCTACAGAACGCTTGTTACCACTCTGGCTTTCCCTAATAGCTGGGACCCTGGCTAGACCATGCACCAGGCTTGATGCAAGGAAGCCCCGAGTACCAATCCAGGGAAGAAAGGAGGGAAGGAAAGAAAGAATGAAGAAGAAATGAAACTCAGGGTTGGAGAGCAGGTTAACTAGATGCCAGAAGTCCCTAGAAGCCTGTGAAAGCAAGAGAGCTCAGCAGGGGACGACACTAACCCCACACACCTGACTTCAGTCCTTGGAATCCACAATGGAAGGAGAGAGTTGACTGCCACACGTGCACTGTGCTACATAGAAACCACCAGCACTCCCATCTCATAGTCACCCACAATAATAGCTTTTTCAAAATCAAAATGGTCTCACTATGTAGTTCTACCTGTCCTGGAACTCACTATGTAGACCAGACTAACCTCAAACTCACAGAGCTCCATCTGCCTCTGCCTCCCAAGAGCTGGAATTAAAGATGTAAACTGGGAGATTATGTGTGTGTGTGTGTGTGTAGCATATGACATTATATAATTTATATATAAAGTATGTGTAATTTATAATTTGTATAATTTATATATTATATAAATATACATCCCTTCTGAATACACACACATATGTATTATATATAATATATATATGAATTGAAGCCCATGTAAAGGCCACATAAAAGAGTAGTAGGCCCCACACAAAGAGCTGGCCAATAGGAGAGAGGTACGTAAGCAGAAAATCCTTTGTGGCCCCTCCACTCACTTACTCTTGTGGGAAGAGACTGACCCCTAGGTGCTCAGGAGCAGGAGCAGGAGGTGTATAAGAAAGAGTGGGTCAAGGCCTGGGAGAGATGGTTCAGAGGTTGAGAAGAGTGACTACTCTTCCAAAGGACCCAAGTTCGATTCCCAACACCCACATGGCAGCTCACAAACATCAGTAACTCCAGTTCCAGGGGTTCCGGTGTCCTCTGCTGGTTTCTGTAGGCATTGCACACATATGTCCCACAGTTATACATGCAGAGAAAACACCCATATGTATAAAATAATGGTTATTAAAATAATAATAATAATATATGCTGTGAAGACACCTGGGTCTTCAGGGTAATTTTCAGTAAAATGTACTAGCTAAAAAGATGAAGCTGATAGTCACAGGCAAGGCCAGAGCATTCAAACACACTCAAGGTGACAAAGTCCACCGAGCCTCACATTGACCACCTGGACCACTGGGATGGGTTCACTCAGCAGCCTTTGGGATATCTGCAGACTCTGCATCCCTGGCTTCTACCACCCAAATGTAAACTAAAGGAAAGGCGAGCAGAACAAAGATTTCACCCCTCGACTGAATGAGAGGTGACGGTCCTTCTAGACACTCGCTGACTGAGGGTGTGATGAGAGGGGCTCCGATTACCACTCATGACTTTCTTCCACCGGTACCCACCAGCAGCAGCTACCGGTGAAAGAAAGAAACACCGTTTTCTAGAAACAGTTTTAGTCACCGTGTCCTCAGCAGCCGGACTGATCCTGTGCAGAGCATCCTCTGAAAGGATATGCTGTGTCAGGCATCCATGACTTGCAGCCAAAAACAGCCTGGAGGAGAGATGCCGGTTCTGGGAGAGCCCTGAATGGACAGTCAGTCACGCATACTTAGCTCTCAACAGAACAACCTGAATGTACATCAAAAGATAGAAGAAACACACACACACACACACAGTGCTTCTCCTATTTTTGAGGGTTAAGTAGTTTTCCAAATCCCACGTTCCTGACACAGACTCAAGACTAGATCCTGAGAAAACAGAACCTTGGTCCCAAGAGATGACTCTTGGGGTGTCTTTGTGTGCACCCCATGCCATCCTCCCTGCCCTCTCTACCCACCCCGTGATGGTTTGTATATGCTCTGCCCAGGGAGTGGCACTATTGGGAGGTGTGACCTTGTTGGAGTAGGTGTGTCACTGTGGGCGTGGGCTTTAAGACCCTTATTCTAGCTGCCTGGAAGTCAGTCTTCTCCTAGCAGCCTTCAGATGAAGATGTAGAACTCTCAGCTCCTCCTGCACCATGCCTGCCTGGATGCTGCCATGCTCCTACCTTGTTGATCATGGACTGAATCTCTGAACCTGTAAGCCAGCCCCAATTAGACATTGTCCTTATAAGAGTTGCCTTGGTCATGGTGTCTGTTTGCAGCAGTAAAACCTTTACTAAGACAACCCCTCGGTGAGTGTCATGTGAAGGCATTGTCACATGACTGCGTTGCTTCTCAGAGTATTCTACATTGAAAGCATCTCTCCTGCCATGTAATAACTGTTTCTCTGTGTGACAGTTTGAAAGATGCTGGTGGCCCTGCCCTTAGGGGAGTCCTTGTCCATTTCCATGGGTTTCCCTGAGGAAAAACCAAGGGGCCTCCTGCAGCGTTTCACTGTGGAAAAACAAAGGTTTGGGGCTGGGGTGTGGCTCAGAAATGGAGCCAAATTTCACCCTCAGCCTTGCAGAGGGAGGGAGGGGAAAGAAAGGGGCAGAGAGATGGCTCAGTGGGTAAAAGCATTTGGTGTGCAACTCTGAAGCATTGTTTGAACCCGGGCACTTGTGTGAAAAGCCCAATGTGGCCAGAGGCGCCCAGAACACCCTTGAAATGTGGGGCAGAGACAGCTTGATATTTCTCCTAGAACAGGGAGTGTGGGAGACCCCGTCTCAAGGCTTTAAGGTGGAAAGTGAGAGGACGAACACTCGATGTTCTGCTTCAGCCTCTACGTGTGCAAAAACGGGGAGTACATGCACGCACACACGCACATGCGCACACAGAAGGAAAAAGAGAGGAAGACAGAGGCAGAGAAGAGGGAAAGGGAAAAGGAAAGTCTGTCTAAGCTGTTTTTCTTATGCATGGTCAGTCCTCAGAACGCACCCTTAAATCCACACTGTGGGAGAAAGAATCACGTCAGGGTTTGTCTAATATTAGCCTCCTTAGAAAACACAAGCTGGAGAGACGGCTCAGTGGTTAAGAGCACTGACTGCTCTTCCAGAGGTTCTGAGTTCAATTCCCAGTGAGTACATGGTGGCTCGCAACCACATGGTGGCTCACAACCATCTGCAACTGGGTCTGATGACCTCTTCTGGTATCTCTGAAAAGAGCAATGAGATAGATAGATAGATAGATAGATAGATAGATAGATAGATAGATAGACAGAGAAATTATATATATTTATATATAGAAAGAAAGAAAGAAAGAAAGAAAGAAAGAAAGAAAGAAAGCAAGCAAGCAAGCAAGCATATTCAAGTTTCTGGCCAGAAGCCTCAGAGCTAATTCACAGCTCCAGACCCAGTCTTCTCTGCTTCCTAGAAGTTTTGGTTGTGAGCCTCAGGCTTTAAGGATGGCATGATAGCTCCAGCCTCTTCAGTTCCTCCATTCAGTTTTAATGCTCTGTCCCTTCATTCACGATATGGACTATTCCAACAGCATTAGCTCCTTACCCACCACAAATCTCTGTAAATATTGAGATGTTTACAATGAAATGTGCATGCTTTGGGAAATCATTGCCACCTCCAATACATATATATATATATATATATATATATATATATATATATATATATAAACTTATTTTATTTGTAGGAGTATGTGATTGCCTGTATGTACACCACATGTGTGCAGTACTTATAAAGGCCAGAAGAGGGCAGCAAGTCCCCTGGAACTGAGGCCACAGACTGTTATAATACTCTTGAAATCCACTGGCGCTGTGGCTGTTGCTGCTACTGGTTTGGTTGTTGTTTGTTTGTTGTTTTGGAGTTTTGTTTGTTTGGGTTTGGTTGGCTTGGATTGTGTGTGTGTGTGTGTGTGTGTGTGTGTGTGTGTGTGTGTGCACACGCATGTGCGCACCTGTGTGCTGGAGGTCCACCCATAACCTGGAATGCCCTATCACAGGCTCTACCCCTGAGCACCTTGCCAGCCTCTCTCACAGTGGTTGAATCCAGATGCTTTGGAGAAATCCAGCATCTTTCTATCTGCACATGGGGCCGGGATCCTCAGGAGACTACAGGCTTCTCCCATCTGCACGCCCTTTCTCTCGACCACATCTGCCTGGGTGGATTTTAAATCATTTCTAGCTCTCATGAATTCTACTTATTCTCTCCTCTGTGTTCAGGAGCACTTCCTGAGGGGGAAGTTTGAGAGTGTTTGAAAGTGATCCCTTGGCCCAGAGCAGGGTAGGGAGACCTTGGGATTGTCTGTGGAGGGAATGCCTGTGATCCCACGTGATCTTCTGAGCAAAGCTGGCTGTCATAATGACAAACCCCTAAGTAATTAGGGACTCAGGGCTTGCAGAGACTGTGGCTTCGGGTCCAGCTGGTGTCATGACTCAGAATCTTCAAGGTTCATGGGAAAGTTCTTCTCAGCAGTAAAAGAGCGGGAAATACAGGCAAGAAGTAAGGTCACGGTGATGATAAAATAAGCCTTGAGGGTGTCTGGGTAAGAACAGAGCCTCTAAATGCCAATAAATCGGGGGCCGAAGAGACGGCTTAGTGGCTAAGAGCACTGACTGCTCTTCCAGAGGTCCTGAGTTCAATTCCCAGCAACCACATGGTGGCTCATGGCCATCTGTAATGGGATCCGATGCCCTCTTCTGCTGTGTCTGAAGACAGCTACAGTCTTCATATGCATATGTATATGTATACTCATACACATAAAGTAAATAAGTCTTGAAAAAAATGACAATAAATCACTCTTGGTGTTGATGATGAACCCTTATTGCAAGGGCCTCTTCAGTGTTTACTTTTCCTTAAAATAGGTTAGGATGTTGAGGTCTGGGACAGTTATATTCCCTAATTAGACCTTCCCTGGGTCTAATTTTTTTAGACCCATGATTTTCTTTAAGATTTTTATATATGTGGTGTGTGCCAAAGCACACAGGAATGCAGTAGTCGCAGAGGCCAGAAGGGGGCGACAGATACCCTGGAGCTGGAGCTATAAGCAGTTGCAATCCATCTGACATGGGTGCTGGGAACCAAACTAAGGACCTCTGCGAGAACAGTCAGTGCTCTTAACTGCTGAGCCGTCTCTCCAGCCTGTCCTTGCCCACTTTTAGGATTTATCGTGAGTAGAAGTGGTTGAGCGAGTCATTGAGAAAAGGAGAGTTTGAACGTGCACACATTCAAATTCCCACCCATTCATGGCAGAGGCCGGCAGCCCCATGGCTAATTCACAACTCCAGAAGCTGCGGCTTTCTCTGCTTCCTTCGAGTTTGGGTTGTGAGCCTTAGCCTTTGAGGATGGAGTTATAGCACCAGCCCCTTCACTTCCTCAATTGCTGCCACAGTTGCAGAGGTGGTGGCAGCCACACAAACAGCAGCGGCAAGAGGGGAGCCGAAGAGTTTCAGGTAGCACCTGGGGCAGATGGGAGGAGGAACGGAGGTGAGAGAAACAAAGAAGGCCGGAGGAACGGAAACAGGGAAGCAGGTAAGAGGGAAGAGGCAAGGCCAAAGGAAGAAGGCATGAGGAAACAGAATAGATGCTGACTGCAGCCAGGATTTACAGGCCACAGCTCTCCTCATGCTAGGGCAGGAGAGCTGGGACACTGTCACTGTCCCAGCACTTGAGGACCATCCGGGAGCTGTGACGCTGCCTGCTCTGGTGCTGCTGCAGCGGCTGATGGAAGCTGGGAACTACAGAAATAGCCAAGTACCAGGGTTAAAGCACAGAGCGGTGAGTCTCCAATGGCAGAACTGAGAGTCGAGTCTCTGACTTAAGCCTAGAACAGTGAGTCTCCAGATCTCTCACTGAGCAGCAAACCTCTGGATCTCACCAGCCCCGCCTCTGGGTCTTGGCCACTCTAGGGCCCTGGAAGGAATGTCTCCTCACCTACCCACAATTCCTAGAGAGGTAGAGCAGAGGGGCCCACCAGCTGGCTGGTGACAGGATGCCTATCATTGGCTGGTCATTGTGCCCAGGGATAGACTATAATTGGCTGGCTGTAGACCTGGAAGGAACCACCTCTGTCCAGACCACACCCAAATCCAGTACCTTCATCCTACACCCCCAGCTGCCCCAAGTTCTCATGGGTAATAGCCTGAGAGAGGCAAGAATGCCACACAGGTGACAGGAGTCACAGGGCAAAATGTCAGGCACTCCAGAATACCATTCTGGAATGTTCTAGTAAGTTCTTCCAGCATGTCAGTGCCCATCCTGAGCTTCCAGGGGGAAACATGGGCATGTGAGCTCACACCTGCAGAGGGTCACTAAATATCCCATCAGCTAAAAATGCTGACTCTTGTCTTGCTGTTTATAGTATGTTGCAACAAACTTACATCAGCCCCTGTAAGATGGAGTGTTTTACTTCTCTTAGCAGAGGAGGAAGTCAGGGCTTGATTTACCCCACATTGACCAAATGGTGCAGGTAAAGTCTGAAGGGAGACCTGGATATTCAAAGACTCTCCATCAGGGCCTGACCACCCCAACACCCCAGATTCATATTCTCTCTCTCTCTCTCTCTCTCTCTCTCTCTCTCTCTCTCTCTCTCTCCTTCCCTCTCCCCCTTCCCCACCTCTCTATTTCTCTCTGTCAGCCCCTGACTGAGAGAACCCCCAGGATCTCCCTCATTGTCCTGTGGTCTTCCTCCACCTCAGGGAAACTTTGATTGTGCTGGTTTGGTTTGGTTTCTTTGGGTTGAGTTTTCTAAGGTAGGCTAGCCTGAATCTCCTGATCCTTCTGCTTCAGCCTCTCATGTACTGGGGTGAGAGAGGTGTGACTGCCATGGCCATCTTGGACACACACACACACGTGTATGTATGTATGTATGTATGTATGTATGTATGTATGTATGTATCTTTGCCCATGGAGCATTGTGGTTTTGAGTACTGAGAAAGGTTGTGGAGACTCCCAGGGAAGCCAGGTGTGGTGGTTTGAATGCTTGGCCATAAGGCATGGCAGTATTAGGAGGAGTGGCCTTGTTGGAGGAAGTGTGTCTCCAGGGAGTGATCTCAGAAGCTCAAGCCCAGGGTCAGTGGCTCACAGTCACTTTCTGCTGCCTGTCACTCTCAGCTACCCCTCCAGCCCCATGCCTACCTGCATGCTGCCATGCTTCCTGCCGTGATGATAATGGACTGAACCTCTGAAACTGTAAGCCAGCCCCAATTAAATGTTTTCCCTTATAAGAGTTGCAGTGGTCATGGTGTCTCTTCACAGCAATAAAACCCTAAGATACCAGGGTTCCCTTATCAGTGGGGAAGTCACCCAGACAAGGCATGACAACCTCACTCGATGATGGACACTGTAGGGGGAGAGTCCCTGGTTAGTTCTTAGAGTGTCTTTGAAAGGCATATGATATCTGTTAGCCAGTGCAGTGTCACCCAGCTGCTTGAGGATGCAGTGACATCTAACTCTAGTATTTTGATGCCTGGCACCAGGGTGGGAAGGCACCAGGAGCCTCCCTCAGAAAGAGAAACATGTCCAGCCCATGACCAATCTCCTGTCCTGGCCTGCACCTGTGTCCAATCATACATGTCCAATCATACAAGGCAAGCTCATTCTCACTGGACAGTGCTCAAAGCATGGCCTTGACCCTACAGGTCTAGGGACAAAAAGAAACAATGGCCGCAGGGGAGGGGGGCAGAGGCTCGGGGACAAGGGGCCTTCATGGCAGAGCGAGATCTCTCTATAACACTGTGATGGTGTCTGATCCAGCAAAGCTGCATAACAAACACCCGGGCTCGGCGGCTTCAAGAGCGACTTACTTGTGCTCTCACACCTGCCGTCTGGCCAAGGGTCAGCTGCCCTGGGCTGGGGTCAGCCAGTCATTCCTGCCAGCTGCAAGGACTCTGCAATCCCAGCATCTTCTACCATCCAACATAGCACAACGAACCTCAGTGGGGCAAGTCTGGTCACAACAGACATTCCCACAGCCGGCCTGCATCCTGGCCACTAATGTCCTGTTGGCCAAAGTGTGTCCAACGCCAAACACCACGCCAGTAGGAAGGATACTCGCTCTCAGAGAGAGGAGCTGCCATGTTGGCCACAGACAGCATCTCTTGCAAGCCACCACCATAGCTGTTTCCAGCCAGGAAACTCTTTTTCAGTTTGTAGGTTACATTCCTTGTGCGTATGTGTGCCCGCTTCCCACTGCACAAGAACCGAAGTCAGAGGACCAACTCGCTAAAGTCAACTTCTACACGTAGGTCCTGAGGACTGAACCGAGGTCGTCAGCCTTGCTGGCTAGCACTTCTATCTGCTGGACCATCCTATTAAACGCCCTGGATCTTTATTCTCAATGACCAGTTGGAATGAAATAGTGACCAGGCCAGGCAGTAGTGGTGCACGCCTTTAATCTCAGCACTCAGGAGGCAGAGGCAGGTGGATCTCTGTGAGTTTGAGGCCAGCCTGGTCTACAGAGGGAGTTCCAGGACAGCCAGGGTTACACAGAGGAAAACTTGTCTTGAAAAAGCAAATAAATAAACTGATAAATAAATAAAGTCTCGATTAGTATAGAACAAGGAAGAGATATTTGAAGAAAACATTCGTTTTTGTCACCAAGGCCAGTGACACAAGCTGCCCCCACATCCCACTCTATTCCCAGGACATAACACTAATTGAAATGTTTCTATAAGCAGGTATAAAAGAAACTCACTGAGGGCGGACTGGGTAGGAAGAGGGTTTGTTGGAGACACGGCTACAAGGACTCATACACACCTTGCAAGAAATACAGGGTCGTTCTCTCCCTGGGACCTCAGAAGTTCCAGCCTTGTACCAGGGCTGCCTCCACTCAGTAACTTCCTCAAAGAAGTTTGATCTATCCCAGCTCTACAAACAAGGACAAGAAGGCTCAGAGAGGTCAAGCCCTCTGCGAGATAACACAGCTTGACCCACAGTGTTCTTTGCCCTCTACCACTTTGACCCTTGCTTCCCCTACCCCTTTGTGATTGGCAGGAGAAACCTCCCCTCCCCTACCAGTCTGTGCCCAAGCTGCCATGTTACAGCCAAGGCCAGTATCTCTAGGACCCCAGGACCTCTTGGGCCACAGCAGGAGACTCATCTCCCTACAGAAGCCCTGAGCTCTCAAGAGAACTCATAGGAGGGAAAAAGAAAGGCTGTAAATACCAAATATAACCACTTGAGGAACCGTCGCAGACAGTTCTACAGACAGTCAGTTACGTAACAACTGTTGAGGTTGCCAAGAAGCCATGAGGCTCGGTGGCGCAAGATGGTCTTCCCTAAACACCCATTAATTCTCTCCTTGTTCTGTCCCAGGGACCCGCCCATGATCACAGGGAATTCTTTAGGCACGCCAGGCTGGCACCCTGGGCGGGAGCTGGTGGTCCCATGGATGAGGAAGCTGTAAGAAAATGAGATACAGAAGAGTAAATGGGAGGGGGCGGGGCAGGGCGGGGTTTGAGTGGAAGGGAGGAGCTTAAGCATGGGAGGGACGGACTGAAAGGGAAAACATAAAAGTCCTAACAGAGAATGAGGGAAGGAATCTTATAGGCTGAGAGGAAGCCCTGCAGGGGGCAGAGTCAGAATGTGCAAAGACCCTGGGGTAGGATTGTGCCAGCATTAGAGAGGCCCAATGAATTGCGCAGCCAAGACAGAGGCTCTGTGGCACTGAACAGAAGAGAATTGCTCCCAGAGTCAGAGTCACTGTAACTAACAAGGATGGAAAGAAAGAAAGGGATGTCTAGGGAGAATTATTAGAACCCGCAGACTCCTGGCCCCTCACCCTCAGGGCTGACAGAATGGAATGTGGCCTCATGTGGCCCAGATCAGAAAATCCTGGGCTCGCACTGAGTGCTCCGGCTCACATCTAGAATTCCAGCCCTTGAGATGCTGAGGCCTGGGGATTGCTGCGAGTTTGAGGTACTGAGACACTAGCTCCAAAACCAAAACCAAAATAATGGCTCCAGATAATTTTTGAAGCCAGAAGTCTGAAGGACTCAGAGCCAAGGAACAGCACCTACTGATGGCTTGGAGGGCAGAGAGGGGTCTGGAACCCAGGAGCCCCTAGGTCAAGTTGCAGCCCAGTGGATGGTTACTGAGAAATGGCACTGAGATTCTAGAGGTGCCTTGGTCCCCAAAGAGGCCCCCACAGCCTTTGTACCAACTGTCCCCCTCTACCTAGAGTACCTTTCCTTCAGACCACACATGGCTGGCACCTTCACATCCTTCAGGGTTTCCCAGACTGACCATGTATCTACCATTGATGCTCTGCTCTCCGCCTGCATCCTCTCTCCTATGTGGTCTGACTTATAAGCTTGATGTGTAAACTACACATCCCTGGAACCGTTCTGATGACTACTTCCTGGTACTAGAGGGGTTCCTGGCCTGGAAAGAGATACAACAAAAACAGAAATACTGGAAAATTCCTCTGATCGGCTGCTGGGTGTCTTGATTTCTTCCACAGGGAAAAGGGCGAGGGGAGGGGGGGAGGGAAATGGAATAATTCATATAAAAATTAAAATCTTAAGACAAAGTGGGGAGTGCATTTGCATAAAGACTAGCTTCCGATTTTTAATGTCGCCCACCTCCAGAGTGAAGGTGGCAGCCTCCCAGGCAGAGCCGGAAGTGGCTCAGCCAGCCCTGTGCCTGTCACAGAGGAGTCAGAACCCAAAGTTCAGCCTTAAATACCTTTCTGGCTCACTCCTCCTTGCTCATCTAGGGTAGGAAAGCTAAATGCTGATTTTCCCAGAATCCCTTGCAGATCCATCTCTCGACCGGACACTACCTAAGGACCTCCCCTCCCCCTCAAAGAGTCTGCACTCTTTGGGGACCTCTTTGCCTGACCACATCTCACCTCTTCCTGCTTTGAACACAGCCTCTGTGACTAGAACCATAAGCAGTTGTCTTGGAATCCTGGGAAGGCCAGGAGACTCAGAGAGATGCCTACCTGGTCCTCAGTTGGTGGAGTACCCTAGACTCACAGGCTCCAAATTTTCTCATCATTTAAAATTAAGCTTGGAGACAGGAAGATCGGGAGTCCGCAGACACCTGCAGCTACATAGAGGCTAACCTGAGCTACCTGAGACCCCATCTCAAATAGATACAGCTAACCAAGGCCCGACTCCTCCAGAGCTTCTGTGTCCAAGAATCGTGAGTTTCTTCAGATTAATGCAGAGGACATGATAGGACATCATCTGAACAAAGGTCTGAGATATCAGACTGGTTGGTCCTCCCCAGTCTTTAGGATGAGGGGCAAGCCTGAAACTTTTGTGTGGCTCCACCTCAGAGAAGGCCATCTAAAAATAAACCTGGGGTCTGAAGACAGGACATCTAAAATGATGCTGTCACTTTGACAGTGTGCCCGACAAAGCCACCATGAACAGTAGCCATCCATCACCCACCTCTGCCTTCCATGTGGGGAGCCGAGATACCAGGATGGAAGGGGACAGGTGAGTGGGACAAGAGCAGAGTGTCTGCCTAGCCAGAAATCCCAGCTAACTCCCAAGCCCATGGCACCCCGGCACACCGGTCAATCCCCAGACTACTGCCGTGAAATCAGAGAAGCAGAGGGGCTGACGCCCAAATTTAATTTGCAAGGTCAACCACCCAGGAAAGCAGACCTCACAGAATAGTCACACCCCCGAATCTCTGCTGAGTCAGAATAAGAAAACAATGAATTATGGGATACAGAATTTGTAAGAACCTGGGTTCTCACAGAGGTGAGGCTGGCAGTTGAGTTAATTGGCTCAGCAGTTAAGAAAGAACATTGGCTGCTCTCCCCAGGACTTGAAAGATGGCTCCTCACCATCCTGAACTCTGATACTGAGGGATCTGATGCCCTCTTCTGGCCTCTGTGGGCACTGCATGCATGTGATTCACATACCTCATATGTAAGAGGCAAAACCTTCATATACACAAAATAAGGCTCTTTTTTTTTTTTTTTTTTTTTTTTTTTTTTTTACTTTACTTATGCAAGTACACTGTAGCTGTCTTCAGACTCACCAGAAGAGGGCATCAGACCCCATTCCAGATGGTTGTGAGCCACCATGTGGTTGCTGGGAATTGAACTCAGGACCTCTGGAAGAGCAGTCAGTGCTCTTAACCACTGAGCTACCTTTCCAGCCCCGTAAGTTTCTTTTTTAAATGGGCTGGCATGTAACTCAGTGCTATATAGCACCGGCCTAGCACACGAGGTTCCACGTTCCATCCGCTATACCATCAAAATAAATAAATGAATGAAACAGAAGACAGAGGGGAAAAGACGGAACCCCAGACACATCCTCGTGGTAGAAACAAAATTGTGCAGCCCCCTAGAAATCACACAAGAAGTGTGATTCAGATTACCCACCTCCATGATGCCCCTTCCTCCTCTGGGAACCTGTGGGGACATGTGTGACACAAGGGACTAGGGAACCAGACGCTTACTAGCACATAGCAAAGGGGAGAAAAACGGTAGCCACAGGAATGGCCAGGGTCCAAGATACTAAAATGGAATGAGAGCCCACCAAGGCTTTAGAGCTAACAGAGAGGCCCTGGCTGAAGAAAGGGACACCCCTAATAACAGGAAGAGGTAGGAAGGGACTCTTCAGAACCTTTAGGAGCAAGCCCTGGTGAGGCCACCTCAGGCTCTGACCCCTGAACTAGGAACCACTGGTGGGTTTAAGCTCCTATTACAACCGACCCATGGGAAACTGCAAAAGGTCCCCTCAGTGTTCAGGTCCTCAAGCCCCCCTGCAGCACAGCCAGTAGGACTCAGGCAGCTTGACCCGACACAGTCCAGGAAAGCTGTCACTCTGTTGACAGAGACACATGAGACCAGGCATCCATCACTTACCGCTTCCTGCAGAAACAGGGATGGAAGGCTGGGTGGGAACAAGCCAGATGATACCATCAGGCAGCAGATTTAAGACCACCACACCAGGAATGATGGAGCATGGCACACAGCGGGGACTGGATGCTTCTGTATCCTAGAGATGGGGACTGGTACCCGCTCTCTGTGGTACGAAGGCTATGTAGGGCTGAACTGGGCTCTGTGGCTAACTGGCAAAATCCAGGGAGACTCCCGTGATGAAGCTGCCCTGTGGTCCAGCTCCAGGAGGCAGGGAGGCCCAGGTTGTGGGGAGGCCCAAGACATTGGCTTAACATAACCTAGGACAACGCTAACACCAAGAGCCCAGAACACATCATTTTACAACTTGGGCTGAGCCACACAACCTCACGGCACAGCAGTGAGCTGACATTGGTCCAGCCAGCCAAATGTGGGGATCTAATCGCCTCAGAGAAACACAAGCGTACTGCACGTGTACAGGTGTGCATGGCACAGATTTATTCCATAAAATTCTTCATAGCACTTTTCTCTTATAGACTTAAAATGCAGGATATTTTTTAAAAGGTTTTATATTGTGCTCAGTTTAAAAAAAAATACAAAAGCAATCACCAGGATTTATGACATATTCCGTGTGCTAAACAAGAAGCACCATTGAGTCCTGGCAGCCAGAGCCTGAGACTTCATTTACAATATACAGGACAGTCACAACAGAAAGAGCCCAGGAACTATTAGGAGGGAGCTCGCGGCCATTTCCCTCTGAGGCCAGGCAGCTCCATCCCTGGAGGACTCCAGGATCACTCTGCCCAGCACACAGCTAAGTGGTAACCTGGGGTAGATACCCAGGGACTCGAGTGCTTCCAGACAGCAGATCCTCAATTAACATGAAAACGTTTGACCCGTTCAAAACACTGTGCTGTTAAGACTAAAAACAGTCACCAGCAGAGGGGACCTGCACAGCAGAGAGCTCTTGGCTGCCTGGACGATTCACTCACAGTTCCTTAGAATGGCGTTCTGGCCTTGGCAGACAGTACAGGAGCCGTCAGCACAGGTGCCCCAACAGCCAGCTGGTGACAGGTGACAGGCATGCTGGGCCAGGTGCCCTGGCTTCAGTCAGCTCTTGAGAAGACAGGATGGCCGAGGGCGCTAGGCCGGTTAAGGACAGAGAGTATAGGTAAGACTTCACCTTCATAGAGCGAGATGGACCAGCGGGCTCATGAGGCTGAAGGCCACATCGCTCCTCCAGTGTGTGCTGTCACCAAATGTCACCAGCCCCGCACCTGCAAGGCTGTGTGCCGACCTATAGCAGCAGGGCCGAGACAAGCCTCAGTGCACCCTTTTGGTCTCCGAAGGCCAGGCACATCCTGGAGCTCAGGAAGACCTGGTCCCCACCAACGACTCCGAAACAAGAAAACTGTTTCCGAGCCCATGGAGTGTGCAGTGCCAGGGCCACCTGGAGCAGCTGCCATCTCTAAAGTGTCCCTAAGTTCCATCACACGTACAGCTGGACGGAGTGCAAACCAGTGGCTCAGAAGTCCTGCAGTTCAGGGATGTCCCGGTACAGGTCCAGGGTCTCGGGGTTGGAGAAGGCCCCCCGGTGCTCCACAGTCCTTCCAGCCAAAACCTGCTTCACGGCCACCTCCACCTTCTTGCCATTGAGTGTGTACTGTGGGACAGGCACAGAAAACACAGGAAGGAGTGTTAAAACCAGAGACGGCAGGGCAGCCTCGACTCAGGATTCTCCCCCAGACATTTTCTTCCAAAAAGGACCCATAAAATCAGCTATGCAGTGGCTTCGAACACACGCCACAGCACTTGCAGACACCTGAGGTTGGTGAGGACAGCCGAGGCAGTGCTGACACTGGCCACAGAACCTGCCACTCGACCCCATACCTGGATCAAAACCCCATGAGCACATGGGTGTCTCCAATGGTGTGCACTGCAGCAGACACACATGCAGGTGCCCTGGAGTGGACACACCAGGCCACATCGCCCTAGCTTCAGGTGCCACTCCCTCTGAGTGCTTTCTCCAGATGTGAGACAGTTGTAAAAAACAGACCTGTGTCTGACCAGAGGGGTGTCAGGAGGGCCAGGCTACTCACGCACACACTCACCCACACACGCATAGTGTGCACCTCAGGCTCTCTGCCTCCCCATCCCTAGGCAGCTAAACAGTCAAAACTCTTTCCCAGGCCAAGTGCAGGCCACCCAGGTTGGTCCTGGTACTCAAGATCAGGGGCCTGACTACTGTCGCCAGGCACGCTCCAGGACTTCTCAGCCAGCTCAGCTCAGCTGAGTCCGTCTCCAACGCCAGGTCTGCTCAGGAAGCTCCCAAGCCAGAAACCGTATTGTCACCCATCATCTACCAAGCACCAGTCCGCAAGCATAGAAATGCAGTCTCACGGCAAGGATGAATAACTAACTGTGTGCACATGCATGCTCCCGCTCCCCAGCTCCAAATGTGACTGGGCCAGAATGAGGAGCTTTCAGAGGCCCCTTCCCCAGACCCCACAAAACCCCAACACACATACACCTGCAGCTCCCTTCAGAGTTCACATTCCCACAGCTGTCTGTAGGGCATACCCAGGCCATCAGCCCCCAATATGCCATCCCACAGATGCTGCTGGGAATGCTGTCTGTTATGAGAAAGACAGAAAGAGAAAGAGAAGGTGGTTGCTAGGCAACGTGGTACCCATATAGAAGCAAGCACAAGCTGCAGCCACCCAGGCTCTCATAGGCCCAGGGGAGACCCAACGTACAGGGATGCCTCGGGTCTCCAGGATGAGGCTGGGCACATGGCGAGCAGACAGGCCAAGGCGGATGGCATCACGGATGCGCTTCACGAGGTCAGGCTGGAAACTGTGCCCAGACGCCATCTTCAGAAACAGGACTACCCGCTCCTCGCCGTCCCTGTTGTACTGGGGTACACACAGGCTGTCCTCCACCTCATCAAAGGCTTCCACTGTGGAAGCAGAAAGAAAAATAGCTTTGCATGAAGCTCTCCACAGGCTACCATGCGAAAGTCACCTGTCAGAAGGGAAGGCCACCTGGACTGGAGGATGCCCAGGCGAGGGCATACGACATTCATACGTACTAAGATGCCACTAGCAGGGAGAAAGGGGCCAGGCACAGGAGGAACTGAGTTCAGGTCTCACCTGCCAACACCAACCTAGCACTACCTGGGGCCCAGATCTCAGCATGACAAAGGAGGCCACCTCCCAAGAATGGTGGCTTTGGGGCCTGGGCCAGGACTAAGTCCCTAAGCCAGAAGCTTTGAGAGTCCCTCACAGGTATGCATCTCATGTCCTGAATTGTGCTGTGTGACCTTCAGCCTTCACACACCCTCTCTGTGTCTCTGTAGTCTTGCCCAGAAGGCAGAGATAGGATTGACCAATGCTCTAGTCTTGTTGCGAAGATGAAACCTGAAGGACGGCCAAAGCCAAGTGACCTTTACCCTTTCTGAGGTCTTAGCAGGCGCCACAGTGCGGCCAGACATGTTCTGGAAGAGAGGACGCGTGCATGGAGACCAGCCCTCACCCTGCTACATGGATGTCCACCCTCACCCAGCTCTTTAGGAATCTGGGCTCTGGCCCTGCAGGACCACCTTGGACCTGAGTGAGAGCAGCAGAGGAGAGGTGCACCCACCGATGTTGTAGATCTCCGAGCTGCCGAAGCGTACGCCATTGGGGTTGAGGGTGCCATCACTGCAGAGACAAGAAGCGCATGGCTAAAGCGTGTGGCCATGCCCCATCCCTCTTGGCAGGCTCCCCCAGCCCCAGCACCCAACTGCCACCTGCTGCCCTTTCCTCTCTCCCTTCACAGGACATGTCCCCAAGCCTCCTGAGGGAGCGGCAGGAGGTCACCTTACCTCCGGCCCAGCATGATGATGCCTCCTGTCTTGGGATTGATTCTGCAGTAGTCACCGTGTGCCCAGACACCTTCAAGAAAGGCAGAGCAGATTGGTCACACCAAGGGGGTGGGCTGGGATACACCTAGACAGACACATGAGGCAGGGACAGAAGAGGGGACCCTGGCCACAGACTGCAGAAGTGTAGGAACAGGCAGAGTGCGGCTGAGCACTGAGGCCAGGGGGTGGGGATGGGGATGGAGGTGGAGGTGGGGAAGTGGGGGTGGGAGGGGGGTGAGGCAGTAAATTGCATGAGTCAGGTGTGGTGACACATGCCTTCGACCTCAGCACATGGGACTATACACATGTAATTTACTCAAAACCAACAACCCCTACGGGCACTGAGTGTATAAACAGCATCCATCACCAAGACAGGAGGAATCAGGGCCATGGAGAGGAGGGTCCTCTATAGGGGAGCCTGATGAGGCGAACTACAGTGTCAGTGTAGAAGGTGCAGCTGGCCTGAGTCACCCTGCCACTTGAGCATCAGTCACCCTCTGCAGCCTCCAGACCCCTCCCCCAACTGCCACTTTCACTGAACAAGCCGACAAGCCCTGACCGGAGAGTGGGCAGCGGGCAGGCAGCCCTCAGTCCTCCGCCCAGGGTGGTGTGGCTCTCAGCACAGCTGGTGGCTAGAGGCCCTGAGTGCAGGGGTGGGTTAGCATCAACGGAGCCAAGTCAGAGATCTTGGGATGATTCTGAGTTGACGCTGATAAGGTGCTGAGACCCACAGGGAGGTGGAGGAGAACCAACTTGAGCAGAGACACCCAGCCCCAGCCAGGCAGGGCGTGGCGCCAGCCTGCTCCCGCCTACCTGGGAATTTGGAGAAGTAAGCCTTCCTGTACTTGCTCCCATTCTCGTCATTCCAGAAGTGCGTGGGTTGGCAGGGCATGGGCTTGGTGCACACCAGCTCACCACTCGCTCCCCAGACGGCCTTCCCTGGCATACAGGAGAAGACTGAGCCTGGCGCATTCGTGAGCACACCCCCCTCTCTGGGCACACACTCCCTTCCTTACACTCCCACTAGGGACACAGCTCTGCTATGTACAGGCGAGAGCAATCCACCCTGCATGTGCACAACGGCAAATCCGCATTCAACCTGCTACCCACTCAGCTCTCACGGCATCTGTCTGAACGCCTGTTTCTCTGAGACTGGGGTCAGGTAGCCTATGAGTGCAAAACCCACCCGTGGGAAAGGACATTGTTCCCTGTGGGAGGGTGATCACTTCCCACTTAGGGGGCTGGAGAACCATGACAAGCCAGGGGCACATCTGCACACGTGTTCCTCACTCCTCACATCCCAGAAGGGTCAGGGGGTCATTCACCTTCCTCGTCCCAGGCTTCCACGGCCATGCCAAGGTTCCGGGCTTGGATCTCACCCTTGTACACAGGAATAGATGAGTTCTGACCCATGAAGCAGGAGATGATGTCAGTGCCACCTGCAAGCAACAGCAGAGGACAGGTGACCCTCAGGGAGAGGCGACCCTTGGGGACAGGCAACCTTCAGCATTCCCTGTCAGCAAAGCGCAGAGCTGCCTGACAGGCACCACCCTTGCTGCAGACACACGAATGACAGCAAGGTCTTCTTTGCAGAGAAAGGCAGCTGTGGCTGAGACTGGACCCAGCTCTCTATCTGTCCCTGTGTCTGGTGACATTTTCTCTGACTGAGCCTCCCAGCCCAAGGACTTGGAGAAAGTGCTCAGTTGGTCACACGAAGCCCAAGACTTAAGACAGATAAACAGGAGACTTACCTGATGGCATTCACACAACACACACCTCACACAGACATAGTCACTACACTGCACCACATGGACACACACACACACACACACACACACACACTGTACTGGCTGGTTCTGTGTGTCAACCTGACACAAGCTGGAGTTATCACAGAGAAAGGACCCTCCTTTGAGAAAAATGCCTCCACGAGATCCAGCTGTAAGGCATTTTCTCAATTAGTGATCAAGAGAGGAGGGCACATTGTGGGTGGTACCATCCCTGGGCTGGTAGTCTTAGGTTCTGTAAGAAAGCAAGCTGAGCAAGCCAGGGGAAGCAAGCCAGTAAGTAGCAACCCTCCATGGCCTCTGCATCAGCTCCTGCTTCCTGGCCTGCTTGAGTTCCCGTCCTGACTTCCTTTGGTGATGAACAGCAATGTGGAAGTGTAAGCTGAATAAACCTTTTCCTCCCCAACTTGCTTCTTGGTCATGATGCATGTTTGTACAGGAATAGAAACCCTCATACACAGACAGACAGACAGACAGACAGACAGACACAGAGGCACACAGCAAAATCAGCTGGATCACAGTGGGGTTGTGGACTCGCAGCCAGGAGTCCAGAAGAGCTGTAAAGTCCACGCAGGCACCCTGCTCTCCTCACTAGATGCCCCCCAAACCATGGCTTCCAAGGGCCACCCCACGCTTCCCTTCCTACTTGCCCATTCCTCCGGCAGCCACTGTCTTTGGCCCTACCTGAGATGGAGCCGAGGAGCACGGTGCTCTTGACACATCGATACACATACTCGTAGCTCTGGGCTTTCAGTGGCGAGCCGGTGGACAGGATCGTGTGGAGCGTGTGGAGGTTGTGAGTTTCCACTGGGGGCAAAAATGAGCAGAGATGAAAACCAAGCCCGCTGCCTTCAGCCAAACTCACATGTAGGACTCAGACAGAATGGACACCAGTTCCTGAAGGGGTGGGTGGTTCTGGGAACGGGGACTGAGGGGCCACTCACTGGGCTTCATGTCCTTCTCCTCCAGCACTGACAGCCACTTGGCTCCGGTTCCCAGGATAGTGATACTACAACATGGGTGAGAGAGAAAGCATCTTCAAGTCCCCAAAGCTTCCCACCATCAGTCACAGATGCCAGCCACGGCCTCCCACCTCCCGACTTCCCATTTCCGTTCCCAGACAGCTCTGCCCTATTGCCAGCCTGGCACCCAGGTCCAGCAGGGATCCTCCTGAAACAAACACCCTGATGACAGTGAGAAGTGACCGACTCTCTCCAGGGGGACACAGGCCACTCCCAGTGAGGGCTAGCTCACTGCCACACGGCCCTCGCAGATGAGTGACTGCCCTATGTCCCAAGAGAGAGACTGGAGAACTCTGGCCCCATCTTTAACCAGAACCTTCTCTCATGGGCTCACTTCCATAAGAAAAACCACCCTTAGAGGGTCTGGTCAGAGCCTGGGAGCCAGAGCTGGTGATGTGCTATGCTGTCAATCAGGACCTGATACCGCAGTCCAAAGGTTCCTTCCTGGCTTGTAGACATGTGGGAAAAACTTGAGGTCCTAAGGATGCTGCCAGCATCCTGACTCTGACCAGTACCTCTGACTCCAAGACAAATGGGCTTCTTCTTTATTTATATATACACATATATATATACACACACATATACACACACACATATATAAACACACACATATATGTTTTTATGTTATTTATTTTGTTGTAGAGAGAAGGCCAGAGGACAACTTGCAGGAGTCTGTTTTCTCCTTTCATTATTAGGTCCTGGGGACTGAACTCAAGATTCTCAGGCATGGTGGCTGCAAGTATCTTTATCCACTAAGACCTTTTTTTTTTCTTTTTTCTTTTTTTTTTTTTTTTTTGAGACAGGGTTTCTCTGTGTGACCCCGACTGTCCTGGAACTCACTTGGTAAACCAGGCTGGCCTGTAGCCTTGAACTCACAAGAGATCTGCCTGCTTCTGCCTCTGGAGTGCTGGGATTAAAGTGTTCCACCTCCACCCGCGACCACCAAGACATCTTGCTGGCCCCAACAACAGGGTTTTTGTGAGCGTACTGACCCTGGCTTTAGTCTCAGGACTGGTTGAGATGGGGCACCCTACCCACTACCCAACTACCCCGCACCTGTGCTTCTCAGTGCCATTGACAGCTGAACAGGGACTTGAGGGCTACAGTCCCTGCCTAGGGACCAGGCTATACCTGCCATGTTGTGCACCAGGCACCACAGCACAGGCAGTACCTGGCAAGAACATGTCTTAGTACTGGGGGCACAGATTCCGTGAAAATACCCTGCATGGAACCAACCCGCGAGTCTATGAGCACACCGGTTTCACATGTGTGCATGCACATAGCTGCAGTTCACACTCATGGGCACACATGCATATGTAACCTCATGCACACGTGCACTTTCACATGTGTACATGAACATATACACATAATCTCATACACATGTTGGAGCTCAGAGCCCTGGGGACGGACGCTTCCCTCTCTATACCCCCTCTGGCAGCTTCCCCCACCCCCCACTACACCCACCCCACACCAAAACCAGTTTATTTTCCTGGCTAGCAGGTGCCAAGGGGTATGATTAACCCTTTGGTAAACTACAGCCTCACAAGGTAACAGACTCCTCACTAACACTGTGAGCCACATGTTGGGATTTTAATAGCATCATCGTGGCCAGGCAGTTTTATGGAAAATGTTAATGACCCAAGATTTTGAAACACCAGCGGTGGGCCAGCTCAGTGGGTAAAGGTGATTGCCACCAAGCCTGACGACCTGAGTTCAAATCCCCACCACCCACATGGTAGAAGGAGAAAACTGACTCCAAAAAGCTGCCCTCTGCCCTCCACCGGCACATTACAGCATGCACATACTCACATACAAAATAATTAAGTGTTAAAATGGTTTTTTAAAAAATAGCTGTGCAGTGGAGATACATGACTTTAATCCCTGTCTCAAAAAACCAAAAGACAAAAACAGAAACAACCAAAAGAAGCCACTAGCAGCCCCCTCTGCTTCTACCATGGTGGTTCTGGCTTGTGACTGAGCATGGCAGAGCAGTACTCCTGGCACCAGAAGTCTGAGCCTCCATCACTGGCAAGGGGTTCATCTATCAAGGGCTGGCAGTACAGGGTGTCTAGGGGTCTCTATGGACAATATTATCATAATTCCCACCCACCCAAATTTGTCCAATGCTGTGCTCTGCCCACTCTACGAGCGTCAGTGCTAAGGGTGGGACCTGTCCTATCCTCCGTCCCCTCTGCTTCCAGCAACCTCCAGGGCTCAAGCAGAAAGACAGAGCACGCAGAGACAGAAGGGGGATGTTAGCTCTGTCTGATGCTGGGTATCCTCCAGCGACAGAAATGACAGCTTGCTGTTCTGTCAGATGAGCAGAACCCAGGTACCTACCCTATCCTGTCCACAAGGTCCCACAACACATTGGGTGTCGGAACCAGCGGGGAGCCATCATACAGGACCAAGGATGCTCCTGTGGCCAGGGCTGACACCATCCAGTTCCACATCATCCAGCCGACCTGCCACAAACAAGGAGACCAGGTAAGAGGCGCAAGTCTGGAATCCTAGCACTAGGGGGCAGCAGGGAGAGGAGGCTGAAGAACTGTAAGCTTGGGGCTAGCCTTAACTACACCGTAAAACCCAGTCTAAAAGAAACAAACAAACAAACAAATAGCTTTTTTGTTTTAGTTTTTCAACACAGGGTTTCTCTGTATAGCTCTGGCTGTCCTGGAACACACTCTGTAGACCAAGCTGGCCTCCAACTCAAGAGATCCACCTGCCTCTGCCTCCCGAGTACTGGGATTAAAGGCGGGTGCCGAAACCGCCCAGCCAAAAAAAATGTTTTAAAAGGAAATGACACATAGAGACCCACTAACTACTCCTCCATCTCTGGGGGTACGGGAAAGCAAAACACAAAAGGAGGGAACAAGGGAGGCAAGGTTCAGCAGGAATCCTCCAATGTGCAGGGCAAAGGGGGTACCTGAGCTCCCCTTCGTGAGCCAGAGGAACAAAAGACACATCTCTCTGGGAAGCCTGGGCAAGCTTGCTGTGGGCCGGGGGTCTGTGTGTCACCTAGCACCCTAGGGTCTGTCCTGGGAGGTGGAGATATACAGCTTGTGAGGGTATGGTGGTGCATGCCTGTAATCCCAGGATTTGGGAGGCTGCTTGGCAGGGAGTCAAGGGATCAATGCTAGCCTGGGCTATAGGGTGAAGCGCCATATAGCCCGGACAATTCATCTAGATGCTACCTCAAAATAATAAATAAATAAATAAATAAATAAATAAAGGACAATGGATGTGATTCGGTGGTAGAAAGCTTCCCTAGCATGCTTGAGGACCTGGGTTCGGTCCCAGGCACTGAAAAAAGGAACATGAGCCAGTACAGGTGTGCCACCCAAGAAACACTGCTAGATCCTTCTGGAACCTCTCCAGACTGGAGAGCAACATCCCAATTCCCACCCAACTCCAGCTCTGGGTTAGCGGCCACACCCCATGGCAGGTAGAGACTACACCCATCCGCCATCCCTTGTGCCACGCAGCCCCGGAGGGGCAGCAGGAGGCCGCAGGACACACCGTGGTGTAGTAGAGCAGGATGTCGCTGCTTGTCATGTTGCCGTGAAGCACATGCTCCTTCAGGTGCTGGATGAGGGTGCCCTGCAGGAGGGAGGGCGAGACACAGGTGTGAGGCATCGCCCATCTCTCCTTCCCTGAGAAACCCAACTGGAGCTCTCTGGCTCTACGGGCCAGCTTTGGTGCCATTCTGGCACCTGAGCATCAGTCAGAAAATCCCAGTACTCCCACCTACAAGCTCTCAGTGCCATTGAGAGACACACTAACTTCACAAAGAAAAGAGCGACCCTCACTGAGATGGGAGAGAAAGTTCACGGGCCAGAGGGGGTGGAGAGGGGGACTTCTCTCTCAGAGCTGAGTTCAGCTAGCACAGCGAGTGCCCACTGTCCACCACTTCACCCTCGACCACGGTTTCCTGCCTCTATTCTGGATCCCCTATGAGATCCCGAGGACAGGTTGGGAATGTCACCCTTTGATGTCCCGGGGAATGATCAGCTCACTGTCTGGGCCTACCCCATAGGTATGAGCACCAGGTTCACAGAGAGGCTCCCAGGCTACAGAAGAGCCACGGGACTGGCACGAGACCCCACGTGTCACACACTCACACTCAAAAGAAGTCAAAGGACAAGCCAATCGAAGGGGAACCTCCATACAAGGAACGACAAATGCTTCTATATGTGAACACCCCACCTGCCTCCAGCAGGTGGCGCTGTTTGGGAAGTTACGGAACCTTTAGGAGATGGAGCTTTCAGGGAAGAAGTGTGTCTTGGGGGGGGGGGTGTTTAAAGTCTGGCCCCACTTCCTGTTCTCCACTACCTGGCTCTCAAGTGGTCTTGCGTTCCTGGCGCCACGCCTTTCACACCCTGATGAGACCTGGAGGCCAGGAGAATCCCTCTCCTCTAAGCTGCTTTTCCACGGGGTATTTTGCCACTTCCCAGAGGGGCTCTTCTCCTTCCAGTCACTGTGGCTCTGCAGCACGAGTGAGCATCCTCCCAAGGGTCACACCACCATGCGCCTGCTTGTCACCCTCACCTTCTAAGCTTAAAAGAAAGCAAAGCTTTTCTCCTCCAGGTTCGTGCCCACGCTGACTGCCTTCCCTCAGGGAGGTGACACAGTGGTACAGGTCTCAAACAAGAGGTTTTGTTTGTTTGTTTGTTTGTTTGTTTGTTTTTTCTTTCAGTGCAGGTAATGAAACCATGTCACTGAGCCACAGCCCTGGCCCTGAGTAAGTTCGAGGAAGAAATGGGACACTGCTTTCAAAAACCCTTTCATGAACACGGAAACCCAAGCAATAAAGTCAGTAACGAGCCCTGACCCACACGCACCAGGGCAACACTCCCCCTCTCTGCCTATCTTCAAGACAACCAACTGTAGAGTAATAACACGTACCAGTGATGCCAGTGTTCGGGAGGCTGAGGCAGGAGGATTGCCATGTTCAAGGCCAATCCTGGCCAGTCAGACCTTGCCTCAAATAACAATAACAACGAATGTGGGTGGGGTGGGAGCTCTCAAAACCAGGTAAGATGCTTAGTTAGTTGGAGATATAAGGGTGGGGAGAGGACAGAGAACACATGACCTTCCTATCTGTCCTTAAATGCACTAGGCAGGAAGAATGGCGGCCCACGAGCCCTCACCAGACCCTGCCTTGTCTGAAGCATTCAGTTATAGAAAACAGATTAAAGCCCAGGTGACTCATGAGAAGCCACCTGATGACATGGGACGGAGGCCCCTGACCAGGCAAGGATGAAACCTGTGAGAGAAGCTAACCCTACTGACTTGGTCTTCATTTCCCACCCCTAGAAAGCAGGTCTCCCTCATGCGGAGCCTGAGGAAGACCTGCACAAGAAGCTCTGAGTTTTGAAATATACTTTTAACAGAACCTAGTGGTTTTCGACTGTTAACAGAACCTAGTGGTTTTCGACTGTTTTTCTGACCACAGCCTACAGTCCCATGTAAGTTTCAAAGGCCACCCAGGTCCTGCTCAAATCCATACACACACTCTAGACTGTTCCCTGCGGCCACATCCCTTGTATACCAGATGCACTGGCACGGCCCGTCCTCTTCCCTGCTTGCCTTCTGGAAATGACAGCAGCCCACCCCTCTGAACTCACAACCCCCTGTGGGCACCACAACCTGTAATGTCAAAGCAGCTGGCTCACCGGGTGCATCCTGCCCGGGCTACAGCATGTTCCACACCACCCCAGCCTATCACAGCTACCACAGCCCCAGGACTGCTCCATTGCCCTGGGCCCGGCTCCAGGTCTCCCCCAGACATCTCGTTTAGAGAAAAGCAACACCCTGGGGACTCTGCAGAAGGGACTAGTCTGATGACTGCTAGCCCAGCAGAGGCAAGACACCTACCCCAGCAGAGTGTACCATGCACTTGGGCGCTCCTGTCGTGCCCGAGGAGAACATGATGAACAGAGGGTGGCTGAAGGGCAGCTGTTCAAACTCGAGCTGCGGCGCCTGTGCGCCCGTCCCGCTTGCCAGGAAATCATCCAGGAACACACTGTAGGCGGGAACAGGAGAAACCAACGGTGAACATTCCAGAATGCCAGAATAGCTCTGCTGATTCTGCCCGCAGCTAGATATGGCCCAGGAGCCCTCCACATCTACCATAAGAGCCTGGAGCACTGGCTTGCCTGGTATCCAAGGATACTGAGTGGGGATGGAAGGAAGCCCTCTTCCTGAGGAAGAGAAGAGTCAGGCTCCCAAATCCAAGGTGGCTAAAGGGGAAGTCGCGAAACATGAAGATTAGGCACTGGAGTTGCTTGGATCAAGGATTGGCTTTTAGAGACCCCACATACACACACATACACACACACACACACACAGTCAATACCACTCTACACTGCTGGGAAGACTAGCTCACGGCGAGCCTATCCACTGTCCACAGACCCCAGGACCAGTGTGGACCGGTCCACTTGTTTATTCACACTTCACCTTCTGATGAGCAGCCAGGGACAGGAGCGCCTGCCCGACTCCTGAACCGGAAGGCTTCCCCACCCTAGGGCAGAGGCAGCAAGGCAGCATCAGGAAGGCAAGGCCCGGAAGCTACCACAAGCAAATCTGTGTCCTTCTCATTTATTACATCCTGGGGCCTACAGCAGCCATGTGTAAACAAGCTGACCCAGAATAAATACAACTAACCCAAGCCTGCCCTGCCTCGGCCCACAACCACCAGAAGCCACCAGATGTGAGTGGTCCAGAACCTCAGAACAAACAGGAATAAACAGGTCTCCATTTTCTGACGAATCAAACTCTCTGTTCCAAGCAAGGAGGTGGGATGTCATTCAACTGAACAATTTGCCGAGGCTATGACACTGAAACCCGCCCCACCTGGCATGAGAAGATGCCTCTGAGACCAGGAACAGGGGATAGCCTTTAAAAAAGACATTCCAAATGATCCTGACAGCCGCACCCCCACGCACACCTCCTCCACAGCTCTGTTCGATGAAGTGCCAGTCTAATGGACACTTCCCACAGAGAAAAGCCCTCTTTCTCAAAGGCTCTGGAAATTGCAGTAAGCAACCATTGCTTTTGTTTCTCTTCTAAAACTGAAAAGAAAACGGGACTGGGGGTGGCTCTGGCCTGCGCTCTCTGGACTAGCAGTCAACTGTTGAGGTGACGGCCAGCAATTTTGAGGAAACAATGGCAGCGCCTGGTACCTGGGGTCTGCTGAGGGGACTCCTGCGTGTTATACAGAGCAAAAACAACTGGCCAATACAGTTCTCCTGGCTACCTCACTTTATATCAGTAACAGATAAACAGAGCTCTCCTCATCATGGCCTCCATCAGACACACTAGGGTTAAATCTAAAGCTGAATGAGTAAGATCAGACCTCCACCATCTGGCTATGAGTTACCAGGGTCGGCAAGGTGCCTGGGTCCACAGGCGCATACGCCAGGAAAGGCTCACAATGGACTCACACACTGCCATGGTTGTGGGTGGCTTCAAGGGACAGAACCCACTGGGCCTCGAGGGGACACACCATTACCCACCACTAACTATACACTGTGCCAGCACTGAACTACTGAAGTCACAGAGATCCCTCTGCATTGTGCCAGCCACATTTGGAGGATGCTCAGAGCAGAGGCAGGTGGATGACGGTCACAAGGCCACCCAGCTGGGATCAGAACCCAAGCTGGGAAGACGCTAGCAGCCAGGCCTTGCCAAACTGCACATAGCTCCCAGCGCTCTTCCCGGGAAGCAAGGGCCCCATGAGGGACAGACCCCAAGGCCAGTCAGCAGTCTTAAGAAATATCAAACAGGAGTCTTTTCTACCAAATACTAAAAGAACAAAGACTTCAAATCTTTGCACCTCCCCCACCTTGGAGGACTTTTACACAAATATTTTAATCCCCACCCACCCACTAAATCTTTGTTCACCTAAAGACTCCTACTGTATTCCAGAAATTTGATGACCTGGAGCAGTGATTCCCCCCACTTTCCCCTTGAACAATGACCACACACCCCCTGCCTCACCCCCCCACCTCACCCACTCATCCCCACCCCCATGTATTTCTTTTCAGACTAGCAAATCCACTGACATTGTAAAGTCGGAGCCCAGCCAATGGGGAAAAGACACAGTCACCACCTGAGTTACCAGAGCTATTTGACCCTCTGGATCAAAAGTAAGGTTTGCCGTGTCCATACACTTCAGTTGGAGCGGCTGGTCTCTTTCTTTGTGACTCTGACTTGTTTCTACCAGAAGCAACCACCCTGGATGTCACAGGGAAGCAGCCAGGGCTCTCGCTCCCAGGAGGCTCACAACTCATGCATATTTCCACTCCCTGCTGATGGTCAGATACACTGTGTCCTATGGGCCTGGCAGTCAGTATTTCCCCCACCCATGGGTGTGTCCCCTCCTCTGGAGCAGATGGCACAACAGGACAAATGCTTCATATCCAGCAGGGTCCCACAGCACACTCTGCAAAAATCAGGGAGCCCAATGTCACTGTCGTAATTCTCTTCTCAAAAGGGCACAGGGGCCCCTGCCATGGCAGCCTCAGAAGGTAGCCTGGAAAGGGGTGGGGGTTGGGGGGGACACCTGACTAAGGCTAAGAGAAAGATCCCTGCAAGGGTAACCAGGTCGCTTCAGCTGTCCCTAGAAGATCAAAAGGTCCACAACAACAACAACAACAAAAAGACCCCCTTGGCCTAATACACTGACAAAACACCAATGCCAGAAAAGCAAAGGAGGGGTCATCTCGGCAGCCTCAAACAAACAGCACCATTCCCCAGTGTCCTGGGGGATGTGGGATCAACACTCCCAGTAGGGACCAAAATCTGCAGGTGCTTGGCCTGTAGGCAAAAGGGAACAGTATCAGAACATGCACCCAGCCTTAGGTCACCTCCAGAAGACACACAGTAGGAAGCAGTGCCCCCCCCCCCCCGCCCCTATGTCTGTGCGTGCTCAGTGCAGACTCATGTTTTCCAAATGTCAGTTGGTGATACCCGCAGATGAGGAACCCACAGATTCCGGTCAGCTGCATACACTAGCCACAGACTTGCCCAACCAACACAGCATCCATACGCAAGAACAACCCTGAGTGTGCCACATGGCTTACACATGTGAGCATGCCTGTGCACACAAGTCATGAAACACCAGCCTCCTCTGCCCAGGCCAGGAAGCCATGCCTGGAGCCCTCCCAGACCATGGCAAGACAGGAAGAAAGCTGAGGGTTCGTTCATGGAGGCTTCCCACGTTCCATACCAGTGAGGCTTTCTGCTGATGGCTTCCCCACCTCAGATATATGGGACCTAGTCTAGGGATGTTGGCTCCTCACCTGTTGGGGATCTTGGAAATGTCTATCTTCTCCCTTGGGAGGACATAGGGGATCAGCACCACTCGCTGCAGGTCAGGCAGTCCTGAAGGAGGGGTGGGACAAGGTCAGGCACCAGCTGTTGTCTGCGCATGCGCCCGGCACAATCTGAGCGTGGGACTTGGAGGGGGTGTGGCCCACAGGACTTCTGGGGCAACCCCTCTCTTTGTACACATGCACATACATCCAGAACTCCTAGGGAGAGCCCCATCTCTGTGTGCACATACATGCACACAAGTAAACTCAGGACTCCAGGAACACACGAATCTGCACACATGCATACACACACCCAGGGCAGGACCCGAAATACCTTTCACAACTCGCTGCAGCTTCTCAAGGTGGCCATGCTCCTTGCCGTTGTAGATAACAGCCTCCACCGAGAAGATGAGTTTCGGCTGAATTTGAGAAAACCTGTCCAGGACACCCTGAAAATGAGAGGACGGGTCATCAGAGACTATACATGCAGGACAGAAGATGCCATTGTCAACGCTGAACACTGCCGTTTGTCCCCAACGCCGGCAGCTAATACAGGCAGTGCATACAAACTGCAGCCACATCTAGGTAGCGGTGGCCACAGCAAGGAAGGCTGCAGATTCAAACGCACGTCTTAGAACAACAAAGGTCCAACTCCCCTTGCAGAGGGTCCCTACTGCACCTACCACAGCCCCCCACGAACCTGAACCTATGCCGTCTGCCTCCTAGAGGGGCGCAGGTTCTCTGAAACCTTGATGCAGGAGGAGCCTGCATCCGCTGTAAGTGTTCACATTCTCCTGTAAGCATGTATGCTGCTCAGAAATCCTGCCTGGCAGAGCAGGCTTACCCACAGAACTGTGTACCACACACGGGGGAAACCACGGCCAACCAAGTGCAGCCCTTTCCCTACCTCCCATACAAACTAACGTGGACAGACACAGCCTTGAGACCCCTCTGCTGCACCCCCAAGGGTGCAGATCAAAGCACTGAGGCAGACTTCCTCAGCCCCCCAAGGAGTGGCCAGGAGGCCGTCAGCACTGCCAGGGACCAGGCAAGGCAGGACAGGCAGGCGGAGGCATCTTAGCCCAGGAGGGCTCCACCTCTCTCCCCTCTGTGCTTCTGTCAAGCAGCTGCTCAGAGATACCCACAGTGACAGCACACATCACAGACAGGGTCCCCACATGGCTGCAGGCCCAGCCACCTGCAGAGGATCATTAGGTTAATTACGGCCCTGAGTGTGACTAATTAGCTGCTCCTGCAATGTTTCCAGAACTCCCTGGGAGACTCTCCACAGAGAGTGGTGCTGACTCAGCAGGAATCTGAAGGAAGGGGGGCAGCTCTAGGTGGGGCCCCCTCACCCACTACAGCAGCATCGCCTCACCCCACCTGGAGTTTTGATGCACCCTAACACCTAATTACCTCGGAGTTAAAGGTTCTGAGACTCAATTCACTTCGACGCTGTCATTTTCTCAATCCCACACAGGCAGAGAGGGTCCAATTCCACCTCCCGTGTGCCTGGCACTTGCCAGGGAACCCACGAGGGTCCCCACTCTCCCAAAATATGAACAAAGGCAGAAAGCCACAGGGAAACAACTGCAGAGGCCATTGCTTCTGGTTCCAATGCTAAAGGAGGATGCTTGCTACACTCAGAGGCTAAGACAGAGGATCGTTGAGTTCGTGAGTTCAAGGTCAGGCTGAGCTCACAGTGAGACCCTGTCCCGAAAACAAACAAACTGGCTGCCAAGAGATGGCTCAGACAAAGGGTGGAGGAGGTACTGGTGGTATTAGCCTGACAGCCAGACTTCAGTCCCTGGAACCCAGGTAAAAGTGGAAGGACAGAAGTGTCTCCACAAAGTTGTCCTCCGACCTCCACATATGTGCTGTGTCATGCATGCCACACAGACACAACATACACACAAACACACATAATTAGTAGAAGGAGGAGGAATAAGAGGAGGAGGAAGGAGATAATGAGGAGGAGGAGAAGGAGGAGGAGGAGAGCTGGACATAGTGGCAAATGCCTTTAATCCCAGCACTTGGGAGGCAGAGGCAAGTGGATTTCTGAGTTCAAGGCCAGCCTGGTCTACAGAGTGAGTTCCAGGACAGCCCAGGCTACACAGAGAAACCCTGTCTCGAAAAACAAAATAAATAAATAAATAAATAAATAAAATTTAAAACTAAATTAAAACTAAAACCTAAAGAAAAAAAATTTAGACAGGTAAACTTCACTGGTAAAACTTATTTTTTCACAGTAAAATAAAATTCTTGTCAAATCTGATTGGGAAGAAAGTCAGTACCCCTGGCCCTCAGTCACACAGCCCCTTACAGAGTGGCTATCACCTCAGATAGTCTCTGATGAGGGACCACCTGCCCACCAGTGAACGCGAGTGTGCAGCAATGTGAGGTCTAACCTTCTCTGTGAGGGGCTGTCAGCCCTGGGAGTTCACAGAACCCCTCTGTGGTGCTCTGGTCAAAACAGAGGAAAAGGGAGACTCCCCTCAGAGTGGTGATGAAGACCCAGCCATCCTGCCCCGGTCCTCTTCTCTCCTGCTATGAAAGTTCCCTTTGGGACTGGAGAGATGGCTCAGGGGTTAAAAGTGCTGACTGATCTTCCAGAGGTTCTGAGTTCAATTTCCAGCAACCACATGGTGGCTCACAACCATCTGGAATGGGATCTGATGCCCTCTACTGGTGTGTACTCACATATATTCTAAAAAGAAATGGAAAAAAGAAAGTCCCCTCTGCACCCAAAACTCCCCCCAGTCAGTGCTCCAGCGATGACAGCACTTTCCATCCTCTATCCTGGAATAACCTGATTCCCCTCCAACTCTGAGTAGTGAGCACTCAGGACCTGGGTGCAGTAACAATGGTACCCTGCACCTGTCTACCCCCAACCTCATCCACCCCATCAACAAATAGTACCCCGACATCACAGGACTCCTGAACACCCGCAGCACAGACACAGGGGCCTGTCCTGTTCTTTGCTATAAAAAGCATCCAACCACACAAGCCCATGAACTCCACGACAGCTCCCTATCTGAGACTTGAACAGGGATGGAGGTAGGTGAGAAGAAAACAGTTGTCACAATGTCGGAAGCTCTCAACCTGCAGGCAAGTTCATGCCTCTAAGGTCCAAGGTCAGGAATTGAACTCAGGACCTCTGAGTTCAATTGTCTAAGGCCTGCCCTCCTTTGACTCTCATGGCACCAGCATTGAGGAAAACTACTGAGAGGAAGGACTGAGTTAAGAACTTCGAGCAGACAATGTCCAGAAGCCAGTGGCTCAACTGGTATTGCAGCCTGACTCTAGGGACCAGGGCTCCCTGCACCTAGGCTGCTCTGTTGGAGAAACACACAGAATAGATAGCAAGATGGAGGCGGGTGCTGAGATGCCTGGATGGGACCACATCAGCACCTAGAAGGGAACCCCACAGCCAGGCATGGGGCCAGAGATGGTGGCCACATAGAAGGAAGGTCAAGTCTGCCATAAAGCTCAAGGCCAGAGAGGCTGGGAAGGAGCTAGCCTGTGAGGGAGCCAGCGGGTACGGGGTCTCCATCTCAGAGGACCATCTTCATTCACAGGTAGCCATAAGGAAAATCCAGCAGCCAGGGGCCTAAGGCTTAGACATCACAGAGACAACCCCCAGTCTTGCCGCCAGTTCCCAGACAGCAAAGACAACAAGCATTTATTTCCACATCAGAGTCTGCAAACTGCAGAAGTGAAGTCCCCCTAGCAGACAGGTGAGGTAGAGAGCTTGGATGCGCCCCGCTGAGCTCTACAGAGCCCTGCCAACCGCCTTGTGCTCCAATGAACACCCGGCCATGGTGGGTCTGACCTGAACCAGTGCTTAGCAACCAGTCAGGTGTTGAAACCAGTGGCCCATGTGGAGTTACACAGATGGCCACCCAGAGTGATGACAGTGGCTGTCCTATTTTCCACGCACGGAACACTCAAGCAGCTGAAGTGTATCGTGACAGCGAGGGGAACAGGCTGCAGGCTGAGCCCCTAAGCATGTGGGGCTTAGAGGGTGGCCTCCCTGATGTCTCTAAAACCACCAGCAGCTCAGAAGAAAACAGAAAAAAACCCTGAAGTGGTTGGCAAGTACGGCACTGGGTGGGTCACCTCCTGCGGGGCAGTGGCCCACAAGCTGGCATGTGTGAGCAACACAGAGCATAGGAGAGCAGCAGCTGGCAGAAGGGGCATTGATAGGGAGACGAAGGCAGACTAAAAATAGACCTCATCATCTCAGACAACTGTGCCTGCCCTCTCTGAAGCAGCAGAGCCAAGGGTATAGCCCTAAAGGACTCCTGGTCCCTGACAGTGATTCCGACTGCAAATCCAACTGCCTGTGCCCCGCCCTACTATAAAATGCCTGGCTCAAAAAAAAAAAAAAAAAAAAAAATCACCAGGGCTGGGGGGATGTGGCTCAGTCGATAAGATCACTTGCCTAGTGTATGGCAACACCCTAGGT
Organism: Arvicanthis niloticus; assembly: GCF_011762505.2. Lineage (NCBI taxonomy): Eukaryota > Metazoa > Chordata > Mammalia > Rodentia > Muridae > Arvicanthis > Arvicanthis niloticus. The sequence goes on along the minus strand of NC_133432.1, from coordinate 16,094,385 downwards.
TTCCTCCCCAGCACTCCATAAAACCAGGTGCAGAGTGGCACAACCATAATCCCAGAGAGGTAGAGATAGGAGAATCAGAAATTCAAAGTCATCCTCAACTACACAGAGAGCCTGAGACCGGCTTGGGGCTATGTACTAGGGTCCATATGGATCTGAGACTGACCCCACTAAGGAGACCCTGGACTAAGATTGACAGCAGAAGACACTAATTGAAATGGGAAAGACATTCCCACTCCATTGCAGGGTATAGACTATACAGGACTGGCACTTAGCTGGGCATAGTGGCACAGGCCTTTAATCCCAGCACTTGGGAGGCCGAGGCAGGTAGTGTAAAATAAGAGGCCAGCCTGGGCCGGGCAGTGGTGGTGCACGCCTTTAATCCCAGTTCTTGGGAGGCAGAGGCAGGCGGATTTCTTAGTTCGAGGCCAGCCTGGTCTACAGAGTGAGTTCCAGGTCAGCCAAGGCTACACAGAGAAACCCTGTCTCGAAAAACCAAAAAAAAAAAAAAAAAAAAAAAAAAAAAAGGGACAACCAGGGCTACATAGAGAAATGGTGGTAACACCTGTCTCAAAAATTGTGTACATAGGGCTGGAGAGGTTAAGAGCACTAGGTGCTTTTCCAGAGGTCCTGAGTTCAATTCCCAGCAATCACATGGTGGCTATAATGAAATCTGGTACCTTCTGCTGGTGTGTAGGCATATATGCAAACAGAACACTGTACACTAAATAAATAAGCCTGTTTTTTAAAGATTTTATACATAAATATATATCTCATAAATTATACATATAATATATAACTATAGAGAGAGATAGAGAGATAGACACAGAGAGAGAGACAGAGAGAGACAGACAGAGAGAGAGATATTAAAGGGGGTTTGGGAAGCCTAAGAGAAGGCTCGCTCTCTCTTCTCTCTCTCCTCTCTCTCTCTCTCTCTCTCTCTCTCTCTCTCTCTCTCTCTCTCTCTCTCTTCAGCATGAGCCTGTGGCCGGGCCCCTGACCAGTTCCCTCCTCCCATTCCAGAACCTCCTTCCGGCTGGTTTTCACCCTGAACAAGGGTGGTCAGTGTTGGGTAGGCCGTCTGAGCAGCAGTTTCAGTGACTTTGGATCTGTCCCAGGACACAGTTCACAGGGAACAGGTGTAGTGCAAACAGAGGGCCTGCCAGAGGACAGGAGCAAACAGTGGGCCTGCCAGAGGACAGGAGCAAACAGTGGGCCTGCCAGAGGACAAGGGACCAGGGGCCAGCAGGCAAGAGGCTGTCCCTGAAGCTTTGCTCTTGCAGCTGTCAGTTACCAGTCTCAAGACTTAGCAGCCAGGTCCCTGGCCAAGCAGCTCTAGACTTGCTTCCTGTATAAGGCAGGGAAGAGGACCAATGAAAGGAGACCCTCCCTAGAGGAGGTTCTGAGGAGACACTGAGTTGGCTGACACAGCATCCCAGCAGGAAGGCAGCCACCTCCTCCTGTCAGACCTGAGGTACAACCGAGGCCCTGCAGAATGGAGGCGATGTTGGAGCCCTGCTGCCCCCTAGTGTCCACGACAGCAAACAAACATTATATACCCAGCCAGTAACCTGCTGCTGAGACTCCAGACTTTTTAGCCAGGAAGTCACTAACTGGAAACCAGTCCTCTGGAATCACAGGCCTCTGGTGGCAACTTCTCCCCAGAAGAGGGCAATCCAGTCCACTGAAGGGTGCTCCGCCACCCCGTTCCCACCATCTGATGACCAGTTCTAGAGCTGTACCTCAGGTCCACAGCCCCACAGTCCACCCCAGCACTGAGGACAACCCCACGGTTAAGAGAATCCCAGGCACACAGGCCTCTTGCGTCCATCCTCTCAATGCCCAGAGATGCACTGTGGATCCCCATCAGTCTCATACCAAGAGACAGGCTCTTCTGTCTCCCTACTGTGGCTACTTCCTGAGGGACCCGAGCAGAATAACAGCACCCAGAGCTACCTTGTTAGAACCTCCCATGAGGACTCCATGGGCCTCGATAGCTCATACAACCTCACAGAAGATCTTAGGGCCGGGAGGCACCTGTGGAGTTTCGGTCTAGGCCAAGCCTTGTTGATCCCAGACAGTCCCAGAGTTAGGTATGGGGAAGAGCACAGGAAGTGACATTAGGCAGGGAAAGGGCACCGGAAGTAGAAAAGACAGCACTTCAGCCCACTGGGCCAGGGACCAAAGTGATGGGCCCTGAGGAATCCCCATTCCTCCTCTATGGGAAGATGAGTTGATACCTCAAAAGCCTTTGCCAAGAGAACACACTTTAAAGCAGACATAAGTTTACACGTTCACCCCTGAAGAATGAGCCAGGAAGCACAGCCCAGACTCGGCCCATGCACCAAGACCAACCCTCAGGTGCTGGCCACATCAATTGACCCAGCCTGGGTCAGAAGCAGCTGACCCCAGAACAGCAGCTGGCATGGACACCACGTGAAACAGCTGGCGTGGATACCATGTCAAACAGCTGGCACAGACACCGTGTGCAACAGCTGGTGTGGGCACCACGTGAAACAGCTGGCACAGACACCGTGTGCAACAGCCGGCGTGGACACCACATGAAACAGCTGGCACAGACACCGTGTGCAACAGCCGGCGTGGACACCATGTGAAACACCCGGCATGGACACCACGTGAAACAGCTGGCACAGACACCACAGGCCCTTCTAACATTCTCCTGGCACTTGTGAGTCCATGATATCCATGGCCCATTGACCCAATGATTATAGCCAAAGCAGGCCTCCCTCAGATGCTACAGCACACTCCAGCAGCCTGGACCACTCTAGACACACCCTCAGTACCAGGGTTCCTCAGAGAGTCCAACCCAAAAAGATGAGAACAGACCTTCAGGAATCTTAGAGTCCCAAAGCCTTCATGACACCAGACCAACACTAACTGCTACTCAAGCCACCCAATCACCACACACACACACCACAGCTAAACGACACACATCACCCGATAACTGAGAAACAAGAACCAGCCAGCAGAACTTTGAAGAAGGAAGCAAGAACCAGTCTGTTCCCTTCAAAACAAGGTCCAAGTCAGGGGAAGTGACTTGGACCGTATGCCTGTAATCCTAGAACTTCAAAGTCTAAGGCAGGAGGATAGCCTCAAGCTCAAGGGCAGTCTGAGCTACCGAGTACAACTTTGGCTAAAAAAAAGAAAAAATTAAGTTAAGTTCATCCAAACCAGATCCTGTGTTCAGTATGAGTGTGTCATAAGCTCACCTGTTCAATCTCTGGCACCAAAGACAAGATCCGACCCCTTGCAGCCTCCCCCCTCCCGCCCAGGCAGGCACTGGAAGCTCAGACAGCCAGAGGCTCCAAGGGGGTGAGGAGTCCCACCCCACCAGGAACACTCTTTGAACTGGTGGCACCCCTCCAACGAGACCCCAACTCACATTCACGCCAAAGTCCGGTGAGGTAGAACTCCAAATGGCTCCAATACTTGCAGCAGCTAGCATGGCCTCCACGGCATGTGCACTGTTGGGCAGATAACCTGTGGGGAGGTGGAGAGGGGAAAAAGCCTTGGGTTGAGGGAATCAAAGCAACAGACTTCCAGAAGTTTCCCCAGGAGACCTAAAGTATCTGAGAAGCAGAAATGCCAGCAGAACCACTCACTGTACCTCATAAATCCATTTTCTACCCTGAACCTATGGCCTCGATCTGGCCCTGCTCTTCTCCCTCACTCCACTCACTCCATTCCGTCCCTCAAGTGTCCTGAGCTTCTCCTGCCCCAGGGCCTTTGCACAAGCTGTTGTACTTCAGCACAGAGACACATGCACCAGTCTTCCACACTCAGCATACACCTGCCCTTAAGCTCTTAAGTCACGTCTTCTTTAAGCTAAGCACGTAACAACCACAGTGGGGCTTCCCCTTTGCTGGGAACACTGTACCCGCCTGACCTTGTGTGTACCAGGTATTTACCCTGGGGTTCTTAGGTGAGGGTAAGAACTTCACTTGTCTCCATCTTTGCTTTGCTGAACGCCTCTTAACCCGCTCCATCCATGTACCCTAAGACAGTGGTTCTCACTGTGGTGACCCCGACCATAACATTATTTTCATTGCTAAGGCATAACTGTAATTTTGCTACAGTTATGAATCATAATGTAAATATCTGTGTTCTCTCTCTCTCTCTCATAATGTAAATATCTGTGTTCTCTCTCTCTCTCATAATATAAATATCTGTGTTCTCTCTCTCTCTCTCTCTCTCTCTCGGTTTTTTGAGATAGGGTTTCTCTGTGTAGCCCTGGCCCTGGCTGTCCTAAAACTCACTCTGTAGACCAGGCTGGCCTCGAACTCAGAAATCTGCCTGCCTCTGCCTCCCAAGTGCTTGGATTAAAGGCGGGTGCCACCATTGCTCAGCATATCTGTGTTTTCTAATGGTCTTAGGTGACCCCTGTGAAAGGGCTGTTGACCTCCAAAGGGGCCGAAACCCACAGGTTGAGAACCACTGTCCTAAGAAACGTACTGGCTGGCATATGGGTGAGTGGAACGAGAGAGGACAGGCGAATACATACACACAGGGAGAGCTATGTGTAACCCTTTGGGGCAGAATGAGTGGAGGCCCCCATCACCAGGCAGGCTGGCATCATGACAGGAGGCAGAGAACATTTATGGTCAGAGGAATCACCATCATCAGAACAGACAGTACCAGTGCTCTGGGGAAAAGGGTCATGAACAAGGACCCTCCTGGGGTCCTGAACGACCTCCTTCAGAGAAGACAACAGCAGTCTGGGCTCTACCTTTCAAAGCACACACATGTCCCCTGATAGTCCACAGGCACTCAGAGGGCAGGGCTTGGACACTTTTCCCCTCAACCCCACAAAAGTAGTCTGGTGCCTGGCAGGTGACAAGGCCACTGCAGAAGTGCTCACTGGCCTCTGAGCAGAACTGAAGAGCCTCTTCATTGTGATTACCCAAAGGAGGCCAGACTCGCGGCCCAGGGGAGTGTGCAATCTAGCAGGCTAACCAACATGCAGCCGGGCCTCCTAAGCCATCAGGCCTACCTCGGGGACTGCATTGCAAGCACAAGAAAACAGCCAACAGTTTATTGCATTTCCTCAGCCCTGCAGGTACCCATGCCTCTTATGTGGAGCTACAGTCATGTGGAGCTACAGTCAGGGTGGAAGGAAGCCAACCGATCAACCATGAGCCACAGAATGGGAGGCCAAGAGCCAGCCAGACTGAAGAGCCCTGGCCACTGGAGCCAGTCCCTCCCCTGCACCCACCCCCCAGTCCCAGAAAGGATCTCAAATATCTCCAGGCAACCCTGGCTCTGTGTTCCCTTCTCTCAGAAACACCTGCAGCGGCAGGCTGATTTGAGAAAAATGCAAATGAGGCCTGGTCCGTGGCTCGGAGGTGGAGCCTTGCCAAACATCGGCCCTGAGTTCCAATCCAGCACCAGGAAAACAACCAGAGGGAAGAAAAACAAAAAGAAGAGGCTTTGGCACTGCTTAGCCAGATTTTAAAAAGTGACAGCTAAGGAGACTGGAGAGGTGGCTCAGTGGGTAAGAGCACCTGGCTGCTCTTCCAGAGGTCCTGAGTTCAATACCCAGCAGCCACCACACGGTGGCTCACCACCATCTATAGTGGGATCTGATGCCCTCTTCTGGTGTGCATGAAGACAGAGCACTCAGATACATAAAATACACAAATAAATAAATCTTTTTCATGTATTTTTTTTACTTATTCACTTTACCTCTCAATCAATCTTTTTTTTAAAAAAAAAATTAAAACCAAAACGAAACAAAAAAATCTGACAGCTTAAATAGGACCAAGAAGGACACAAGAAAAGTGAGGTTTCAATCTTTAAAGCCCACACTGGCTGCATACAGTGATACACACAGAAGGACCAAAGTTCCAGGCTAGCCTGGACCACATATCAAGAGCCCATCTGAAAACACAAACAAATGAAACCCTGACGGGACTGATTGCTGGCCCTGCCTCCCGGCATTCACCTAACAGCTATTTATTAGGCTCCAGCCGTGGACTCGGCCTCCCAGAGCATGGAGCAGGCCAGGAACGGAAACAGGGTTTATCTTCAGGGACAGCTGCAGAGCCTGTCCCTGGGGGGCTGCAGAGCAGACAAACAACATAAAGATGATGACATCAGAGGCCATGAGCTCACAAGAAACGCCCAAGCTGATACTAGAGATGGATGATGGGTGGCCCAAGCAGTGCCAGAATGGCCCCAAGTGAGCAGCATCTTCCTGCCCTGATGCCAGGTACAGCGGGGAAACACAGATCACAGGCGACAGAGTGGCCTGTGCCTTTCCTGCCAACCAGCACAAGCTGTGTTCACTCCATGTCCTGCCCACTGCCTAAGAAGGAGCTGCAGGGCTCCTGGGCCAGGCCTGGACCTATTCCCTGGGATGTATGTGGCTGCAGACCAACCCTCTGTAAACACAAGCCTGGCGCCTGCTGTCAGGCAGCACCCTCCACAAGAAGCAACTCTGCCAGAAACAGCACAGAACAACTCAGAGCAGCGCCCTGGCCTACAGCCTTGTCCAACTGAGGGTCAGGGATTGAGCCCCAAGCTGCCCTGGAAGAATGACTGGCCCCAGGCGCACCCTTCTGGCAGTAACTGAAGTTACTGGGTGAAGGACAGATCCCCATAGGCCTTCCTGGTGCTTGGAACTCAAGGTGAAAGGAGACCTAGAAAGGTGGCTGAACTTTTAACAGGAAGTGTGATGTCACCTAAGGGAAAAATCGGGTGCAGGGCCCTTCAGGAGAGACATCCAGGCCCAGAGGCCTGCAGACTCCAGTGCACCTCCTGAACAACAGTCCCCCAACAAACTCCCGGCCTAAGTCCAGAGGCTCCCCTCTGCCCACTCCCACTGCCTAAATACACATCTCTTTTCCCGCCTTGTGTCAAAAGTGGGGAGGGATGCAATGAGGAGTAAGGCTTGGTGCAGCTCGGGGTGGGGCAGATAGAGGTGGAAAAAGCCATGCGAGATCAGTGCTGGGCATCTGTCACAGTGCCCTTGCTCCTACAGACACCTTGTTCCCAGCAGTCGCAGGGACTTTGCACAGGCTATGTCGGTTGCCTGGCTCCATTTCCTCCTCCACGCTGCCCCGCTGCAACGAGCTAACTCCTGCATCTCTGTGTTAACTCACCGAGAGCACAGACCACTCCTGGACAACCTTGCCCTTTTCCACTCTGAAAACACAGCAAAGAGAACCCCTGGCCCTTCCAGAACAATAAGAGAGGGGATTCTTGGTTTATCCTTCTTTATCTTTGCTTTTTTTTTTTTTTTTTTTTTTTTAATGTTGCTATTGGTTTTGTTTTGAGACAGGGTCTCCCTGTGAAACTGGTCTGACAATCCTCCTGCCTCAGACTCCCAAATTCTGGAATGATGGGTGTACCAGTAAACCCAAGACTCTTTCTGCAATTCATCCTGTGTGAGCCCTGACCCATGTGCATGGTCATACAGTAGTGTGTTCTACACACAACTAAACCTGTTTCAAGTTTCAAGTGTCTCCACCTTCTGAGCCACTTTGTTGTTGGTTTGCTTTACTTTGGTTTGAGTTTGGGTTCTAAGTATTGAACCAACACAGCACTAATAGGTATTTACCAAAGAAGGGGAGGGGAGGGGACAGGAGAGAAGGGAAGGGCAAAAGGGGGGGGGGAGCCCTTACCGACCACACGGTCCCCTTTCTTCACGCCCATCTTCCTCATGGCGGCTGCGAACAGGGCCACCTGCTGCCGCAGTTCTTCAAAAGTCACCTTCACAATCTCCTCTCTGCCTTCCCCTGAGGAGAGAAGAAAGGACCGCTCAAGCACAGATCAGGATGGGAAGCAACCGGTGCCCAGGACAAGGGGACCTGGACATGGCTCCTGGGGTGGCGCCACTCCACAGGAGAACCAGGCAGGGTGGAAGCCAGGCTCTGACCCAAAAGCGGGACCCCCCCTCCCCCCAGGAGGAATCACTGCTGAAAATATCCAGACTGGTGGGATGTGGGAGAACCCCACAGCCATGGGGGTTACATTGTACAGACGGAAGGTGCAATATGAAGGCCAGGAAACTAATGTGGAGACAACGTGTGCACAGCTGTCGCCTGCAGTGCATCCTGGCCCTGCCACATGCCCATCACCACAGAGCTATCCTGTGGTCACAAGCCCCTCACAGTCCACCTCCGCTTCCAGGTGTCTGAGCTAAGCAAAGAGGTTTCTATGGCCAGCCCAGCCCAGCAGCGCCCCCTTGAGACTAAGCCTTGAGCTTCCCCTCATCTTGGCACACTTAGGACTCTATTTGGTTTTCAGCATCAGTAATTCCTTTTCATTGCTGAGGAGAAGTCTACCATTGGCCAGGCTTTGAGGATTACCTTCTGACTGACTGACTAGCTAATGCAAAACTTAAACAGTACGGGAAATAAATAAAAAAATAAAATAAAAAAAAAATAAAATAAAGGAGCTGGGTTTAGTGGCACAGGCCTTGAATCCCAGCACTCAAGAAGCAGAGGCAAGCAGACCTGTAAAGTATGAAGCTAGCCTGTTCTACATAAGGAGTTCTAGACCAGCCTGGGCTTCATAGTGAGGTCTTGTTAAGCATCCCCCCTCAAAAAAAGAATATTAAATGACCACTGCTGCCGGCAGAGGCCTCGCTCCGAGGGTCTCCCTAAGGCTCCACAAGAGTCCTCACCAAAGAAATTATGTCAAAACATTGATGCCAGTTTTCACTTATTCATCAGGAAGAACTAAAAATGGCAGAATTGATGCCTCAGATAGCCCCTCCCTGTAGGAGGACCTAAGGTGGGAGGAGTAAGGAGAGGAAGAGGAGAAGGAAGAGGAGGAGCTAAGAGATGGGAGAGGAGACGAAAGAGGGGAACATGGAGGCGAATGTTCACGTATCTCCCACAGTCAGCAGTCAAAGGTAGTTGGTAGATCTAGGTTGGGTATTGGGTTATACCTCTGATTGAGCGGGCATCTTGTTATTGATCATTACCAATATATAAGCCTTTGGATAATCTAAGCATTTAGAGTCTCATTTGTATCTAGCCCGTGTGGTTGGTGGGATGGCCTGGGCAATGTCCAGCCTTGTGGAGACAGCGTGGAAGATTGGCAGAGCCATCTCCCATGCTGGCGTCTCGTGGGTGGCAGGGCTAGTGTTTCTGGCTGCCCATTTCTAGCTGCGGCACGCATGTGGCCTCTGGCCACAGAACATGGCAGCTGAGCTAGACAGAGCCACCACAGCTTAGATAGTCAGCTTTACTGGAGGCCGATTTTAAATACTTACTGCAACACCTCCCAGCTTCACAGGCCCAACCCAGATGACCAATAGGTCATTGTGGGGGCCACAGATGGACCACTGAGCCTTGGTCATAAAAAGGTATCACAGCAGCTGGGCCCGGTGCCTCAAATCTATCATCCCAGCTCCTCAGGAGGCTGAGGCTGGGGAATTATATGCTCCAGGCCAGCCACAGCCATTTAGTGAGTGACACTGCCTCTAAGTCAGTGGTTCTCAACCATCCTAATGCTGCAACCCTTAATACAGTTCCTAATGTTGTATTGACCCCCAACGATAAAATTATTTTTATTGCCACTTCGTATCTGTGGTTTTACATTACGATTTTACGAACCCGTCTGAAAGGGTTGTGTGACCCCCCCCCCCCCCCCAGGATGAGAACTACTGCTCTAAGTAAAACTGACAGGCAGACAGAGCTCAGAGGGGAGAGCCCATGCCTACCTCAGCACAGAAACAAGATCCTGCACCACCACCACCACCCCACCACCCCCACACCCCGTGGCCCACTGAGGGGAGCCAGCAGTCTGCTGTGGAAACTCATGTGAGACAGAGAGAGGCCTTTGGATTAGGCAGCCCATCAGCCAGCTAAGCCAAAAGAACTGAGGTAGAAAATCTGTCCAAGATGGATTGTCAGGTGATCTGTCTGTCACCCTGCACAGCAACTGGACTATGCTGGGAAGGAACTGGAGTCCTCCTTGAAGAAACAATGGTCTCAGGAAGGCGCTAGCCCTTTGACCAGCATCTTTGAGGCAGGATGCTTTCTGACTCATTGCTACAAAGCACCTTTCCACAAGTGAATGAGCCTCTTCATCCCGAGGCACAAAACTGGTGTCCCCCCATGTGTGTGGGATGGTCATAAGCCGCCCACCCCCTCAAGTCTCTCTTTGATCCTGCTGGGCTGGTCCTGCAGCCACTCCTGTGCCTGCAACCCCAGCCACAGTACTCAGAGACAAGGTGCACTGTGCAGGCAGCTGTGCTGACAAAGCCCTGGAGGGGCTGAGGGGCTGCTGGCCGCTCACTGGAGCATGAAGGCTAATGTACCTGTGGCTTCAAAGAATCAAGCCTGAGTGCTGCAGTGGATGCCTGGGTGAGCAGGGCACAGCTAGACAACACCTGTTAGGGGCAGGCGGCAGGAAGCGGGGAGGGCAGATGACACACAGTCAGGAAAAACAGAGAAAATGTAGGCCAGCCTTGGAACTTGGGAAGGCCAAGTGTGAACCAGGGAGGGGTGCAAGCTCGGTTTGATGTGTTTGCTTTTCAGCACCTGAATGGCTGTCTGGTGTGTGGGCTGTCAGAGCGCCCAGGCTTACGGGCATCTGCCACTCAGAAGCCATGAGGAAGGAAAGCTGGCTGGGCAAAACTCCAACCTTAAAGGGAAGGCACAGGGGAGACTGAGACAGAAGCGGCCTCCTCTGCCCACTCAGAGCAGAGCTTCCACAAATGCCAGCTTAGCTGATCTGCATTTCTATGAGAGAGGGGACAGGGATCGGGGAATCACCCTTGGCTCGGTACCCACCCAGATGCCCGCACCAGGCGCCCTGAGAAGCAGTTCCTCGGTTTCCCCTAAGCATCAGGCACACCACTGTGGTTTGGGATTTAAGACTCCAGACTTCCCATTTTGCAGTGAAAGAACACAAAAGCTCACAGAGCATCAGAGTCCTGAGTGGAGCACTTGAGTTTATATGAATCCAGAGAGGAAGGTATGGTGGTGTCAGGTCAGAACCCTGGGCCTGGAACAGAGTGGCCTTCCCGACTCTGTTGCAACACACAGACTTAGACATCCAGGCAATAGGACCTTGTGCGTGTTCAGGAAGAGAACACTGACAGATGCAATAAGATAACTTTGAAGAGCTGAGGCTAGACCAGTGTGGTGTTGCACACCTTTAATCCCTGCACTTGGGAGGCAGAGGCAGGTGGATCTCAGTAAGTTCAAGGCCAGCCTGGTGTACCAGAGCAAGTCCAGGATAGCCAGGGCTACACAGAGAAACCCTGTAGAGAAGAACCACCTCCCCTCACCAAACAAAAGAGAGAAAAGCTGACGCTGAGTGCCAAGGCCATGCAGTATGACTCCAGGGACTCCAGGGACAGGGGACAAGAAGTAGGTGAGTTCTCAGAAAGAAAGAGAAAGCAGACCCTCACCCTGTACCGGGCAGCTCTGATGAAAGCTGGTCCCCCTCAGCCCCTCAGCCCCTCAGTTCCTTCCTCTTAGACTATCTTATTTATTCTTCCTAGCACTAAGGACCTCTCCCCCCACCCCCACCCCCACCCCCACCCCCCTCCAGAATATCAACCTCATGAGAGCCTTGTCTGAACTGCTCAAGGCTGCAGTCCCAGCTTCTGCCTGGGTCTGAGGAGCAGGTGCATGAGGGGTTAATAGAGTCGGCAATGCTCCTAAGAGCAGGAGAGAGCTGGCAGGCACCTGAGCCTCAGACTGAACTGCAGCATGAGACAGGGAGCCCAGGGGAGGAAGAAGCAGAGGACATTCAACACCCAAACCGGACATCAGAGTGCTGTACTAAATGTGTGTGTCGGAAGTGACTGTGGGCTCTGAGAACTCAGGTCTGGTCCCCCAAGAGATGCTCCAGGAAGCTATCGTGAGAGCTAGACGGCCACCATGTTGAAAGCTGCCCTGATTTCCAACCTAGAGCCTTTACGGAGAAACCCACAAAATTCCTGTGCCGATGGGTTGTTCTGAGACACACACACACACACACACACGCCCCATTCAACTCAACAACATCCCTGAAGTAGGTGTTATCATTGGTATTGGTTCCACTTGGCAGTGCAGAAACAGCCAGAGAGGCTGAGCAACTTACCTAAAGTCACACAGCAACAGCATGAGGCTGGGTAGGCCTTGAACTAAAATCCTCACTCAAGATTATTTAGTCTTACGCCAAGCGCAAGGATCTGACCCTTCCCCTAGCAACACTTCTAAGTAAAAATCAAACAAACAAACAAAAAAAAAAAACTTGGTTAAGATTAAAGAAAACTGAGTGCTGTCAGACAGGGACAGACACTGGGTTCTTTTCAGAAGCATTAGGGCCAAACACCTGACATACACCAGTGGCTCTCGCTGGTAATACATGTTGGTAATACATGTTGGCCCTGTCCAAAAAACCAGAACCTTCAGTTACAAAGGCCGATGGCTCCAGGAAGCTCTACCCACTCCCTACAGTGTGATCGAACTGGCTGACTAAAGGGGAAAAAGTGTTATCATGCAAGGGGGAGCGTGCAGCCACTGGGAACATCCATCTCCACCAACTACCTCAAACTAGCATGGGGACCTGAGTGGTCCTCTGGTCTCTCGTGCACACACGTGCACCTGCGCACTCCTGAACATGGACAAACACACACTGCACACACAAGGATGGGATGAGACCAGGCAGTGGTAGTGCACACCTTGAATCCCAGTACTCTGGCAGCAGAGGCAAGAGGTCCTCTGTGAGTTTGAGGCCAGTCTGATCTATGGAGTAAGTTCCAGGACAGCCAGGGCTACACAGAGAAACCTTGTCTTGTTGGGGGTTGGGGGAGCAGGGGAAGGTGACAGAATCCAGCAACAGTCTCTGACCAGCCCTCTCTGTCTCCCAGCAGAGGTGTCCATTATGGCAGGAGGATGCTGACACTCAGCTGGAACCCACCTAAGGAGCCCCTCCACATCACGTTCACCACCCAGGACACCCCTGGGACTCACGGGCCACGTAAAGGGCGACTCTGTCATTGTCCTTGTGCTGCAGGAGGTTCTCTGCGTAGTTGAGGCGGCTGCCTCTGAACCACTCGGGAACATCTGCAATTCCTTTGGATGTGTCCACAACCTGCAGAGGGACAGCAGAAGGGAGCCAGCGGCTCAGTGCAGAGCCTTGTGACGTCATCCATAGCCAACCTGAGGAGACAGCCCAGCCCTGCACCCAGGGAAGCCACCCCGGAAATTCTTACAACAGTTTACTGAGCACATAAGGAGGCAGCCGCTAAAGAGGAAGTAAAGGAGAGCAGAGGAAGTGGGGAGTTCAGGCCTGTCATACCAGCACCTGGGGGACAGAGGCAAGAGGATTAGAAGTTTGAGGCCAGCATGGGCTACATGAAATCCTGTCTCAAAAAGAAGGGAGTTAGCGTGGTGGTGTGGGTCTTCAATCCCAGCACTTGGAAGACAGAGGCAGGTGGATCTCTATGAGTTTAAGGCCAGCCTGATCTACAGACTAAGTTCTGGAACGGCCAGAGCTACACAGAGAAACTCTGTCTCAGGGTGTGGGTGGGGAGCGCTGGAGAAGTGGGGGAGTGATACAATGTCTGAAACGGGGACTAGGATGTAGCTTCTTAGCAGAGGACCTGCTCAGCATCCCAGAGGCCCCGAGTCATGCCCAGCACAAAAGTAAAAGAAGAACCCACCTAAGAAAAAGAAAATCTGTCAGAGAGCCTTGTCACACAGACATGCCAAAACAGGAGGCAAGCCTGGGGCCCTGCTCCACACACACACACAACCCACAATTCTGTGGGAAAATGACTCTGCCTTTCCTGTGGTGCAGAGACCTTAGTGTCTGTCTCTGAGTGCTGGCACATCAGCCTTACAGACAGCTTTGCCTAAACCAACAGTGAAATGTGCTTCAGACATGGGGCTCAAAAGGAGCTAAGAGCTCTCCGAAAAGTCTCCTCAGAGACCACAGTGACATGGACATGCTTGCTTATACCTCAGACTGCACACTTCAAAGCCACACCCACACTACATCTCACGCCAGTGTAATGTGAGGAGGAAGGTGTTTGGGGTTATCTGGGACAGGGTCTTCTTCGGACATAGCCCAGGCTGGCTCCAAGCTTGCAATCCTACTACTTTGGTCTCCTGTGTACTCTTTTAAGTTTTTCTTATTTGATAGTCTGTAGGGGTGTTTTGCTTGCATGAATGTCTGTGCACCGTATGTGTAAGGTACCTGTGGGAACCAGAAGAGGACATTGGATCCCTTGCAACTGGAGTTACAGATTGTTATGTGCTACCATGTGGGTGCTGGGAATTGAACCCAGATCCCCTGGAAGCGCAGCCAATGCTCTTAACCTCTGAGCCACCTCTCCAGGCACTGCCCTGTTTCATTTTCAAAGTGTTCCTGTATGCATGTGCATGTGTAAGGGGTGTGGCATGTACCACAGCACATGTGAGAAGGTCGGAGGACAATCTGCAGGAGTCCATTCTCTCTCCACCATGTGGGTCCCAGGGATCGAACTCAGATCATTGGGCTTGGCGGCAATTGCCTTTATCCTCTGAGCCATGTTGCTGGGCCACATGGGATTAGCGGGCATGATTCCATACTCCTTAAGCAACATGTCACTTGGAAACAGCCATGAAAGGAGACAAGAGTGTAGCCAGACTCGCTTACCTCATCATACATGCGTGAGTAGACGATTCCGCTGAACTTCCAGAACTCAGCCCAGAAGTCCGAATATGACCGGACGGACCAGTGGTATAAGTCATTGTAATTCCCTACAAAAACAACCAAAACAGCAACTTGTCAGCCTAGCAGCAAAGGGTGGCCCCTTGGTGGGAAGCCACAGGCCTAAGGACCTCACATGCCAGGGACTCAGTAACTCTGACACCCCTGAATGACTGGGAGGAGCTAAACCTCACAGCATAAACCCTTTATCCACAATCCCCAAGAAACAGTGAGATAGTGTGTGTGTGTGTGTGTGTGTGTGTGTGTGTGTGTGTGTGTGTTTGTGTGTTTTCGACAGCCCAGGGTACCTTCTTGATCTTCCTGTTCCAGCCCTCTGGGATTTCAAGAGTGTGCTACCACACCCAGCTGAGTATCTGTGTGTTTGTGTGTGTGTTTACATGTGGAGATCACAGGTCAACCTCAGGGATCGTTCCTCACACACCATCCATTTATCTGTCTGGGTTTTTTTTTTTTTTTTTTTTTAAGTTCTGTTTATGTGTATGGGTGTTCTGCTTGGATGGATGTCTGTGTATCACGTGTGCCTGGTACCCACGGAGGTCAGATGAGGGAGTCTGGTTCCCTGGAACTGGAGTGACAGATAACTGTCAGCCCCCTGTGCCGGTGCTAGGAACTGAATCCAGGTTCTCTGCAAGGACACCCATGGGGTGATTTTTCCAGACCCAAGCTTATTTTTTCTTGAGACAGGGTCTCTTACTGCGGACCTGGAGCTGGCTAAGTAGGTTAGACGGACTGGCTAGTAAGTCCCAGCTATCCGCCTGTGTCCTCCACCCCCCAAAGCAAGGATTACAGGAACACCCAACTTTATTCTATGTGGATCTTAGGGCCCAATTCAAGTCCTTATGCTTGTAGAGTATACATCTGAGCCATTTCCCTGGTACACAAAGCACAGCACATGTGTGGAGGTCAGAGGATGACTTTCAGGATCCTGGTCTTTCCTTCCACTATGTGAATTCCAAGGATCAAACTCGGGCCATCTCTCCTAGCAGCAGAGCCTTCTTTCCTGAGCTATCTTTCTAACTTCTCTGAAAGTTCATTTGTCCTCTCCTCCGCCCCGTGTGTGTGTGTGTGTGTGTGTGTGTGTGTGTGTGTGTGTGTGTATGTGTTTGTCCTTCTATCTCTCTGTCTCTCTTTTTGAGGTAAGAGTCTCATTAAGTAGCTCTGGCTGGCCTCAAACTCACTGTCTAGACCTCATAGGGGAATCTCACCATCTCTGACTCCCAAGTGCTGAGAGTAAACCTACGTGCCACCACGCCCGGCTGTCTCCAGGTTTTCTTAACAGGATATATGTTCACTGAGAAATGTCACACGGGGCTGGTTTGGTGGCAAGAATTCCAGCTGCCCCAGAAGCTGAGGCTGGGAGATCAGAAGTTCAAGGCTAGCCTGGGCAACTTGACTTGAGACCCTGTCGCAAAATAAGGAGTAAAGAGAGGGCCCGGATGCTGCACCGTAGTAGAGGACTTGCCTAGCATTCACAAGGCCCCGGGTTCCATCCTTAGGATCACAGAGGAAGAGGAAAACCATCAGATGGCAAAGTCTCCTCAGTCATGGGGCTGAGACAGATGAGCACTGCTGGGGAAGAGAAGCCTCAAAACAAACGGGGCCTGGTTTAGCCATTCTGGGAGGTTTCTAGATTCACTGATGATATTGCTACTCACACGCAGATCAGTCCCCAGAGGCTCAGGAGAAGCCGCCTGTTCTGTCAAGCAAGGGCAGGGCATCACTGGAATCTAGGACTCACTCTCTCAGACTCCTGCCTCAGGGGATACGAGGGGGGTGCGGGGGTGGGGGTGGGGGGGTGAAACAAGCTATGCATGCCTGTATTTCTCAACAGGACAAGAGTAACCTAAGTATGTGGAAGAAACCCAACCAAACTACTTGAAACAACGCTCATCAACACGCGCATATGAACTCAATGTTTCAGAGAACCTGGCAAGACAGACAGATCCAGGGACCAGAGGGAGAATGCAGCAGGCACTGGTGTGCTCCAAGATAGTCGAAGCTATCTTCTGCAGACCCCTTTCTGCAGATCCTGCCCAGCTAAATTAAAAGCTGGGTGTGGGAGCTGGGGTAACAGCTCAGAGGTTAAGGCGCTTAGCTTAGTGCCCAAGAGCCCAGAGCTGGGGGAGGGGGGAGGGCGGGGAGCACACAGACTTCAAGGGAAGGACAGTATCTGGAGACTCAGAGCCAGCCAGCTCACAGGTGGGAAAGCCTGTGAGCCACACGTGAGACTTTCCTGCTCTGGGTTCCAAGAAAGGATCTGGGTAATAGCATTAAGATGTCAACCCTCTCCAGGCCCCAGGCAGGATATACACAAAATAGATCTAGCATGCAGGGAAACTACAGGGTCCGGGAGTTTGTCACACCTGACCTGAGACAGCAATGACTTTGCCGGGGGACCTCGGACAGGCCACTCTGCCACTCCAGGACACAGTTTCCCTCCTGGGTCACTTCAAACTATTATCAAGTGGTTATAGATCCTCCCACGCCAGTAGAAAAATTCACTCAGGCTCCAGATCAGGCACTCACTGTGCCACTTCTGAGCAAATGGCCTGGGGCAAGCGGCCCTACCTCTCTGCAGTGAGTGGTATTCTTGTCTGAAGAAATGGGGGATGTAGTGAAAACCAATAGGGCACACTGCTTAAGAGCCATAATGGAGGCTGAAGGATGGCTCAGCAGGTAAAAATTCATAGGGCTATTACTGAGGACCCAAGTTTGGTTCTCAGCCTCCAGGTCAGACAGCTCTCAACTGCATCAACTCCAGTTCCAGAACTTTCCACGCTCTCTGATTTCTGTGAGCAGCAGCACTCATCAGCATAACTGCACACAGCCATATGTGTAGCCCAGGCTGGCCTCGAACTCGTGATCCTCCTGCCTCTGCCTCCTTCAGCAAATCCTACCGGCGTGCACCACCACAACCGGCTCACACAGCCATATGAATACACATAATTAGAAATAAAAATACTCCAGGTGGTGCCGGCGGCAGCATCGTGGTGCACGCCTTTGATCCTAGCACTCGGGAGGCAGATCTGAGTCCAAGGCTAGCCTGGTCTACAGAGCGAGGATAGCCAGAGCTGATGGTGCTTATCCTGGGGCCACTGTCAGGACCTAGGAACTGCCCAGTACAGTTCCCTGCAGTACCTAAAAAATCTGTCATTAATGTCACCCCTCTATTTGCATGAAGATCACACATGGCACCCGGGTGGTATATACTGAACTCATCCATATATGGCCAGGCAGCAAGAGAGTTAATATGCAGTAGTGTGTGGCTCTTTAACTGAGGCAGACTAGGGCAACACAAGGCTTGGGCAGTTCTACTGGTGAGACGGCTTCACGAACCTGTGGGAACCAACACTAGCCAAACAGGCCCCACGGGTCCTCTTCCTCTCTCAGGCTTAGTCACCTGGGTCCTTGCAAATGGCCAGCTCTGGGTGCAAAAGGTTTCCCAAGCTAATGAGACTGGCTAGATGCTAGAAATCTTCTCTGGACCCAAAAGTGGATTTAGGCTGGGCCTGGTGGCTCAGGTCTGTAATCCTAGCTACTCAGGAAAGCTGAGGCAGAAAGATCAAAAGAGCCAAGCCTGCCTGGTCTTCAGAGCAAGTTCCAAGCCAGCCTCAACAATTTTTAAGACCCTGCCTGACCAACCATGTCTTTAGTCCCAGGGCTCAGGAGGCAGAGGCAGGAGGAGGTCTGTGAGTTCAAGGCCAGCCTGATCTACAAAGTGAGTTCCAGGATATCCAGGATGACATAGAGAGACTCTGTCTTAAAAAAAAATTCATTCATATAAATATATATTTATATATATATATAAATATATATTTTATACATATACACACATATATACATACATATATACATATAAATAAATAAATAAATAAATAAATAAATAAATAGAAGGGGGTTGGAGTGTGGCTCACTGATAGAGCCTTGTCTAGCATGTGGGAGACCCTGGGTTCAATCCCTAGGACTTTAAGAGAACAGGAAAGCACCCAGCAACAGCATCATTGAGGGGTGTGGTCAGGCCCACAAACCTAGGGACCTGATTGATGGTCACATGGATATCTCAGCACCTCCAGAACCTAGTGTGGAGACTTTTCCACCATTGTGTCCTACCTCTGCCACATCATGGGGTGAGCCAAGAATCCTCTCATGGACCGCAACTGGAAGCCGAGGTGACCAAGGCACATTTGGTTCAGTGTGTTTTAACGCTTAACAGAGAGTCTAAACCATGTACTAGCATTTAGAATCTTAGTTTTAAATGAAAGGGGTGTGTGTGCGTGCGTGTGTGTGTGTGTGTGTGTGTGTGTGTGTGTGTTGCCTGACTGCAATCTCAGCACTCAAGAGTTAGGGGCACTAGGGCTGGAAAGATTGAGATTAAGCAGTTAAGAGCACTGACTGCTCTTCCAGAGGTCCTGAGTTCAATTCCCAACAACCACATGGTGGCTCACAACCATCTGTAATGGGATCCAATGCCCTCTTGTGGTGTGTCTGAAGACAGCTACAGTGTACTCGCCATTTATATAAAATAAATAAAAATCTTTTTTAAAGTATTTAAAAAAAAAAAAAGAGTTAGCGGCAGGAAGATCATGAGTTCAAGGTCAGCCAAGTGTGGTGGAACATGCCTGATTTTACTCCTAGCACTTGAGAGGCAGAAGTGCTCTCTGGGAGCTTGGGGCCAGCCTGGTCTATATAGTGAGTTCAGGGTTAGCCAAGATTACATAGTGAGACCCTGTCTTTTTTTTTTTTTTTTTTTTTGGTTTTTTGAGACAGGGTTTCTCTGTGTAACCCTGGCTGTCCTGGAGCTCACTCTGTAGACCAGGCTGGCCTCGAACTCAGAAATCCACCTGTCTCTGCCTCCCAAGTGCTGGGATTAAGGGCATGTGCCACCACCGCCCGGTGAGACCCTGTCTTAGGGGAAAGAAAAAGGAGCTAGGAGTGAGCCATATGTGTGTTGGGGGTGGGGGGTACCTCTAACTCTATGCAAGAATCCTCAGCATCCTTAAACCGGCAAGGCAGAAGGAAAGCCCTAAAAAAAAAAAACCACATGGATATAGGGAGAAAGGACACAACACAGAGGAAAGACAGCATTTGAGGTAGACCTGAAAGATGCCCCAAACAGATAAGAGGGAAGGAGACTGGAAGAAGGGAAAAGGGAGGGGCCATGCAACCACCATCCGTGGCTGCCTCGTGAGAGGACTGCACAGATGGCAGGCAGGCTCTGGCTTTCCATATCCAGCCCCTCAGCTTTATTTTGTAGTCATTCTTTCGGAGACAAGATCTCCCTCTAGAGTCCAGGCTATCTTTGAACTCACAGCAATCCCTCTGCCTCTGAGTGTGAGTCACTACCGGCTGGTAAGCCTCCCCACTTTTAAACACAACATAGTCAACGTAACTTCTAAACAGCAACCCAACAGCTAGAGACTGGAAGGACGGGAGATTAAGGATGAGGGGTTACTCAGTAAACCTCTAGCCAAGTGACAATCTCCAGCGGTCATCGCTCAGGACTGGACTGTGCCTGCCACCTAAGGTACACTAGGTCCTCATTAAGCTCATTTTATAGATGAGGAAACCAAGGCCAGAGGCAATTGGAGGACTGACTGACTTGTTCCTGATCACAAAGCAAGGAAGCTTGAAGCAGCCAGGTCCAAGCAGGGTGTCAGGTTACAGCTCCCTACAGTTGTTCTTGCTATGGAGAAAGCGCTGGCCCACTTCAAAGGGCTGCCCTCAGTAGAGTGAAGTGCCAGGCCTACCAAGCCCACAGGAGCACCAGATCAGTACTTCATCACTGCTGGCAGAGGAAACAGATAAAGTCCAGGGAGAGAACAGAGGGTGGAAAATGGATGCAATCCCGACAAGGATCCAGCTGGGTTAAGGTTCTTCTCCTAGCTCACACCCACGAACTGACCAAGTACAGCCTGCAAGCCCGGCAAGTGGCCAGGCAAGCATCTGTCTCCAGGTGAGAGGGACAGGAGGGAAGGGGCGGAGCCCTGTTAGGAAAGAAAAAGAACCCTGTGGAAGCTCTGCTTCCATCCCCAGGCTCTCCAGCAACAGTGTGCAGGTGCATAAGCAACAAGGGATTGTAGAGAGTCTGGGAGGCCAGCAACGACAAAAAGACCTGCACTTGGAGAGTACCCCAGCCAGCAAGGGGGTGCACAGTGCAGAGGGGATGAAAAGAGGCCAGCCAAGTGCTGCTGAGACACTGGGAAGGAGACCCAGAGGACCGGTGCTCAAAAAAGAGAAGATTCAGGAAGGATCCCCTGAGACAGATCCTGGGAGCAAGACAGGCATTGACGCCAACGGAAACAAGGGGGTCACCTGCAGTTATAGGGGTAAAAGAGGTGAAAATGAAGAAGGGAACCAAGGTGAGCTGAAAACCCCAGGCAGACACCTGAGATGGGGGCAGAGCAAGTGGAGGGACTGAGCAAGCCCTGTGGATGCCTGGGAAGGGCATATGGAAAAGAGCCTCACCAGGGAAGGCGTTTGCCCCACCCATAAATCACACAGACCAGGGTGGTGGCTGGAAGCAGGATCTGTTCAGAGTTGGCAGTTTAAACGTAAGAAAGGACTCTACCATAACTTTAAAGGAAGGAGAAATGAACTCTGGCCTTTTCAGGAACCTGAAATTTCAAGTTGGTCCCTAGCAAAGGCAGATAGAGGGAGCCTGTCGCATGAATCCCCGTGAACTCAAAAAGAACTGCAGATAAGGCCAGAAGGAAGCCCCCCACAGGCTGGAAGTCAAGACCCCAGGAGCCACTTCCCAAGCAGGCAAGCCTAGCAAAAGATCCGAGGAACCAGAGGGGTTTGCCACTTGCAGAGGGTGACTCACCTGCAGAAAGGGGGCCTCTACAGGCGGTGATGCTTCCCAAAACATTGAAGGATACACCAACAGAAGGCCAGCACCTCCTAGAAGAGGGCCCCGAGCCAGGGGACTGACTCCCCCAACCCAAAGACAGGGACACTGGCCATCCATCCATTGGAGGCCCATGGCAACAACTAGGAGGAACCTCTCTAGAGGGGGACCCCAAGTCAACGAGGATCCCCCAATCCCAGTACCACTCATCAAGATACCATCCCAGCAACTGAGCAGGAAAAGGGAGGAACCTCCCTAGAGGGGGTACCCCAAACCAGGGGGCTTCCCCGACCCTAAGACAGGGACACTGGTTTGATATCCATCCATCTAACAGAGGCTTATCCAAAAGCTAGAAGGGACCTTCCTAGAGCGGTCCTCCCTGGAGAGAACAGCTTCCGGGAAGACCCGTGACGGGAGTGCACTAGCCGCGTGCCCCGCACTCACCAAGCGCCAGGCCGCAGGCGGTACCCACGGCCGCCCGGAAGCGGTCCATCTGCGTGTCCTTCTTGCTGTCAGGCTCCCACATCACCTGGCACTCCATGATCTCCTCGCGCTCGAGCCGCGCCAGCTTGGACATGGTTGCGGAGCTGCGTGACAGGGGCTGCCGGGCTTTGGCTGCGGAGAGAGCGGAGAGCGCAAGGCGTGGAGCGGCTCAGAGCGGCGCGGACGAACCACAGCGCGAGACTGAGCCAGCGCCGGCGCGGCCTGCGGGACATCCGGCTTGGTCACACCCCCAAGCAGGCTTCGCCACGCCTCCAGAAGACCACGCCTCTTGAGACCACGCCCTCTTCTGTAACCCTCCGCCGCGCTTGCAAATGGTGCGCTTGCTGCCAAAAAAAAAAAAAAAAAAAAAGTGCTCGCCTGCGCAGGTGCTGTAAGCGTGTTCCACTCCCTCACTTGTTGCGGAACTTACCGCGTGTTTCCCTCTTTACTTATCGCCCTCGTTCATTCATTCATTCATTTATTCAGAATTAAGTTGCTCCTCCTACAATCACTTAGCTGCGGAGGTGTCTTAGGCAGAAAACGCGTGCAGATAGAGGTGCAGAAGGAAGACCTCTAAAACTCGTGTCGGAGTCTTGCGCGCACGCTCACTCACAGGGATGCTGTAATAGGGATACGTGGGGAATATAATCTAACAAAAGATACTGAGTGCGATCTCAAGTCTATCCTCAGCACCAAAAATAAAGCGTTAAGCACAGAACATCCTGGGGCAAGCCTGAAACCCAGCATTCTGGAGACTAAGGCAGGGGGATGACAGTAAGTTCCACTCCAGCCTGGACCCCAAAGCATAACCTTGTAATCCCAATACTTAAGAGGTAGAGGTAGGCCGGGCGGTGGTGGCGCACGCCTTTAATCCCAGCACTTGGGAGGCAGAGGCAGGCGGATTTCTGCGTTCGAGGCCAGCCTGCTCTATAGAGTGAGTTAGTTCCAAGACATCCAGGGCTACACAGAGAAACCCTGTCTCGAAAAACCAAAAAAAGAAAAAAAAAAAAGGTCGTCCGGGATTCAAGATTATCCTTGTTACAGAGTGAGTTCAAGACTAGCCCGGGCAACCTTTAAAAAGCCCCGTCTTAAAACTAAAAGAGGGCTAATCTAAAATAGAGGGCTTCCAAGTGCTGGAATTAAAACTGTGTGCTGCCACCATGTCAGGCTTTTTGTTTTGTTTTGTTTTGTTTTGTTTTGTTGGGGATGATTTATGTGTATGGGTGTTTTGTCTGAATATGTTTGTGTATGCTTATGTACCATGTGCATTCCTGGTGCCCAAGGAGACCAGAAGAGGATTTTGGATATAACTCCTGAGACTGGAGTTCTAGATGGTTGTGAGCCACCATGGGGGTGCCGGGAATCAAACCTGGATCTTCTAGAAGAGCAGCCAGTGCTCTTAACCACTGAGCCATCTCCCCAGCCTCTCCATTTTGTTAAGACAGGCTCTCTCACCAGTCCAGAGCTCACCAAGTAGATTAGGGTGGTTGACCAATGAGCTTCAGGGATCCACCTGTCTCTTCCTCCCCTCTCCAGTGCTGGGATTACAGATGTGTGCCACCTCACCTGGCTATTTTCACACGGACTCTGGGGATCAAATTCAGGTCCCCTCTCATATGCAGCAGCCATTAGTCTTTCAAGCCATCTTCCCAGCCCCAAGGATGATTCTTTTTTTATTTTTTTTTTTCTTTTCCTTGTTTTGTTTTCGAGGCAGGATTTCTCTGTGTAGTCCTGGCTGTCCTGGAACTCATTCTGTAGACCAGGTTGGCCTCGAACTCAGAGATCCTCCTGCCTCTGCCTCCCAAATGCTAGAATTAAAGGCATGAGCCACCACCATCGGGCTAGGGATGATTTCTTATATGGGTCTAGAAACTGAGGTGTAAAAAAATAATAAGCCGGACGGTGGTGGCGCACACCTTTAATCCCTGAAACCCTGTCTCGAAAAAACCAAAATAATAATAATAATTCCAGACGTTTCCTCTGGTGTGGCTCTTCCTGCTTCTCCCCAGTTTGTGAGGGAGGCGGAAGGGCAAGAGAGAACCTGGGGCATGAAGGGAGGAAGAAAGCAAAGACAGAACTGAAGCCTGCAGCCTCTTAAGAATCAGCACTAATCTGCTCACACAGGTAGAGCCCTCGGGACCTACACACCTGGCCGCGCCTCCTAACAGGAGACACTGGGGATTATGCTTACAGTGCATGAGCCTCCAGACACACAGCAGGTATTCAAGACCAGAAGACAGAAGCTCTTACAAGAGATGGGAGTGATCTAGAGCCAGGCAGCTCCAGGCAGTGGATCTGGGCAAGGGGAGAGCTGTCCCCACCCCTACTGTGCGTTGGTTCTGTGTCGTTCTAGTTTGCTGTGATAAACAGAAAGCAACGTGGGGAGGAAACGGGCTATTTGGCTTACACTTCTAGGTCACAGTCCATCGCTGAGGGAGTCAGGGCAGGAAATCAAGCAGGAGCAGAGGTTAAAAAAAGAAACTTGTTCCTTGCTCCCTAGGCTCTTTCAACCTGATTTGTTCATTCGTTTGTTTGTTTGTTTCCTTTTTTGGAAGCAGGGTTTCTCGAATGTAGCCCTGGCTGTCCTGGAACTTGTCTGTAGACCAGGCTGGCTCAAACTCACAGAAATCCACCTGCCTCTGCCTCCTGAGTGCTGGGATTAAAGATATGTGCTAACACCACCGGGCCACGCTTTCTTACACAACCCAGGACTATGTGCCACAGTGGTGGTACCTTATAAATAATCGATCAGTCATCAAGAAATCTCCCACAGACATGCCACAGGCCAATCAAGAGGCAGTTCCTCAGGTGAGGTTCCTTCTTACAGTATGAATCTAATTTGTGTCACTTCAGTGATTAAAAAAAACAAAACAAAACCAAACCAAAACAAAACAAACCAAACAAAACAAAACAAAACCAGCATCCAAGGTCTGAGACCCTTCACTCTCAAGTCTGTTATCCAAACTTGATCTCTCAGCAATCCTGTCAGCCTCATAGACGTGGCCCTCAGGACCGCTGGAGTCCTACCAAGCTCTCTCTGGCTCCACCACCAGATATTTTTTTAAAAAAAAAAAATGTATGTGTATGTATCTCTATGTGTGTGTTTGCAACATCAGAACAGGGATTCAGATTCCCCGGAGCTGGAGTGACATGTGGTTGGGAGCTGGCAGATGTCAGTGCTGGGAACCAAACTCTCAGGTCCTCTGGAAGAACAGCAAGTGCTCTTAACCACTGAGCCGTGTCTCCAGCTCTCACAGCAGCCGATGCTAACCAGTTTCCATCTGTCAATCATCAACAAACGCCCAGAGATTCCAACTTCAGTCTGGGCACATGCTGCACACAAGTAGCTTCCAGGAGCATCACCTCCCTCAGAGACACACATAAACACACCCCAGCCACATGCCGGCTTCCAGGTCTGTGTGTCTGCACTGTCTCTGTCTCGGGAGTGTGTTTTCATTCAGAGGTTGGTTCACCTCAAAGATCTCCTTGTTCCTTCATCAGCAGAGGCCAGGTTCCACAAAAGCAAAACCCCTAGTCCAGCTAGAGCAACCCAGCTGCAGTGGGTGGATCACAAAGCCACCGTCTGAGAGATGCTCATTCAGAAAGCCCAGTGGCTACAAGTTGGTAGGAAGGGGATGGGACGGGAGGAAGCCTGTATTGGCCAGGAGTGACAGCGCATCTGAAGGAGCCTTTGAGGTCCTTCTTGCTCCAATCATATTCTTCCTAGCCCAGAGAAAGGGGAGGAGAGTCATAGAAGGCTGCAAATTACCTGGAGACTCTGTAGGAGGAGTGGTTGACTTGAATGCACGAAGGCCTGGGTTTGATGTCCATCATCACAGGAACCCAGGGTGATGATCCACATCTCTGATCCAAGCTCTAGGGTGGTGGAGGCATAAGGGTCAGGAGTTCAAAACCAGCCTGGGCTAGATGAAACCCTGTCTCAAAAATATTATTGGAAAAAAAAATGGTTCCAAATTTAAAATGAGACAAAAGGACTGGGGACCTGACTCAGGAGTAGAGCACCTGCCTAGCATGTGCGAGGCCCTGGGTTCAATCCACAGTATAGAACACAAAGTAACAGATTTATTTATGTATTGTATGTATATGGGCATTTTGTCTACATGTGCATCTGCACATCAGAAGAGAGTTGTGAGCTGCTGTGTGGGTGCTGGGAACTGAACTCAGGACCTTCCGAAGAGCAGTGTGTACTTTTTAACCACTGAGCCATCTCTCCAGCCCCTAGAAGGTGACTTCTTAATTGTCTGTCCCCTGAACCAGCCATCTGTTTCTTCATTGCCAGTTCAAAGCCAGCCTGGGCTACCAAGTAAGACCCTATCAAAAACAAAAATAAAAGTGGGTTGGAGATCATACTAGAGGTAGGCTTTGTAATATTATGCTCATGAAAAAGAAAAAAAAAAAACATTTTTAATAAGATCATGTAACCTAATACCTGTGTGAAGTGAAGCGAAGCTGTCCAGCCCACAGATGTTCTAGAAGACCCAATATTGAACAGAACACAAAGGGCCTATTGGGTGAGAGTATATAACTACTGCTGTGTGTGTGTGTGTGTGTGTGTGTGTGTGTGTGTGTGTGTGTGTGTGTTTTATCTGCCTGTAAACCAGGACACTGTGTGTGGATATATTACAGATCTCAAAGAGCTAGGCACTGAGTTGTTTTGGATAGCAGACCCAGTTGCTGTGCTTTGGGGCAAACACGGATCCCAGACCAGACAAGAACAAATCTCTGGTTCAAACCTGCCCTTTACCTGGGGCACAGCACAGGAGGTTTTGATGCAAGGCCAAGTCAGAGCTGAGGCAAAGTGTAAGCCCTCTAGACTGGGCCAGAAGTAAGGCAAGGTGCATTCGGGGATGGTTTCCTTTCCTGCCTTCCAAGGTGAGTGGCTTCACCTTCTCACTACACCCCCGAGGGCTATGAAAATAGGGCAGGTGCCAACCAGCTCCTTCAAGCCAGAGGTACCCGAGGCAACAGGACAGCTCAAACCCAGCTTCTCGGCCTCCTCCCCATCACCAAACAGGGATGTGGGGATTAGAAACAGGATTAGGAACAAGGCCACAACAGACACAGTGGGAAATCCTGCAGGGATGAGTGACACTGGGCAGGTAGGAAGGCCAGAGGATTCTTGGGATGCTGAGCTCTGGGCCACCAGATACAGAAGTGTCTGCACTGAGAGTTTCCATTACAGAAGGGCCAGCCCGATACAAGCAAACCCCAGAACTTTCTTCTTAGAACTACATACACACTTGAGGAACTGGAGAAACGGATCATCAGTTAATAGCATTTACTGCTCTTCACAAAAGACCCAGGTTCAGTTCCCAGCACCCATATCAGGTGGTTCACAACCACCTGTTAGCTCTGAGGGTACTTGCACACATGTGGTGCACTTAAACTCTCTACAAGTGAAGCTGGAGAGATGGCTCAGCGGTTAAGAGCACTGACTGCTCTTCCAGAGGTCCTGAGTTCAATTTCCAACAACCACTTGGAGGCTCATAACCATCTGTAATGGGATTCGATGCCCTCTTCTGGTGTGTCTGTGTTGGGAGCCGCAGTGAGCATGTCAACATTCGCCATTCCAAGATGGCGCGGGCATCCTGTCCTCCCACTAGTAAACAACTGACTGCGCAGGTGCAAAAGGCAGAAAGTGCGCCAAAGTCACTGCCCATCCCGGGGCGTAATATGGGGTGATGAGTGAACAGCCAATCAGAAGTGAACACGTCACTCTAGGGTGTATTTAAGCTGTGCCTCTTCCTGTCTTTTCGTCTTTCCGCTTCTGTTGTTACAAGTAAAGCCTCGTCTGTGGTAACCACCCAAAACTGCCTCACGTGTCTCTCTTCCACAGGCGAAAGGGGACACGGAGGGGCTCGAACATGTCTGAAGACAGCTACAATGTACTCATATACACAAATAAAACTATTTTTTAAAAAAAAAGCCTATACAGGGATATACATAACTTTATAAATAAACTAATAAAAGCACACATACACTTGGAAGCTAGAGATAGCTCAGCAATCATTTGTTGCTCTCATAAGACCTGGGTTCCTTCCCAACAGCCACATGCATGATGTAGATACACTATATGCAAAGTACTCATGCACATAAATCTACCGAGGCCCAGCTCGGCATCCAGGTACCCAAGGAAAGCAACTAGGGGTTATGATGTTAGTGATTGGGGCCAAAAGCTGATGGCTTTTTGGCAATTTAACTCTCTCTTGCTGTTCTGGGGCCAGAAGCTGATGGCTTCTGGCAATTTACTCTCGCTGAGAGCAGCAGGGGAGTAAGAGAAGAAAAAAATCTGTCCCAAGCCTATTTCTATTCTTAGTGTAATTTATGAGAGTTCATTATATTCCTTATTATTCAGCCATTACTCGATATTCTGTGAGGAGGGGACACATTCTATTCTTTTTTTTTTTTTTTTGGTTTTTCGAGACAGGGTTTCTCTGTGTAGTCCTGGCTGTCCTGGAACTCACTCCAGGCTGGCCTCAAACTCAGAAATCCGCCTGCCTCTGCCTCCCAAGTGCTGGGATATATATGGAAGTCAGGGGGTATCAGATCCCCCTACCCCCCCACCCCCGTGAGCTGCCTGATGGGGGTGCTGGGAATCCACCTGAGGTCCTCTGCAAGAACAATACGTGCTCTTAACCACTGAGCCATCTCTCCGGCTCCTACTGTATCTTTTGAAACTAAGTTCTGGTGTAAAAACACTATACAACGCAGTATGACAGTGAACTCACAATCCTCCTGCCTCCACCTCCTGAGTGGGGTATTGACAGGTGAGTACTGCCACGCTGGGCTTAAGATGCTGCTCTCTTATCTCCTGTCCATCCCTATGCAGCAACATTCGGTGACACAGAGATGATGAGTTGTAATTCTTCGAGCCCCCACCTGGCCCCCGTCCTTCTGGAGCACACACAGCTAGTGTGACCATGAAAACCGCCTGGACAGCGCTCACCCTGGCTCCCACACTAATCCCAAGGCAAAGGTCTTCCTGCCTCTGCTGTCCCTCAAGACAACTGGGCTTAGTGGCCGGCCAGGTCCCTTGAAGCTTGCCTGAGACTGCTCACTTGTTCAGAGTGAGAAAGGTGGACTCGATGGGGTGAAGCAGACGCCCTTTGGGTTCACTTGGCTTTTTTCCTCATCTTACGTAAGCTCAAAGTTCTCTCTGTTGCAGCTTCCAGAGAAAAGGTCCTTTACCAATTCAAAAGTCGCCAGTGTCTTCAGCTGGCATCTGTATCAAAAGAAGGGGAGCAGGAGTCAAGGTGCCTCTGATAGCCTCTGTGAATAAGGGTGTACACCACAACTCCTGGCCCTAAGCAGACTCTTTCATTGAACCTGAAGTCCACCCATCCGCTGGCCAGTGTTCCCAGGAATCCTCCTGTCTCCACCTTCCCAGTGCTGGGATTATAAACAATCCACTCCCGTACCCAACATTTTACGTGGATTCTGGGATTGGAACTCAGGCTCCTCATGGTTGAGCATGAAGCACTTATCCACTGAGCCGGACCCTGAGCCTTCTAAAAATGTGTGTGTGTGTGTGTGTGTGTGTGTGTGTGTGTGTGTGTGTGTGTGTGTATGTGTCCAGCATAGTCTCTGGCCACTACTGATTCATCTCCCCAACATTCACATTTATTTTAAGGGGCGAGGGTGTACATGACAAGTGCCACAGCAGAGATCAGAAGACAACTTGTCAGGACTCAGTACTCCCCTTCTGTCATGTGGGTCTTGGGAATTGAACTCTGGTCCTCAGTCTTGGCAGCAAGCCCCTTTACCCATGGAGTGGAGCCATCTCTAGGGTCATCATTTCAGTCTATGTTCAGTGGGTGGCTGTGGATGCCTTACTGGTATGAATGAAGAGGTATGCTCTTCCTGAATTGCTCAGGCTGGCCCTGAACTTTCTATACAACCCAAGCTAGCCTTGAACTTGTATACTTCCTGCCTCAATCTCCCGAGTAGGTAGGTAGGTAGGTAATGATTACAGGCCTGTGACACCACAACAAATTCCCATCTTCCTTTAATTGGAATTTTCTTGAGGTGTATTTGTTTTTGAGATGCAGTCTCTCATGTAGCCCAGGCTGGCTTTGACTTGCTATGTAGCCCAGGATAACCTTGAAATCTTGATCATCCTGCCTCTAACTCCCCAGAGCTGAGTTGGCAAGTATATACCACACTTCCTTCTCTCTCTCTTCTTTCTTTTGCTTGTTTCTTTATTTACTTGATTGTTTTAGGGAAGTCTGTCTCTCTCTTTATCTCTCTCTCACACACAATTTCTTTTATTTACCTGCTTGTTCCTGGAACTCATTCTGCAGACCAGGCTGCAGAACTCAGAAATCTGCCTGCCTCTGCCTTCCAAGTGCTGGGACTAAAGGCGTGCGCCACCACTACCCGGCTTTGATTTCTCTTTCAATTCTATATTTATTTACCTTTTTGTTTTAGGGGTGCCGGGGCTGGAACCCAGGGCTTCTCGCAAGCGACTCAGGTGCTTGCAACAGAGCTACTCCGCAGCCTTAGTTGAAAGCTAGATCGCGGAGTGCCTCAGGCTCTACACCAGCCCCAAGGAACTTCTTTCCGGACTGGCGTAGCCACGCCCTTGCCGCATCCCGGCGGAGGGATTCTAAGCACAGGCACGCGCCATAGGATATTGGCGCGTTGATTGGCTGGTGCAGGACTGGCCCCACATCAGCCCAGATCGCGGTGCCGGGAAGAGCCGGCCTAAACAGCAGCCAATCACATGGCATCTGGGTGCGTGGGCCGCGCCTCTAAGCCAATCCGAAAGGAGATCCCAGTAAGGGCGTGCCCAATAAGAGCTGGGCAGAGGGGCGGAACCTCCAGAGACCCGGGAGGTTGGGCGCGGCTTTCACCTTGACAACCTGAGAGGCCAAAACTTGGGAACCCTGGACCGCAGCCCTGGATGGATGCCCGAGATTCTGAGAAAATGCTTTCTTTTTAAAGAAACATTTTTTGGAGAAACTTTGTTTCTCAAAATTTGCATTATTGACCAAAATATTTTCCCCTTTCCACCAAAATGCTTATTTTATTTTTTTAAATTTATTCCGAGACACAGGGTCTCATGCAGCCCAAGCTGGCCTGAAAATCTATATGTGGTCGAGGCTGGCCTATGAACTTATGATCCTCCTCACTCTACCTTGCATGTGCTAGGTGGGAGGTATGTCTCACCTCCAGCATGCTAGGTGAGCATTGTACGCACTGACCTGCATCCCCAGACCAAAAAGGGTTTAAACACCTGCGTACTCAGGTATGCATGCTGAGCTAAGATAGGGGCAGGACCATGTATGGAGGACCAGGGGATCCACCCAGCCCAATCCTTTACATTATGGTCCAGGGAACAGTGACAGAAGCCTGAAGCAGAAAGTGTAGCTGGGTCACCAGAGCAGGGGACTGCTTCAAGCTGGATAGGGTAAAGTGACATTGGGACTCAGTAGAATACGAACGAAGAACGATCCGATCTGCAGCCTTTATGCACTGTCTCCTCTGCATAGCCCTTTGGTAAAGTGAAAGCAGGGGCAAGCCCTTAAGTGAACCCAACTGAAAGCAGGCGCCCTGACTTTCACCCTTCCCATCCCAGCTAGGACAAACGGATGCATTGGCTTGGCACAAAATAGACTTGACAGGCTTGCTGCCTTCTTGTTTATTTATTGCTGAGGCAAGGAGGGTCAATCTCCTTCATACAGTGAGTTCAAAGCCAGCTTTGGCTACCTAGTGAGCCCTTATCAAAAAATAAATAAATGAAACTAACAAAAAAAAAACCAAATGCCACACTTTGTCCTGGAAAAAAAGGTGGGGATTTTTGTACTGCCTCCAGGAAGGTGGTGTGATTGAGAGCTGTTGGCAACCAGTTCCAGAGAGACCAACCACCGTTCGCTGAGGTATCTCAGCCTCCAGGACTCTAGGCTTTCCTTTTTCTTGACAGAGACAATCCATTCTTAACAGTGCCTTGTACAAGCTCAGACAGAGGGAGCTCAGGGAGACACAGGAGGCTTTGGCCACCACTCAGAGGAGCGCAGAGTGACCACCTTTGCTGCCAGCCAGACTTCCTGGAAACCCATTGTTGCAGCATCTCTCCCTTCATCTACCTACATCTTCCCCACACAAGCAAGAACAATAGAAGCATTCTACCCACATCGACCAATATTTTCCATGCCCGGCCAGTACTGCCTGGCCTTGGGATAGTGTGACTCTCGTTATTGTGGACTATCTCAGGATGAAGACTTCTCTATATTCTGAAACAAGTACAGATAGTCCTGCAGGGATGGACAACTGTTCTAAGTTCTAGAAGTCAGAATGCTGGGGGTCACTTCAGGCAGTGGGCCCTTCAGCACCACCTTCTGAGGGTAGGTGAAAAGATACTTTTCCAGTCTAGTGGTCCCCCTCCTTTGAGTGCCCAGGGCTCAGAGGGTCACAGGGTAGAGACTGATTGAGGGCTTTACTCTTCAGGTAGAAGGCACTGGCAGCATGGTATAGTGTGTGTGTGTGTGTGTGTGTGTGTGTGTGTGTGTGTGTGTGTGTGTAGCAATGGCAGGAGGAGGTACCTTTCCAGGGTTTCCAAGGCCCTCAGGTGTCTGAGCCTTAGCTCCTGACAGCGACAAGTGTCACAAGTACAAGTCTGACACTGAGACAGATAAGAGAGACTCATCTCTCCCTGGGGCCCTAGGTAGGTGTTAAGCAATTAGAGAATTGTTTTAAATCATCATTTTTGTGATGGGGCATGCTTCTTATCACAAACTCAGGAAGCTGAATTTGAGGCCAGCCAAGACTACATAGTGAGATCCTGTCTCAAAATATAAAAATCAGTATTACTGTTAACCGTAAGTTACTTACAAGCACTCCTGATAATTCTGTTTTTTTCTTCTTTCACAATTTCATGCACACATATAATGTATTTTTATTATATTCACTTCCCATGCATGTGTAGATAAATAGGTAGGTACGTATATCCATACTATGGTCCACATACAGTGGTCAGAAAAATAAACTTAAGGGAGTCAGTGCTCTCCTTCGACAATGTGGGTCCCAGGGATCAAACTCAGGTTGTCAACTTGGTGGCAGGCACCTTAACCTAATCTCACTGGCCCCATTTGTTTCCAAGACAGGGTGTCATGTAATCAAAGGGAATAAGGAGGTAAGAAGGCAAAAAAATAAGAGACTGTAGGATCTGGTTATGGAAGTGTTGCAGAAATCAGGCTAGCCTTCAGGGCCAAAGGTGTGATCCCAGGGTCTAACCTGTTAATGATGGCAACTTGTAATGCAAGGCAGACGTTAAGAGCTAAGGTATTTCCCACAGGAGAGCTGGACGTGCTGGCTGCTGAGAAGAGCTACAGACTCTTCCTACCTAGTAGGCCTGGAAGGTACAAGGCCAGGTACACCCAAAGACTGAAAAATCTTGACCTTCTCGAAGTACCCTAGCTCAGGAGCACATGTTGGGTTAACGGGGACAGACACTGATCCCTGCAGCGCTAGAGGGCACCACTTGCCTGCTGTCACCACTAGCTGAAGCCCAAAACTGGCAGGAGCCAGGGCTCCAGGTTTCTTCCACTGCTCACCACCACACCCCAGGATTTTTAGCAACCAGAGGTTTGGCCCTTAATGCTTAGTAGCTTCTGGAATACTTCCAGCCACACGGACCCCAGTGTGTATCTTCATAGCTTCACACTGGATTGTTATCTTTGCCCCCGTGGTTTCTACCTTAACCTCTCTCTGCCACTCTTCAGTAGCGCTTTGTTGCTATGTGCACATGTGAGCAAACACGCACGCGCACGCGCACGCACACTCACAAAATAAAAACTTTTAAAAATGGACTGGAAAGATGGCTCAGCAGTTAAGAGCACTTACTGATCACAACCACCTATATATAACTCCAGGTCCCAGGGATCTGATTCCCTCATCTGGATTTTTTTTTTTAAAGATTTATTTATTTATTTATTATTTATATGAGTGCACTGCCGCTGTCTTCAGACACACCAGAAGAGAGCATCGGATCCCATTATAGATGGTTGCGAGCCACCATGTGGTTGCCGGGAATTGAACTCAGGACCTCTGGCAGAGCAGTCAGTGTTCTTACCCACTGAGCCATCTCTCCAGCCCTCTCGTCTGGATTCTTGCAATCAACGACAAACACATTAAAAGCATAACTAAAAATAATTTTAAAATAGCCAGGAGTAGTGCTACGTGTCATTAATCTGAGAAGTCAGGAAGTAGAGGCAGATGGGTCGCTGGTGAATCCAAGATCAGCCTGGTCTACATAGTGAGTTTCAGAGCCATCACAGCTACATAGTCAGAGCCTGTCTCAAAAAGAAAATAAATAAATATAAATGATGGGGCTAAAGAGATAGCTCAGTAGTTAAGAGCACTGGCTGCTCCTCCTGCAGAGGACCCAAGTTCCCAGCACCCACACAGTATCTCTCATCTGTAACTCCATCTCTAGGAGATCCAATGTCCTTTACTGGGCTCTGAAGTCATTGCATGTATATGGTGCCAAAACACATGCAAACAATACACTCATATACATACAGATAATTTAATCTTTTTTTAAAAGTAATCTTTGGGGCAGGAGAGTTGGCTCAGTAGTTAAAAGCACTTGCTGTTCTTGTAGATGACCTGGGTTCACTCCCCAGCAGTCATTTGGTGGCTCAGAAGCAGCTGTAACTCCAATTCCAGGGGCTCTGACCACCAAGGGCACCAGGGCAGGCAAAGCAGTCATACACATAAGATAAAAATAAAAACCAAAACCATAACATGATTCTCTGATTCTGGAGGTTACCTCAGGTGCCTCACCAAAATGAACAAATCCATCCAAGAGTCCAAACAACATTACAGGAAACATTTATTAATGCCGCAATGTTCACAATATTTTAAACCAATTCGATCCAAATCGATCTACAAAGACCTCTAACATCAAGCCAGTGATTAATAAATAAGAGGAATGTATCCATCACTTTGCAAAAAAAAATACTAAGCCTGACACTTTTTTCTATATAAGATATTCGTAGAATCAGCTTCCCACTAATGTATGCGCATGTGCGTGTGTGTACACACCCCACTATGTTCACACGGAATGGCTTTCTATTGTGTCAAACTAAATACTATATAAAATTTCTAAGCTGAGACACAAAACAGGAACTCAACTGTAAAGTCATTGGTTTAAAAAAAAATCTGCAGCTAAAAACAGGGAAATAATTACCTCATGGGGGATTTCACTGCACACTAATCACTGTCACAAGAAATTAATTTAATTACAGGATATTCAGAGATTTATCACAGATGCAGACAGGAAACTGACACAACAGTAAAAGCTTGAAATCTGCAGAGACATTGGGCAGAGAGTCAGGCATGCCATTGGCTGCCATAGCTGTCCAGGTGACAATAAGAATGTACTTCTTGTGCCACCAGGACAGAAAGACAGGTTCTCCGTGTCTGTCCTAGCTATAGAGGAACCACCAAAGAGCAAAACACAGAAGGATGCAACCAGCTGAAGCTTGCTGATGCCAGTCAGGACACTGTCCAGTGACAAGGGTATTGAGTTAAAACCTGCAAAATATATACACACAATTCACAGGTGAGGAGCCCAAAGCCCAAGTACATTAATGGTCAAAATCAAAAACATTACAGAATAGTCACAGGATGCTTTGAAAGCAGCTCTCATGCTGGGGGCAGAGCTCAGGAGCCTAGGACTTGAAAGTAAAGAGGCTGGGAGGGTCACCTTGGAAATTCCTTGTAGCTACAGGTGCTGGCTTTCTGGGCATGGTGGCGCACACCTTTAATCCCAGTACTTGGGAGGCAGAGGCAAGCAGATCTTGGAGTTTGAGGCCAGCATGAGCTAGAGACCCTGTCTCAGAATAAACCAAAGCCACAGAGGTGAAGAAGGGAAGTACTTCAGGCTGCCCACCAACCACAAGATGTAGAGCCTGCTTTGTTAGATTGTGTCCTGACTCTTGAACAAGTTGGGTTTGTTTGCGGAGACAGGGTCTTGCCATGTAGACCACGGTGGCTTTGAACTCAGCACCTTGCTGTCTATCTCTCGACTGAGTTCTGGGTTTGCAAGCACATGGGGCTTCCTGGTCATACTATTTTCCGAGCCATCTGTGAGCAGGCCAGAGTGGCAGGACCACGTGAGCAAGCAGAGCTATTCATACAGGCCCCTCAGGAGTATGCCAGGGCCATATAACAATGCTCCCACCCTTCCCTTGGAGGTTCTCATGAGGTACCTAGGAAAGACATGCCGCCCTGGGGCCTGCTAAGCCTCATTCCCAGGTTGCCTTTTAGGGTTGTCCCTGGGTCACTTTTATGAATAGTCAACCCCATCATGATTCACAAGGCCAGCAGTGGGTATATTCTTTTCCACACTTATTGTCAGTAAAAAGGGAGCCGTACCTCAACAAAGGACCCAAAGGGTGGGAGGTGCTGGCAGCAATGGAAAGTGATTCTGAAAGGTGCCAGTGTGTCATGCCAGCAGCCTCCCAACTAGAACAGGGAAGAAATCACTATATAAACACTGACCACAGGCTGGGACTGGGCTAATCTGGTAGAATGTTTATGTAAAATGTAGGAGAGCCTGGGTTCCATGCCGATCATAGCATAAAGCAGGTGTGTTGGCACCTGTCTCTAATCCTAGCATTCGGAAGGATCAGGATCAGGAGTTCAAGGTCATTCTCCGCCACAGAGCCTGTTCGAGACCAGCGAGGAATACAAGAGACCCTCACCTCAAAGACCCAAAACCATAGTGGAGAGATTGCTCATTGGTTAGAGCGCTGGCTGTTCTTCCAAAGAACCTGGATGTGCTTTCCAGCATTCACAAGGCAGCTGACAACTGTGCCTAATTCCAGGGGATCTGACACCCTCTCCTCTGTAGGCATCAGGTGCGTACGTGGTACACAGACACAAACAGACAAGACACCCATACACATAAAATAAAAAAATTCAAAATAAAACACCACTGACAAAATCATCAACACCAATACTCTAAGCTAAGCCCAGTATATGTCAGAGGCAGCCAATATAACCTCAGTCCTGTCCTTGGTAAAGCAAGGACTTAATGTGAGAGGACCAACAGGGAATTAACACTGACTTTGAGACAGTTAAAATCCTTACCATATCGTGTCTTCATTAATAAAAAAAAAAAAAAACTATATATGTATTTATTGGGGCCGAGAGGTAGAAAGCCATGGCCCATGCGTAGAGGTTAAAGGAAAACCTGTGGGAGTGGTCTGTCTTTTTTCACCATGTTGGTCCCAGAAATCAAGACTCAGACTTGGCCGGGTGGTGGTGGCGCACACCTTCAATCCCCGGCAGAGGCAGGTGGATTTCTGAGTTCGAGGCCAGCCTGGTCTACAGAGTGAGCTCCAGGACAGCCAGGGCTATACAGAGAAACCCTGTCTTGAAAAAAAAACAAAAACAAAAACAAACAAACAAAAAAAAAAAAGACTCAGACTTGGTGACAAGTACCTTTCCCCACTGAGCCATATTGCCTGCCCCTGCCCCTTAATTACAATAGGTCCACAGTAGCTGCCATCAAAATGTTTCTTGATCATGTTATTCGGTTAAGGAGGAGTTGTACACAGTCCTGAAGATAAGGCATGACATAAGGTACAAAAATACATTTTTCCACATACAAAAGAGATGGTGGGGGGAGGGAAGCCAATAAGCTGTGCACCTTCATGGAACGAAGATAGAAAAAGAAAAATCTTTAACTACTGGGGTCTAAGATTACATCCAAACAATGCCAAGCATGGTGGCTCAATGCTTTTAATACCAGCACTCAGAGGCAGGTGGATCTCTGTGAGTTAGAGGGCAGCCTGGTTTACACAGAGAGTTCCAGGACAACCAGGGCTATGTAGAGAGACCCTACTTCAAAAAAAAAAAAAAAAAAAAAAAAAAACCAAACAAGGTAAAATGTATGCATCAAACACCATAACACCATCCGAAGTTCTAAAAACAAACAAACTACTAGAATTTCAAGTAACATTCTACTCTGATTCGTACATTCTTCCACTTAGAATGAAGGCATCCAGGACTGGACTCTAGAGTGCTCTCTTAACATGCATAGACCACGTTCACCCCAAGGTGTGCATACAATAGGAGTGTTGTGTCACACACACACACACACACACACACACACACACACACACACGTCATCCCTATGCTCAGGGGGTGGGGGCAGGAGGATCAGAAGTTTAAGGCCAGTCTCAGCTACTTAGCAAGTTCAAGGCCAGCCTTAAATACATGAGACCCTGTCTCAAAAAAAAATCACAATAATTAAATGTAAAAATTAAAACAAAGGCATCTTGTGTATGTATATACATGAATATATATATAGCGTATATATACAAATATATATATGTATACACGTTATATATATTCAACTATAAAACTGGCTTTAGAGTCTACATTTGGTCAGGCTGGAAAAAAACGTTGCAGATTTTTTTTACCTTTTTTGTTGTTATTATTTTGAGACAAGCCCTCAATGTATATATAATGCTGCCTGACCCTGAACTCACTATATAGACCAGACTAGCCTCACACTCAGAGATGTGCTTGCCTCTGGCTCTCTTGTGCTACTACACCTGGCTTTGGGTCGCACTATGTAACCCTGGCTGGCCTGGAATATACCACTTAGACCAGGCTGGCCTTCAAATAGCAGCAATCCTCCTGCCTCTGCCTCCTGAATACTGGGATTGCACACTGAGCTACAGTGGACTGTATAGGACCTGTCCTAGAATGTCTCAAGTGGCCACCGAGAGGAGCCAGGGCAAGAGCAAGCAAGAATCAGCTTTACAGAGAGTGATCGCGCCCTAGCCAACATCTGCAAAGCAATTGTTTAGTATGATAAGGTCAGACATCTGGAAGGAATGAAGACATTAGCCACCAATGTGCCCCTTCCCTGGCTACTTACATCTTGTGCCGCAAGTAGATTTGTCTAGAGTATCTAAACAATATAGCTGGAATGTTTCACACAAGAAGTTGTGGGTTTCCAATGTCTGTGGAGAGATTTCCCCAGTATGGGTTCTAGAAGGGAATGCAATTCAAGAAAGTGACAGCCCCATACCGTCTGTCACCTCAAGAACAGAGGTCTCTCTCAGCCACATCCTCAAAGACCCAAATCTGTGTAGCAGATACTTGGAACCAAAGACAGAACTTCACAGACACACGACACCAGAGCTGGCATCAGCTGGGTTCCCTCCACCAAGCTGAAGTTGGGACTCAGTGGCTCCAGGGTTCACTGAAGGACTCAGTCCTCACAGGTGCCCCCAGTCACATCTGGCAAAAGCTGGCTTCTTTCCACAGAACACTAGCAGAGAGGTCTCTGCACTCAGAGGTTTGTCTATAACAGCAATGCCCTGGACCCCAGACTTAAAAAGCACCTAACACACAATTATAAAAATTTCAGGACAAACGATTCAGATCTCGAGGTTGCTTGTGCCTACAAATGTTCTAGAAGCAATGAAATGAAGGATGTTACTGGCCATGAATGGTTCTTTTTTCTTCTATGGTCCTGAGTCAACTAGAAGCACAAGAAACAAACAAGCGAATCCCATCACCATCCAGCTGGCTATCTGGGCCTCGCTGGCAAACAGGGAATGTGAGAGTCAGCTGGATTCTGGAATGATCTTCAGGGCCCACCCAGTTCTTAGCATCAAACTCCAAAGACAGTTTGCAGCTCCATCCACGTCCTTTCTTTCTGGAAAGGCTAGGGTTAGTCTACATTGAAGTCCAGAGAGGAGAAAGAGATCTCAGGACGTCTATGGGTACCTTCATTCAGAAATACAATGGACAGGGGTGGGGGTGGGCTCGCCATTCCCAGCACCATACAAAACAGAAATAGACATGAAGAACACAATGGACGGAGAGCTCATGGGGTCCCTAGGATCCGAAACTCTGAAGCCCAAAGTGTCCACAATAACAAGAGACAGCACTTGTTAACCAGGTCACCACCAACCCCAAAAGACATGAAATAAAGGTCACATTTGGGAAGACGAAGATATTGCACACAGTGCTCATCCACCAGCCAAGTTAAACCTCCTTAAAAACGTCAAGTGCTCCCTTCAAAGTTCTGATAAACTTGACTCCATCTGCCTTTATTTAAAAACCTTACAAAAGATGTATTTAAATGTTTGGGGGAAAAAAATCAACTTTATGTTCTATGCACAGATAGTTATCCGACTACACAGCTAACAGGGGTATATTCGTTGTTTAAAAACTGTTTTCCCACTGGCAATCTACGTAAGTTCTCTCTCCTCCAATGGTGCCTAAGGTTGACAGGCAGTGGGAAATACCAGGAAAAACGTGTGGCGTTTTTGCTCAGTTTATTGGGAGGGTTGGGGTTTGGTGGGGTTGCCGGTTCTTCTCTTCGTTTGCTGTCTTTTGACATCACTAGCTGGTTGGATGGCTAGGCAGCTGACCTTCACTTGTCCTTGGATCGGTCAAGGTTCTCGAGCACCCTGTTGAGGCGGATGTTGAGCATCCTCACCTGGTTCTCCAGGTGTTCCAGCTTCTCTTCCACGCTGGAGCTGCAAAGGCCACCGGGACTGCCTCGCCAGTAGCCCATGGGCCCCGTCATGAAGTAGATGGCCACCACGACGCAGAGTGGCAGCACAGCGTGCTCAGGCTCACCCTCGTACTTATGTAGGATATACACGCAGGACATGGAGAACAAGATGACACGCACCAGCCAGAAGAAGCGGCCAAACACCAGGTGTAGGAGGCTGAAGGTGAATCCCAAGGTCAGAGACAAGAACCAGTAGGCCAGGAGAACCACACCGACCAGCACCAGGGCCCGGGTGGGACTGTTAGACACCGAGGCTGGGCTGAAGTACTGTGACAGGTTGGACACTGCAAAAGAGGACAGGGCCAGTTATTCCCATATGGTCAGGACCTTCTCTGAAAGCAGGAAGGACAGCTGAGCTCTGGGGCTGGACCCATAGGTTCCTGTCACAACCCAACACAACGAAAGCAAAATAAACCAAATACTTGAGGGGCACAGGTGGTCTCTCAGGATTATTAGTCTCATCATGAGTTTAAAACACCTTTTATGGGGCTGGAGAGATGGCTCAGTGGTTAAAAGCAATGGCTACTCTTGCAAGGACCCAGTTCAATTTCCAGCAACCACATGGTGGTTCACAACCACCTATAACTCCAGACACAGAGGAACGTCAGACAGATCCTTGGGTTCTGCATGCATGAGGTACACAGATGTACATGCAGACCAAACACCCAGAACACATAAAAAAATAATTAATAAATCCCGAAAAATATTTTTACAAGATGGGCAGTGGTAGCTCACACCTTTAAACCCGGCACTCACCCGGGAGGTGGTGGCGCACGCCTTTAATCCCAGCATTTGGGAGGCAGGCGGATTTCTGAGTTCGAGGCCAGCCTGGTCTACAGAGTGAGTTCCAGGACAGCCAGGGCTACACAGAGAAACCCTGTCTCGAAAAAAAACAAAAAAAAACCCAAACAAACAAAAAAACAAAACAAAACAAAAAAACACCGGCACTCACAAGGCAGAGGCAGACAGATTTCTGTGAGTTGGGAGTCCAGCCTGATCTACAGATGAGTTCCAGGACAGCCAGGGCTACACAAAGAGACCCATTTTTATAAAAATAGTGCTGGAGTTCAAACTCAAGTCTTCATGTTTACAAGGAACTATCCCCCCCGCCCCTGAGGCTGGTTACAGTGACTCATATCTGTCATCCCAGCACTTAGGAAGCTGAGGCAGGAGCATCAGATGTTCAAGGTCATCCTTGGTTCCACCATAGTGAGTTTGAGGCTAGTGTGGAGTACAGGTGACCCTGTCTCAAAAGCAAAGCAAAAGACCAACCACCAAAAATAATAATAATAATAATAATAATAATAATAATAATAATAATAACATTAAGACAGAAACAGTAAAATCGATTTCACCAACTTGGAGATGGGATGGGGAGTCCTCAGGTACACCAAGCTGGCCTTGAACTCACAGAAACGCCTGCCTCTGAATATGAGGATTAAAGGCACAAGCCACCATGCCAAGGTAAATGTCACCAATTTCTTTTCCCTGAACTAGACTACTAGAGTGCCTCTATATACCTCAACGCTTACTGCTACCACACCGATCTGAGCGGAGGGGTCTCCATTGTATCTAACACTCTGAAAAAATGATGGGGAAGGAAGTTCTTGGGAGCTGAGAGCAGCCACCTTGAAGATGGTCCTGGTTCTGAGCTTGAGTCACGGTTCCCAAAGGCCTTCAGGTGCCCTGCAGCTTGTTCAAACCAAGAGGGAGACTCACAGCACAGAAACAAGGCAGTTCACCTCCCCCACCAGTACCCTCGGGCGATCACACCCAGCCAAGTTTCCTCAGTGATGCCTGGGGTACTGAGCTATCCCGCTCTGCTGTTTCCCAGCCTAGACTGCATGCAATTCCTTGCAATCTGGCTTATCTCCACGGGCTCACTGCCCAGGGATGGTAACCCGGAATTGCACAATCCCAGCAGGTGGTGGCTGAGGCGGCCTCGCAGGATTGCACATGGTTGCAATGTTTGGGGATGTGTTGACTCAGCTCGGTCCCAAGGGGGCCTTGTGCCTCACAGCATTCTGAGGGCTACCTCTCTACCTCCTGTTTAACACCTGGGTAGCAAGGTGGCAGGACCTGGTGTGAGGCCTTTCAAAGGTTAGATTCAGTGATTCCAGGCTGAAAG
Organism: Arvicanthis niloticus; assembly: GCF_011762505.2. Classification (NCBI taxonomy): domain Eukaryota; kingdom Metazoa; phylum Chordata; class Mammalia; order Rodentia; family Muridae; genus Arvicanthis; species Arvicanthis niloticus. The sequence goes on along the minus strand of NC_133432.1, from coordinate 16,051,674 downwards.
TGGGGTCAGTGGTAAAGAGCAACCCATTGTGGTGGTTATGTGGGCTCCACTGTGGGCCCTGGTCCTCGATCTGTAAAGGATACCCAGGGCTAACCGATTAGGAGAGGAACCTGTTACACAGCTACATCTGTTTTCTGGCTCTACCACAATCAACCCCCATATACCAGGTAGCTGAGGATCCTTGGATAGTGAGATTCATCTCCTCTTACAGTTCCAGAGGCCAAAAGTTCAAATCCAGGGCTGTGCTCTCAAAGCGACTTTTTTCTCTACTGACTGTGTTTCTGACTATGCTGACACACACAACCTTGAGTATACCATACCTACATGAGGGCCCTTAGGAGCCTCTTCTGCCCTCTTCTGGCTTGAGGGTGGTGGTGGAAGGGGGGCTCCAGGTGGCCCAGGGCATCATCACTGCAGGCTCCGCCTCCATCGTCTGCATAGCCTTTCCCTGGCTGTCCTGGAACTCGCTCTGTAGACCAACCTAGCCTCAAACTCACAGAAATCCGCCTGCCTCTGCCTCCCAAGTGCTGGGTTTAAAGGTGTGCGCCACCTCCGCCCAGGTACCCGTACAGCTTTTGAAGCGTCACAGACCCAAACACCCTGCATGACCATCCCCATACCTACCGTCGAGCCCGAGGACTTCTAACAGCTCCATCCAAACTTTCCATAACGTCTCTAAGAACATGTCCACTCCCTGCACGAACCGCTCAGTCAGCCTGGACAGTAGCTGCAGGGACGAGAAGACAGGAAGGAATCAACCAATCCACTGTCATCTCGAGCAACTCAGGCACTGAAGTGTGAGCTCAGGAGAGGATTCGACAGAAAAACCAGGAGCTGCCTCAGGGGCACTCTGTAGCCAAGTGGCGAACAAGGGTTGATAGCTAGTCCACGACCAAGTAGAATGTGGAAAGCCCCTCCTACACACACACACACACACACACACACACACACACACACACACACCACAAAGTGTCTGCACTGCACTTACCATTTCCTCTACAATTCTGCTGGCTCTTGGTCAGGGTATCTGGTTCCTCTGCTTGGAAGTGTCTGTTCTCAAGATGCTTCGCCGGGCAGTTGGCTCTCCTAAGGACCAACTGACTGTGAAGCCTGAGACCGTGCCCTGTCTATGGCCTCAAGGGTTTCATTGGCTCTCCAGGTGATTTGGGAAAGCCAGGGACTGGGAAATCAGGAGTTCAAGCTCCTGCCTCATCTCTTCTTTTCTTTTGAATGAGTCATCGTGCTGGCTAGTTTCCTGTCAACTTGGCACAGCTTGTGTCAACAGAGAGGGACCCTCAATGGAGAAAATGACTCTCGGAAGATCAGGCTTGTAGGCAAGCCTGTAAGACGTTTTCTTAATTAGTGATTGATGGGGGAGGGCCCAGCCCACTGTGGGCGGTGCCATCCCTAGGCTAGTGGTCCTGGGTTCTGTAAGAAAACAGGCTGAGCAAGCCATGGGAAGCAAGCCAGTTAAGTGGCACCCGTCCATGGCCTCTGTATCAGCTCCTGCCCCCCAGGTTCCTGCCCTGTTTGAGTTCCTGTCCTGACTTCCTTCAATGATAAACTGTGATAGGAAAGCACAAGTCAAATATAGCCTTTTCCTCCCAAGTTGTTTTGGTCATGGTGTTTCATCATAGCAAGCCTAACAGTGATATTATATACACGTAGCATATAATTCGAAGCCAGGGCTGGGATGTAAATTTTCCTAGCATTCATGGCATCCTGAGTTCAGCCTCCACCATCACATAAACAGGGCAGCTCAAACTGCCTGCAACCCCAGTTCTGTATTTGTGCACACAAGCACACACACACACACACACACACATACACAATTTAATAAAACTAATCTTAAGAAAGAAAAACAGGAAAAGCCAGACCAGAGGTTCTTTCTCCAGGCTGTGAACTGGACAAGAGGGAGAGGACACACCAGGGCAGGTCCCCACCCTTTCAGCCACTTGCGGATCTCTCCAGAAAAGCTAGATCCGCACACTTTATGGAACTGATAGGATTCTGCTGTATTCTAATGCGAAGTCCCTGGTCCCCAGTGACGGAATGTTTAAAAACAGGGTCTTTAAAGAAGTGATTTGGTTACAATAAGACCACCAGGGTAGGCCAAGTCTGAAAAGGCTGTGTCAGTGGAACAGGCTTGTTATCCCAGCTACTCAGGAGGCTGAGGCAGGTATGTGGAAGAGGCAGGGGGTGGGGAGGATAGGGGAAGGTGTCTCTGCCCACACCAAGGCTGACAGAATGAAGATCCAATGATCCCATAATCCACAAGAGGTAAGAAAGAGGAAAACCTGGCTCAGCACGACTCAGCAGCGGGGGTTGATTCAACCGGCTAGAGTCTGACATCACGAAGTTTATTTTAGGCATGTTTAAGTACAGTACAATTTGGAAAAAAAAAAAAAAAAAGGTTTCCTGGTGTAACACAATCCTACGTGTTCAAGGAGGCATGATAATTACATCAAAACTAGTCTCAAAGTTCATGTCACTTCTTCCATGAAGATGGGCTTCGTAGATAGGCTTCACGTGTTTGCTCTTTTGAGACAGGGTTTACTCTGCAGACCAGGCTGGCCTTGAACTCACAGAGATCGGCCTGTCTCTGCCTCCTGAGTGCTGGAACTAAAGGCATGAGCTATTATTTTCTTAATAGCCTAGGGGAGGATCTGGTGTGGTCTCAGTCACACATATAGCACAGAGGTCATCTGGGCTACTAACCACCTCTGGTCCTGTTTGTGGGAGCTTGGGGAAAACCCTAGCCATATAGAAAATGCAGAGATCATCTAGACTATAGGGCAACTCCAGTCCTAGTTGTGACAGCTTGTGGGGAACGAGGTATCACCTGGCTGTACACCCTACCAGCCTCCATTCCCAGCCCTCAGAGTGGAAAACAGGTTCTCCAAAAAGAACACCCTGTGTGTTTAACACGCCTGGTTTCCCCAGTGCTTATCCCTGAGCACAGGACCTTTGTGTTCCCAAACAGGCAAGAAGATTGCAAGTTCAAAACCTGCCTTAGGCTAAAGAATGAGTCTGAGACCAACTGCGACGCGTCAGTGAGATCCCCCATCTCAAAATAAAAAACAGTTGGGGGTGTAGCTCAGTGGTAGAATACTTTCGCCTAGCAAATAGTCCTGGGTCTCATTACAAAAAAAAGAAAGAAAGAAAAGAAAGGAAGAGAAAAAAGAAAGAAGCCAGACAGTGGTGCTGCACACCTTTGATCCCAGCACACGGGGAGGCAGAGGTAGGTGGATCTCTGTGAGTTTGAGACCAGTAGGGTCTACAGAGTGAGTTCTAGAACAACCAGGGCTACAACAGAGAAACCCTGTCTGGGGTGAAAACAAAGACAAACAAACAAACAAACAAAAGAGCTAAGATCAGAGACACACAGTGGACAGCTATCAGAACAGAGATTGAAGAGCGCCTGCAGGCCCATTCTTGGATCCAGGGGAAGCCAGCCTACCAGAACAATGACCTCAGATTCCTGGCATCAAACAGTGAGAGCTACACTCTCTTGTTCTGAGCACTCACTGGGGTACTGGGTTCCTAGTGACATCGAGTCCAGAGCCCGGAGGCAGAGCCAGTACACACCAGGTGAGAGAGCTGTCCTATATTAGGACTCCAAATGTGTCAGTTCAGGGAGGGGACTGGGGGAAAGGACATCAACATGGCATGTTAACTATGTGCCTGGCCAACCAAGAGGGAGAGCAAGCTGCCAGGAAATGAGGTGTCACTCCCAGTGAAAACAGGCAGAAAATAAATAAATAAATAAAAAGCACTTATTATGGGGAGAAGCATCAACGGGGGGCAGAAGGCCAACTCTGTGGACTGGGGTTCTCAGGATTCAAGTCAGTTCACCAAGCATGCACAGCAGGCGCCTTTACCCTCTCAAGGACAACTTCCAAATCCTGATTTTCTGCTTCTACCCATTCAGAGCTGGGATTACCCAACATGCCCGCTTTATTTCTTTTTAAGATTAAGTCTCATGTGTCCTGTTTTTTTGTTTTGTTTTGGTTTGGTTTTTTGTTTTTTTTTTTTTTTTTTTTTTTTTTTTTTTTTTTTTTTTTGGTGTTTCAGACATAAGATCTTGATATATACTAAGCTGGCCTCAAACTTTGAGTGACCCCCTCCGCTCCACCGGACTCCACCCCTGCATCAGCCTCCTGGGTGCTGAGACTGCAGGCATGCACTACAATGGCCTGGCTGCTTTTCATCTTAACCCCCCCTCACCATGTCCCTACACTTTACTTCTAGGGGATCTGAAACCGCTTTCTACTCTCCAAAGGTCTGATGTGCACTCACTTGTTCAAGTCCACACACAGACACACATATATTCATTATTGAAAATAAATTTTTTTTTAAAAAAAAGAAAAGGTGGAGAGTGAAGAATGACAGCCATGGTCCAAGCGGTGTGCGCATGCTCACTCACACTCAAATGTGCACACGTGTGCACCTGCACACACACACACTCTCTCTCACACACTCTCACACTCTCTCACACACTCTCTCACACACTCTCACACTCACACACACTCACAACAGACACTCTCTCACACACACTCACACACACTCTCTCGCACACTCTCACACATACACAGTCACACTCTCACACACACACACACACACACACACAGAAGGAAATGTAAATATCACCTGTATATTGTAAAATATTATTACAGTCAGTGTAAGTTTCCTGGGTAGGGTGATGTTTGTGGACTGTGCAGAAGATACCAAGATATCTCTGTCTTATTTCAAATTTTTTTTTTTTAGAAAAAAACAAAACGATGCAGAAAGCATGTATGTGGTGCACATGTCAAAGGCCAGAAAATCTGAGCAGCAGATGAAGGTAGCTGAGGGTGTTTGCTGGTCTTTCGACTTTTTAGTATTTTGAAATTGTATTTTAAAAAGAAAAGACAGACAGATGGAGAGAGAGAGAGACAGAGAGAGAGAGACAGAGAGAGAGTGAGTCAGGGAGATGGCTCAGTGGGTAAAGGCACTTGCCACTATGCCTGACAAAAAAACTGACTTTGATCCCCAGAATGGAGACAACCCCCCAAATTGTCCTCTGATCTCTGATCACACACTGTGGCTCGCATACACAAACACATAGATAAATAAATGAACAAACAAATGTGAAGAGGAGACATTTTATCTGTTGGTGGTGTCACCATGAGTGCCCACGCCTCCTGTCAGCTCACACGCTATGTACAGTCTGTGCAGGTGTCAACTTAAGACTTTTAATACAGCTGCTCAAATGATGAAGGTGGAAGAAAAAGGACCAGGGAGCTGTCAATTATTTTCCTCAAAATACTTCTCTGCAAGCAGCAACAGAAGAAAGGTTCTATAAAAACAGAACAGACCAACTAACTGTTCAACTGAAAACCAGCAAAGGGAAAAAAAAAAAAAAAAAAAAAAAAAAAGCAAGCCCCAGGAAAGACAGGACCAGAGCTTTCAGAATACATGGAGACACAGGACCAGAGTTTACATGGTACAGCTCAGGGGACATCGGGAATGGAGTCTAGCACACTCAGAGGACAGCTTGGTTCCATCTTTCTACATTAAAATATCAAACAAGAGAGGTGGAGAGATGGTCCAGCAGTTAAAACACTTGCTGTTTTTACAGAGGCAGTTCCCAGCACCCACACCAGGCAGCTCACAAACCCCTATAACTCCAGCCCCAGGGCATCTAAGGCTTCTCCTGGTCTCTGTGGGCACCTGCACACACACATGCACACATGCATGTATGCACGTACCCATACATGTACACACACACACACACACACACACACACACACACACACACAGCCAGGCAGTGGCGGTACACTCGGAGGCAGAGGAAGTGGCTCTCTGAGTTTGAAGCCAGCCTGGGCTACAGAGAGCAACTCTGTCTTGAAAAACCAAAATAACGACAATAATAATAATAATGCCTTGAAAGAAAAGTTACCGCCACCCCCCCCCCACCTTTGGTATCATATAGCCCAGGATGGCTTCAACTCACTGCGTAGCTGAAGCTGACTTTCAACGACCAATCCTCCTGCCTCCACCTCCCCAGTGCCAGGATTACAGGTGTATGTTACAGGACCAGCCTGGTAACATATCCACTTCTACCATCTACAGTGGAAGCTGTCTGTGTGCACACGAGGGACCTGTGTGACCCATCTGGAGGGACACACTCCACTGGACTCCACCACACACAGCCTTTGCTCCCTGCAACCCTTCAAAAGCAGTGGAGCAAGCTGCCAGACTGCACTCAAAGGGCAAGCAGGGTCTGGTCCCCTTTATGTGAAAACCCAAGTCGGAAAATCTGTAGAGATGGACACCAACAGATGTCTGGCTGCAGAGGAGGGCAACAGTTGGTTAGTCAATACTGAGTTTCCTTTGGAAGCAATGGGTATATAACCCTATTCCCATCCTTGTAGCTATAGAACTGAGTGAAACCAGCAAAACTTGGATCAACAGTAACTAGAAAAAAAAATTAAGGGGCTAGAGGTATAGTTATGTTGGTACTGTGCTTGCCTTTATTCATGGAGCCCTGGGTTCAGTCCCAAGTATGCAATGAGCTGGGTACGGTGGCTCAGGCCTGAACACCCAGCACTTAGAAGCTGGAGGCAAGAAGGTTTGGGAGTTCAAAGCTAGCCTTGGAAAGGCTCGCTAAGCAAGCATGAGGACCTCAGTTACAATCCCCAGCAGCCACCTAAAAAGCCAGGCGTGGCCATGCATCTGTGTATTCCTGTAACCACAGTGCTGCAGGAGTGGAGACAGGAGAATTGCTATTGCCAGAGTAGCTCCAGGTTAAGTGAGAGACCCTGTTTCAAGGGAATAAGGCAGAGGTCTGAACTTGAAGCCAGCCAAGGCTACATAGTAAGATCCAGTCAAGAGAGAAGGAGAGAGGGAAGGGGAGGGAGGGAGGAAGGGAGGGAGGGAAAAAGGGAGGGAGGGAGGGAAGGAGGGAGGGAAGGAGGGAGGGAAGGAGGGAGGGAAGGAGGAAGAGAGAAAGAGAGAGAGAGAGAGTGGGGAAGAGAGAACTGTGGTTTTGACTTCCTTTCTGTCTCATTTGGGCAAAAGAGAGAATCTGGAGAGTTGGGTGTTATTGGGCTGTGGATGCTACATACTGAATACTTGCTCAGCAGTGACAGGAAATATTTACATATGAAAGGCCATTGCCTAATAGGAGTGTAGTGAGAATTTTGGTTTCTTTGAGAAACACAGAAATACAAGAACACGCTCTGGTTTTAACCCTAGGCTTGGGGATATGGGGCTGCTTCGCAGCAGGTGACTATGATCCGCCTCGTGCTCCAACGGGGTCACGGTTTAGTCAGCTGCAGATAGTGTCTGTGTGTGATGTTTGGAAGTCTGCGGACTTTTCAAAGGCTAGAGCCCGGATAGATAGTGGCTGGTCGGTGGTTGGATGCTATTGGTTGCAGCTGGTCAAGTAGTTGTGCACAAAGAAATGAGAAGAAGAAATTAGATATCTTGACAGAAAAGATCAAACTTGCTCCAAGGTCCCTAATCAGCAGAAAGTGGTCTAATGATAATGATGCCTCTTTTTATCCCTTTTTTCCCTATCTAATATTGGCGTTCCTTCTAAGCCCCGCCCAACAGTTACCTGGTAATAGCCAGGTAGGCCTGACTTGCTATAAAGGGGACTGTTTGGCCCCTCCTCGCCCTCTCCTTCCCCCCCCCCCTCTGTCTTCCCTCTCAACTCCCCTTCCCATGCCCTAAATAAACTCTATTCTACACTATACCAGTCGTATGGCTGGTACCTCAGGGGGAAGGGATGCCTCAGCACAGCCCGCAGAGGCACCCCTCCCACCTCCTGGCTCTTTTTAGGCTCTTGTTAGGGGGTTGACAGGGAAGAAGTAAAGGGGTAGAGAAGAGTGTGACAGAGAAAGGAACCCACAACGTAGCAAATGGCGCCTACACAGTAGAGTGATAACTCCCTTGTTCATCGAAAGTTATTAAGTAGAGTGTTAGCATGCACAAGATAGAGAGTTCAGTCCCCAGCATCCAAAACTATTGCTGCTATATAACTATTAAGCAGCTGGTACATGAAATGTTCTCAAATCATCCATGAAGGAGGCAGGAAAAATGGCTTGGCAGTTAAAAATTCATGAATTAGGTTCCCAGCACCCAGTTGTGAGACAGCTCACAACTGCCAGTCAACTTCAGCTCCGGGGCATCCGATGCTCTCTTCTGGTTTCTGTGGGCAATTGCACTCACGTGAATAATCACACACGGCCACACAAACACTCATAATTAAAAATTAAAAAGGCAGGGCTGGAAAGATGGCTCAGAGGTTAAGAGCACTGGCTGCTCTTCCTAGAGGTCCCAAGTTCAATTCCCAGCAACCACATGGTAGCTCACAACCATCTGTAATCAGATCTGATGTTCTCTTATGGCCTGCAGACATACATGGAGACAAAACACAGTATACATAATAAGTCTTTAAATAAATAAAAAAATACAGCCAAGCTTGGTTGCACACACCTTTAATCTCAGCACCCAGGAAGCGGAGGCAAGTGGATTTCTTCTGAGTTAGAGTCCAGCCTGGTCTACACAGAGAGTTTTAGGCCTACAAAGAGACTTTTTAAATCTCTAAATACCCCCAGCAGGACTAAGCAATGTTCAATTAAATTACCTTACAACCTAGAAATACCAAGAGGGAACTTTGAGAACCATGATTCTGGGAAGGGAAGGAACCAGTAGCACCAACAAGTAAGAAAAGAATTATTGTTCCCATCCCCACTTAACAGACAAGAGAAACTGAGGTTTAAAGCTTCAAAGCCAGGGACAGGCAAGATGGCTCAGCCAGTAAAGGTGCTTGCCACAGGCCTGATGACCAGATAATGATTCTCAAGACCCACATGGCGGAAGCAGAGAACTTTAATGACGCCTTAAAGCTGTCTTCTGACTTTTGTATGTACATGTGCACACAGCTCTCTCTCTCTCTCTCTCTCTCTCTCTCTCTCTCTCTCTCTCACACACACACACACACACACACACACACACACACACAATCAACAAATAAACATAACACAAATTATTTAAAAGTGAAGTCACTGGGCTGGGGAGATATGGCTCAGGCGATAACGAGCTTCCTATGCAACCATGAGGACGTGGGTTCCAGTATAAGGAACCGAGTTGTACAATCCCAAGAATGCTTGAAATCCAGTGCTGGGGAAGTGGAGCAGGAAGATCCCAGAGGCCCACTGGCCAGCCAGCCTGGCCTCATCTTCAAACTTCTGGGCAATAAGAGAACTTGTCTCAAAATACAAAGGTAGACAGCTCCTCAAGTTGAATACCCGAGGCTGACCTCTGGACTTCACACTCACACACACCAAGTGAAGTCACCAGCCTAATCTCATCCGACTGGAAAGAGGGAGCGCCCCAACTTGGACCCAAAGTTCTCTGGACTCCACAACCCCTAGACCAGAGGCCAGGAAGGAAACGAGAGAAAGGCGAAAGAACCGCGTGCATCTTGACTTCTCTTTTTCTCAGTACCGTGTACCCAACGTAGGTGTCACGGCGGAGCCGGGGGAGAGCTCCTTCGTGGAGGGGCTCATCCCAGTCCCGGAGCCTCGAGGCTCCCAAGCTAAACCAAAGGCTCCAACCAAGAAGTCCCTACCCCCACCCCAAACACACAGTAGGCGATCAGGTTGCCAAAGCAGTAGCTCAGACTCCATCACTCCTTGGAAAGGAGAACTCGGCCCAGATATCTCCGAGGCAAGGAGTGGAAGGCAGAAGGCCCACGAGGCCGGGCCGCGCGGGACCCGGACGTCCCCAGTGCCTGGCTCATAGTGGTCGACCATTCAGACGCGGCGGGTAGCGCGCGGGCGTCACGCGCTCCCGGGGGCCGCGCTCGGTCCCGGCTGCAGCAGGCCGCGACCGTCCCCAGCCCGAGTGCCCCCCCACCAACGGTCTCCGGGCCCGGCAAGGTGACCGCGGGCGCGCCGCCCACCTTCTGAGCCGCGCGCACGTTGTCCTCTCCGAAGAGGCTGCTCAAGCTCTGCGAGAAGCTGCTCGTCGCGCGCCGGTGGCTGTTCTTGTCCGCAGCCCCGCGGCCCCGAGCCCCCTGCGCTCCAGGAGCCACCAGCGCCAGCAGCAGCAGCGACGCCAGAAGTAGAACCGGCAACAGCACCCGCAGCCCGACCCGGGCCCGGGCCCGGGGCTCCTGGGACGCGCGCGCGCCCATGATCGGCCACGGGAGGAGGGTCGTGGGGCTGAAAGGGGGAGAGGGCGGAGCACACAGCCAGCAAGGGCTCCCGGCCGCACCGCGTGGGCGCGCCGTCGCCCCGCCCCGCCTTGCAGCCCCGCCCCGCCCCGCGCACGAAGCCCCGCCTCCCGCCCGCAGCCCCCGGAGGACGCCTCCCCCTGTACCCGAGATAGTATCAACTCTCCTGCACACCGCAGAGCACGCGGGGCTTGCAAAGACTCTCTCCTGGTCTGGGCCGGGTCCTTGCAAGCGTTTGAAAAACTGAAGGGCAGGTGTGTGTCACCTCCCCACACCCTAAAATTTGCAGGCCGCGCGGAGCACGGGTTCTTTCGTTCTCAGGCTCCTCCTGAAAACATATGGCATTTCTGAGCCATGAAGTGCTTGGAGAGGAGAAGCTGGTGATGGGACAAGGAAGGCGAGCTGATGTGAGAGGAGGAAGCCGAAGCAAAGGTTTAGCATCGTGCAGTCCCATATAAAGGATTTGATGGGATCAGGACTCTTCGAATTGGGGGGGGGGGGGGGGGCAGGGTGTCTAGAGTTGTTCCCGCCAGTGTCAGGAATTCTGGTGTCAGGAAATACCCGCGCCATCTACATGGACTTAAAGGACCAAAGACCTAGAGTCCAAATTTACAGGTGAGAGGAACTTACAATCCAAAATTCAGGGCTTCCTACAGGAAAAGCTCCTGGGCTTCTTATATATAGAACCTCCACGGCAGTTAAAAAGACCAGAGGACTATAAGCTTGAAAGATTTAAGAGCCAGAATAATCGTATTACAGGCATCATGGCGCATTCCTGTAAATCCAACCCTAAAGAGATTGAAGGAGGAAGGCTGGCCATATCAGGACAGCCTAAGTTACACCCTGAGTTCCAGTACAGCCTTCCCTAAATAGTAGGGCATTATTTTAAATAGAAGAGAAGGGGGAGGAGGAGGAGGAAGAGGAGGAGCTGGGGAGGGTGCTCATGTCTTTAATTTGGGAGGCAGAGGCAGGTGGATCGCTGTGAGTTCCAGGCCAACCTGGTCTTCAGAGTGAGCTCCAGAACAGCCAAGACCACACAGAGAAATCTTGTCTGGGGGGAAAAAAATTAGTTAATTAATTAAATGAGGTACATTTGAGGGGTTGGGGACAGGCAAGAGGAGAGCAGAAATCATGTAACGTTTTAACTCAAAATGATAATAAAAAGCTAAATGATGGCTCAGGTCTGTTACTCCAGCTACAAAAAGCAGAGGTAGGAAGGGAAGAATGTCACAGCCTGATTAGGCTACAGACTGAGATCTAGGACAACCAGGGCTACGAAGGGAAAAAGAAAAACTGTCTCGAAAGAAAAATGAGAGCAGGAGCAAGAGCGAGCGAGCGAGGGAATCTGGAAAGGAAGAAAAAAAGAAAGAAAGAAAGAAAGAAAGAAAGAAAGAAAGAAAGAAAAGGAAACTTAAAAAGAGGGACTACTGAGTGACTCATCAAGTAAAGACATTGCTGCCAAGCCCGACAACCTAATTTCTATCCCTGGGACCTACGTAGTGAAAAGTAGAAGCTTACCAAGGACTGATGAGTATAGTTTCATGACTTTTTTTTTTTTTTTTTTTCTTTTTTTCTTTTTTTGAGACAGGGTTTCTCTATGTTGCCCTGGCTGTCCTGGAACTCACTCTGTAGACCAGGCTGGCCTGGGACTAAAGGCGAGCGCCACCACTGCCCGGCCTCTTTTAACTTTCAGAAGCTCACATGCACACAACAATTTAGTTTATTGTTTGGGTTTTGTTGTTGTTGTAGTTTTGGTTTGTTTTTTTTTGTTGTTGTTGTTGTTTTCTTTCTTTCTTTCTTTTCTTTTTCTTTCTTTCTTTTTCTTTTCTTTCTTTCTTTCTTTTCTTTTCTTTTTTTTTTTTTTTGAGATAGATTTTCTCTGTGTAGCCCTGGCTGTCCGGGGACAAACTTTATAGACCAGACTGGCCTTGAACTACAGAGATCTGCCTGCCTCTGCCTCCCAAGTACTGGGACTAAAGACGTGTGCCACCACCACCTGCTTCGGTAGTCATTCTTAAAGGAAAAATTTAAAAGACCTGGAGAGGGGCTGGAGATCCAGTTTTAGTTCCCAGCATGCACGCGGTGGCTCACAGCCGTTTGTTAGCTCCGGTCCACCAGAACTGTCAACCTCCTCCGACCTCTGTGGACACCAGGCACACATGGGATGCATGTTCATTTACACGGTCAAAACATTCACAAAAATGAATAAACTTTGTTTTAAGTGGGCCAGAGATGCAGCAGCCCACCTGCAGGACACTTACTTGCATAGTTCGTGGAAAGCCCTATGTTCAAGCCCTGGGCACATACAAGTTGTTGATTACTCTCACAGAGAGAAGCATGGTACTTGGCAGGCAGGGAGAGGCTTCCTCTGAGCACCCTATCTAGGGCTCACCCATTCCCTGAAATCTCCTGACGGAGTTGGTCACAGCCCAGTTCCTCTGCTAACAAACCCTCCAGAGACTTTCACCACCTGTATCTGGACAGCAAGACAACTTTCACCCCAATGTTGTACTCCCCAGCTTGCATAGCTCACCCTTCACCCCATTCAGCCTGGCCCTTCTTCAGTCTTATCTCACGGACCTCTTGTATACACACATTATATCAGGTCACTTTTCTCCTGTGTCGTTTATAGTCTCAATTTATTTCCTAGACTCCAGGAATGAAACCTTCGGAGGATAAATTTTCCTCTTTCCTCCATATCTTAAATCAAACAAACTGAGTCTGGTTGAACAAGAATAAGATAACCAGGAAGATAAACCTTGATCTGGTCCTAAGAGAGAATATTGGAGCCAGGCAGTTGTGGGCAACTCCTTTAATCCCAGCACTTGGGAGGCAGAGCCAGGCAGAACTCTGTGAGTTCGAGGCCAACCAGGTCTACACAGAGAGTTCTAAGCTACACAGAGAAAACCTGTCTTGTGAGACAAAAATAAATATAGAGAACTTTGGGGTCAGGGCCTAGCACAGTGGGAGCATGCACTGAGCAAGTGCAAAGGCCCTGGACCCCATCCCCAACACCACAAAAGAGAGAAGTCAAAGCCGAGGTCGCTCCCTATGTGAAATCTTTTATTGCGCAAGTATGAGAATCTGAGTTCAAATCCGCAACATCCACACAAAATAAAAATAGAAAATTACGTTCGAACTGCTATGCATCCTAGAAGTTTCAATATCAGGGACTTGATTTGCTTTTTCATGGGTTGTCTCTTCATATATTTTCACTGATATTTTTATGTGTCGAACTTTCCCCCTCCCCTGCCCTTGGAAACATGGTCTGACTTTATAGCTGCAACAGACCTGGAACTCAGAGATTCATTCACCTGCCTCTGTCTCTGAAGTTCTGCGATTGAAGTCATGGACCACCACCTCGTGCTAAAAATGTGAAAGGACTCAACAGTAGCATATACCTTTAACCCCAGCATTGGGAAGCCGGCAGGCAGATCTCTAGGAATAGCAGGCTAACCCAAGCTACATACTGAAACCCTGTTCCCCAAATGACCAAAGTATTTTAAAGGGAGATATTAACACAATTAAACATGGTCTCAGTATGTAGCCCCAGCTGACCTGAAACTATATAAAGAGGCTGACCTCAGACTCACAGAGACTGCCTGCCTGCCTCCATACCCCCCTCCTTGAAGTGCTGAAGTTAATAAAAGCATGCACCACCATGCCCAGCAAGATTTTTTAAGTTATGTTTCTATCTGTGAGTGAGTATGTACACTCAGAGGCCATGGGCACTGGATGTCCTGGAACTAGAGTTTCAGGCAGCTGTGATCCTGTGAGAATAAATTGTAAAAATGAAATTTTAGGTCTCAACATGAAAGATTCTTAGGTTCAGAGTTTCAATTTACCCTCAAGTGTTAGCTACCCCTGGGGTGCATCCTAGGGACTTGAACTAACATTTCAGAAGAACAAAGGACCCAAGATAGAGGCAATAAAACACCTGGGTAAACAGTCACTTAAAAGAATTCTCCAGGAGCAAGATACAGATGTAAATTGGTAGTAAGATACAGATGCAAATAGGGACAGAGACTGGGAAGGAAACCATGCTTGAGAACGGATGTTAAAATCGGCCTTTGTAGTTATTGATTAAGAGGTAAAACTGCCTTTGTGAGCCTTGTGAATATTGGTATATAAACGGCCTCAACTCTGATTCAATACTCTCTTTTGCCGCACACAAGGGAGTCCTGGTGCACCGGTATCAATAAACCTCATGTTATTACAACGAGTCCTGCCTGTGGGTTCTCTGTGGGAGCGCGTCCCTTGGTTTTGGATATTTAGAGTCCAACAATCCATCCAATACAGGTGCTGGGACCTGAACTCTGGTCCTCTGCAAGAGCAGCGTGGGTGCTGAACTGCGGAGCCACCTCTCCAGGCCCCTTTTCTGTTCACCTTTATGAAATGCACCCAGGGTAATTTGTGTGCCTCTTTCTTACCAGTGTCTAGGATGTTCTTTGTCTCTTCCAGATGTTTATTCTCTATATTATTTTATTACATTATGTGTGTATGAGTGTGTGCCACGATTTGTATAGGAGTCGGTTCTCTCCATCCACCATGGGTTCTGGGGATTGAACTCGGGTCATCAGGCTTTGTGGAGGAAAGTCCCTTTATTTGCTAAGACGGTGCACAACTTTTTAATCCCAGCATTTGGGAAGCAGAGGCAGATAGATCTCTGTGAGTTTGAGGCCAGTCTGGTTTACAGAGTGACTTCAAGGACAGCCAGAACTATGAGAGAGACCCCATCTAAAAAAATATTTTATTATCATTATTTGTGTGTGTGTGTGTAGGATTCATGATCAAATTCAAGGCTTAGTAGTCAATTGTCATTATCTATTAAGCAATCTTACTGAACCCTGTCCTTTTTTTTCCCTCAAAGACAGGGTTTTATTATGTAACCCAAACTTGTTTTCCACTCCCTGTTTTTGTTTTGTTTTGTTTTACCTTCTTTTTCCTTTTCCTTCCTCTTTGAGGTAGGGTTTCAGGCAAGCCATATTCTGTCCTTTATAGACAAGGCTAACTTTGAACTTCTTATCTTTCTGCTTCCACCTTCCAAGATCTGGAGTTTCAGTGTGCCGCCACACCCCCTTCAGATTAATTCTTAAACAGAAAAAAAATGTGGTACAATATAACTATTCTATTTGCAGCGTAATTACGGGGTTCAGAAATGCTTCTGAGTGCGCTTCAGATCAAGTGACAGAGTGAGTTTTAAACCATTTAAGAAGATGTCTTCTTTTTACATTCTCTGTTCCTGCCATGGAAATATTTTACACTTTTTTCTGTGGAACTAATTCACCTGACCTGTGGAGCTGTCAGAAAACACAGATGAACAAAACGAGGTAGGAGACGTTTGTATTAGGGGCAGAGTTATAGTTTATAATTTTAGTCAAATTAATACTAAAGACTTATTTTTATTTATGTGTGACTGATTTACCTGCACACCATGGTGATTATATGCACCATATATGTATCTAGTGCTCTCAAAGGTCAGAAGAAGGCACTGGAGTTGGGAATGGTTTTGAGCTACTATGTGGGGGTTAGGAACTGAAACTGGGTTCTCTGCAAGAGCGGCAAGTGCTCTTAACCTCTAAGTCATCTCTCTAGCCCCCTATTATTTACGTATTATTTATTTTTGCTTTTTGGAGACATGGTTTCTCTTGTGTATCTCTGGTTTTCCTGGAACTTGCTCTGTAGATCAGGCTAGCATTGAACTCAAGAGATCCACGTGCCCCTGCCTCCTGAGTGCTGAGATTAAAGGCATCTAGCCCCTGTATTTGAGACAATGTCTTACTATGTAGCTATGGTTAATCTGGAAGTGTGTGTGTGTGTGTGTGTGTGTGTGTGTGTGTGTGTTCCATGCTGGTCATGAACTCACAGAAGTCTACTTACCTCTGACTTCTGAGTGCTGGCTGGGATTAAAGATCACCACATCTGGTGAGCTATAGTATTTTTACGTGCGTATGTGTGTTTGTATGTCTGTATTTTTTATGGATGTATTTGAGTATGCATATTAGCGTAGTTCCCATAGAGGCCAGAAAATGGTGTCGGATCACCTGGACCGGTTGTGAATTGCCATATGGGTGCTGGGAATCGAACCCAAGTTCTCTGCAAGAGCAGCCATTGCTCTTAACGGCTGAGCCATCTCTTCAGCCCCAAATTAATGTTATTACACAGTTCAAATGTCCTAACAGCTTGATCATAAACTCAGGTTCTTCAGGCACCTCTAGGCCCGGCCCCCTTATTTACATAGGGACCGCCTACCAACAGAGTAAGCCCGCCTTTTCCGCTAAGACCTCCCTTTCCGGCAGGTCGGGCCTCTAGCTCCGCCCCCAGCTGCTGATGAGCGGCTTTTGCGCATGCGTAACCCGGAAGTCTTGACGCTTGGTTCCGATTCCCAGAGACCTTGGCTTACGGAGCCACGCGCATGGTGGAGGAGCCATGGGGAAGTTGCGACGCCGCTACAACGTGAAGGGGCGGCTGCAGGCGGAGCCCCGGCCCGCCAAGGGCCCTGAAGCGCCTCCCGTGCGGTTGGAGCTGGACGGTGAGAAGCCGGGGACCGGGAGGATGTCTGGAGTGAGAGCCGGGTTCCACATGACTGGAGCAGGGGGCGTGACAGCCTCTCCGGCAGCGTGGGGGTACTGCCCGGAGTATATGGCACGCAGATTAGTTCTTTGCATCCATTCCCAGGCCTATTATAATCATCTCCTTCCCACAGACCCATAAATGTGTGTTTCAGACCAGGCCCGTTAAGCCGTGCGCCAGGCTGATTGCTATGTTTGGGTGCTGGGGCGCCTGTGAGCACCGGGGACACTGTTCTGGTCTCTAGAAGTAGTGACAGCTTAGGGCTACAAAGCAGGACATTGTCTCAAGCCCCAACTTCTAACAGAGGAAGTGAGGAGCTATGGAAGACTTAGCCAAAGAGGGACAGGATGAAGGGTAATGTGTAACCATGGCATATTGGTTGTGCCATTAAGGATTGAAGGATGATGGGGTGGGAGGCTGGAGTTGATGCTTGGACCAGTGTTTGGATTCTGGTGTATTCCGAAGGCGAGCTGGCTGGAGGTGCTGCCTGACTGAGCCCGTGTGTAAGCACAAAGGTGACAGCAGAGCATGGGCATTGGTCGGGTTGCTGGAGAAGGCAGATGTTGGGAAGGGGGGTAGTGGTGAGTGATTGAGGCCCTGCAGATGTTCAAAGGAAAACTAGAAGCTATTGACTCAGCTGCTCAAGACAGGCAAGTTCAGAGGAGCATAAACATTTCGTATATAGATGGCACTTATTTATGTCTGATGAGTAGAGTTTTGGCTCCCTGAGAAGAGAGTCCAGCCCGGAAGGAGAGGGGAGTGGAGGAGAGCTGAGAGGAGAGTGCTGACCCAGAGCTTGTGAAAAGGACTCACCTTCCATCTCAGATGCTCCCTGGGGTCCTGAAGGGAGGAAGGGGAATAGTAGAAGGCATGTTCAGGATCAGGCTGGTTTGGGAGGAGACTAGAGCTAAAGCGATCTGATCCAGTAGAATCAAGTATGTCTTCCTGGCTCCTGAGACTTGGGTTTGGGGCATGCCACGTTACAGTACCTCTACCTTTGTTTTCATATCTGTAAAATTGGACTTAATTCTTCCTCAGTGGAATCATAACACCCTCTGGCTCTTAATTTAAAAGTAGACATGGAGCCAGGCAGTGGTGGCACACGCCTTTAATCCTAGCACTTGGGAGGCAGAGGTGGATTTCTGAGTTTGAGGCCAGCCTTGTCTACAGAGTTCCAGGGCAGCCAGAAATATACAGAGAAACCCTGTCTCGAAAAACAAAACAAACAAACAAACAAACAAAAAAAAGTAGACATGGGGGCTGGAAAGATGGCCCAGAGGTTAAAAGCACGACTGCTCTTCCAGAGGTCCTGAGTTCAATTCTCAGCAACCACATGGTGGCTCACAACCATCTGGAGTGGGATCTGATGCCCTCTACTGATGTGTCTGAAGACCTCTACAGTGTATTCATGTACATAAAATAAATAAATAAATCTTTAAAAAGAAAATAAAAGTAGACATGGCATAGCCCACAGCTCAGTAGCCTAGTTCTGAGCACTCTTCAGGGTTCTATGTATCCCAGGCTGGCCTGTGTAGTCAGGGGTGACTGAATTTCTGGTCCTTTCGCTGTCCTCTCTCAAAGGATTACTGTCCTGAACTGCCATACTTGGTTTTATGTGGTGCCAGGGCTCTCAGCATGCTAGCCAGGTTCCCTCCCACCTGAGCTACATCCTCCCTCCCCGTAGTCCCTCAAGAATGTCATAGCTTGTTAATGCTAACAGTTGTGACACACAGACCCTTGTTCAGCACTCCAAGATTGGTAGGTGACATGGGCCACCTGCAGGAGGTGGCGACCTCATCTGATATTTGTCATGAGTAAGCATCAAGGACACCCTGCAACTTCTTGCCCCCTAGTGACACTGTGGCTGTCTTTTCAGACAAAGATGTGTTGAAAGGAGTAGATGCAAGCAATGCACTGGTGCTGCCAGGGAAGAGAAAGAAGAAGACCAAGGCACCGCCCCCTTCAAAGAAAGAGAGGAAGCCCCTGACGAAGAAGGAGAGGAAGTTGCTACAGAAGGTCTTGGAACAGAAGGAGAAGAAGAGCCAGGTACGCCTCACTATGGCTGGTCTGCACCAGCTCTCCAGATCAGGGGGCTGGAGGGGAGTCTACCCCTCCTTGTTATCTCTGCAGCAAGATTGTCTAGTAGAATTTCCAGAAAGGAGGGAAGTGTTTCATGTCTATCCAGTGACACAGTAGCCACTAGCTACCTGTGGCATCCAAGCGAGCCTCTGAGTGTGCTGGCCTGCTTTAGAAACCGTGTACATGAAGGGGTGTGTATAGAGACCATAAACTTACACGTCAAAATCAACAAAGCTGAAACTGCCACAGCTCACAAGAGACGAAAGAAGTCACATAGCTTAGGGACTGGCCACATGAGAAGTCATATCTGTCCTGAGGACAGCAGCGGGTACCATGCTTTATCCAGTCTGGTTGCTGTGCACTGGGACAGCCAGTAGTTATAGCACACGGTGCTACAGAGCTGTGGCCCATGACACTGGGTTCTGTTAATGGTGGAGGAAGAGCTAGCCTGTGTGTTCAGAACACCTCATAGCTGCTGGGTGATATCTTCTTGCCTTACAATTTAAAGTCTAGTACTAACGAGGCTAAGATCCCCCGAAAGCCTGGCCTCCCCTGGTCGGTGATCAGCAGCTGCCTGGTAGCCAGTGCTCTCATACCTTTCCCAGCGTGCCGAACTGCTCCAGAAACTGAGTGAAGTCCAAGTGTCGGAGGCGGAAATGAGTCTCTTCTACACCACAGCCAAGCTTGGCACCGGGGACCGCATGTATCATATCAAAGAGTGAGTCACAGAGCCTGAGAGGGCTTGTATCTCATGTTGTCTTGCAAGGGCAACGGTTGGGGAGTGGAGGGCTGTCCATACCGAATGCCCTTCTGGCCGTGCACCTGCCTGGCATCTGATATGCCACAAGTAGGTCAGCTCCTCATCAGCCATGACCTTGCTTTGGCACCTTAAAGGCCCCACTTGCCATGAAACCACCTCTTGCTGTTCTGTGTGACATCAGGCATTCAGTGGCTTCACATTGAAAACCCACTTCCCACCTGGGCTTGACCATTGGAACTGTGGGGCCACCTCAGGGTGGCATGCCTCCAGGGGATTACACCCCAGACCAGTCCATGTGCGTACATACATGTATACACACACACACAGCTTCTTTGTTCAGGGCACTGCTGTTGGGTGAGTGTCCACTGCCCCAGCATCACTGGACCTGAGGTAGAACAAGAAGCAAAATGTTTCTTTTCCTTTGGAAGGCACTGGTGTTTGTTAGTCAAATACTTATATATCTGTACCCAAAAAATGAACCCAGAGGTAAGGCAGAGACAGGGGCCATCTAGGAAAGGGACTGGCACCTGGAACTGAACCCAGTGACAGTCTCCCTAATAGGAGACTTTGAGCAGACACTACAGTGTGACAATCTGCAAGAAGTGTGTCTCAGGGTAAGAACAGCTAGTGCAAAGGTCCTGAGGTAGATGTGGAATGGCTTCTGGTGAGAGGCCCCCATAACTAGATGTCCTAATATCCCTGCCTCAAGTCTCTACTCTCTCAGGAGGAAGCCTGACCAGCCTGCTGCTGGGGGCCAGGAGAAAGTCAGTAGCCTCAGTGGGGCCCACCGGAAGCGCCACAGGTCATCATCAACAGAGGAAGACTCTGAGTCTTCAGAAGATTCAGAGCCTGAGGAAGCCACAGCTGACCAGCCTGGGACCAACACAGGGATAGACCCAGTGCATCTGCCACCAGCTTCTTCTGGGATCAAGAGCCCTGCACCCACCCCGCAGCCCCCTCCATCTGGGACCTCTGCCCCTCCAAAAACACCAGCCTCTGCCCCACCTCCACCCCTGGCCAAGCCTGCTGTATTCATCCCCGTGAACCGCACTCCTGAAATGCAGGTTGGTTCTTCTCTTTATGGTCAAAGGGACAGGTTAGTGGGACCTCTCGATGGAAAGGAACCTCAGTGTCCACGTCTAGGGACAGTGACATGGTTGTATGTGTATGGGTGTTTTGTATGCCCGTATATATGTACGCCATATGCATCCCTGCAGAGGTCAGATGAAGGCGTTGGTTCTGTTGGAACTGGACTTTAGGTGCCTGTGAGCCACCATGTGGCTGCCAGAAATCAACCCCAGGTCCTCTGCGGGAGCAGCCAGTGCTCTTAACTACTGAGCTATCTCTCCAGTCCCTGGGTATGCATTTTAGACCCCGGATCACGTCACCCAGTGTGGCCTCTGTACGTGGGGCACCTCCTCACCTGCTCTCTGTGGCTGTCTCTCTAGTACTAACATCTTCTCCACAGGAGGAGCGGCTCAAGCTTCCGATCCTCTCTGAAGAGCAAGCCATCATGGAGGCTGTGGCCGAGCACCCTATTGTCATTGTGTGTGGCGAGACTGGCAGTGGAAAGACTACACAGGTGCCCCAGTTTCTCTACGAAGCAGGCTATAGCAGGTGGGGCTGGGCCAGGGGTGCCCCTTTATTCCCTGGGGACAGTGGGCACTTAGGTTCTGAGACCCGTAAGGGCCTGAGCTTCAGCAGGCCCAATCCTGACTCTCCTTTGTGCACTGTGTGACTTCAGACAAATTTCCAGCCTCACCTGGCATATTGTCACCTGAGAGATGGGAATGACACTAAACTCAGTGGTCCCATGGGCTCAGTGACAAAAGCATCACAGTGCGAGGCACATGGAGTAATGTGTTTCCTAGTGTTGCCGGGTTCTATGCACCCAGTGTGATTTTTCTGTATCGCGATGCCCACCTCAATTCACCATGAAGTTAATTCAGTTGGCAGAAGAGTTGCCAAGGTGATGCAGAATTCTAGTTTTCTCTTCACCTGGGGCCCCCGCTCCATCAGCATTTCAAGGTGTACCTGTTGTCTAAGCTGACACTGTCTGGACTTACCGGTTCATATACTTAGTCTATTCAGGAATGACATGCAGCTCAGACAACCCCCACCCCGACCCTGTAGAAGAAATGTCCTTATTCTAATAGCATCCCTTGGAGACGTGTCCTAGCCGTACACCAAGTTCTGCTAGAGCCCCATGAGTGCGGTGAAGTGTGGGCTGCCCCTGGCTGTCCTGTGGCTATGCCGTACTGACGCTGGGCAAGCGATGTGTGTACCCCGTTCTCTGGATTTTACCCTCGGTGACTAGTGACGTTGAAGTGTATGGAGATGGCTCCAGGACAGACAGTCATGGCTAATGTGTCTTCTTCCCCAGTGAGGACAGCATCATCGGTGTCACAGAACCCCGCCGAGTGGCTGCTGTAGCCATGTCCCAGCGGGTGGCCAAGGAGATGAACCTGTCACATCGGTGAGGCCCCGATTCCTGGGTATACAGGGGACTTTGCAGGCTGGGAGGGAGGTGTAGGTAGAGTCATTTTGCCTCACTCCCATGGATGGTCCAGCAGAGACCTCTTAACTTGCTGAGGCAGGGGTTGCCGGGCAGGGAAGAAGCCATCCAGGCACCCAGTGCTTGCTGAAGGACACTATGCCTGTATAGGAGCCTGGCTAGAAGCAAGTGGCAGCCTGCAAGTGAGCCATTGGTGTAAGGCCATGTAAACACAGAATTCCAGTCCTGAAACCCTCTGCCCAGGACTTATATTTCTTTACACTGTGGTGCTAAGAATGGAACCTAGGCCTTGTGTGTAGTAGATAGCCACTCTGTCACAAGCTCCTCCCGCCAGCCTTGCATTTTTAACTTTTTAACTGTAAGATGTTTATATGTCCACAGAGAGAGAGAGATAATGAGCCTCAGGTACCTGAGGGGGTCAGTAGCTGCCACCTGTGCCCAGCACTGCAGCGTCTCTACCATATTGTCAATATATGGCCCTGGGAACAAAGACCTGCTTGTTGGGGACTGGAGAGATGGCTCAGCAGTTAAGAACACTAACTGCTCTTTCAAAGGTCCTGAGTTCAATTCCCAGCAACCACATGGTGGCTCACAACCATCTGTGATGGGATCTGATGCCCTCTTCTGGCATGTCTGAAGACTGCTACAGTGTACTTGTATATAATAAATTTAAAAAAAGAAAAAAAAAAAAGACCTGCTTGTCTCCCAGTGAGCTCAGCCATGCTCTGTCCAAGATCCAAGATCAACAGTGTGCCTGGTAATATGGTTCCTTACTCTGGAGCTTCTCCCTATCCTCGGCCCCAGAGACCAGAGCTTGGGACAAGCATGGCTGGGAGGATCCTCCGGTCACCCTTGAAGGGACCATGTAACCAGAGCCCCAGCTGCCTATAGCTCTGGAGACATCACTAGCTCTGAGATGATGAATCTTCTCCCCATAGGGTTGTCTCCTACCAGATCCGTTATGAGGGGAATGTGACAGAAGAAACCAGGATCAAGTTCATGACGGATGGCGTGCTGCTCAAGGAGATCCAGAAGGTCGGTTGTCTTTCCCGGTCTCATACAGGACACGGAGGGGTGGAGAGTAGGCTGTCATCTTGCTTGTGATCACCAGTGTGCCTGCCATGTGTGGCACTGAGCATGTCCATTCTTGGCACCTTAGTCACTTGATCAGTATGGTGGTACCTCAGAATCATTTCTAAGCAGACAGTCAGTGACAGAGGGCACAGGGTCCTTGTGAGCAGAGAAGCCATGGGGTGAGTAAGCAAGGTTACTTTTCATGTCCTTTTTTTTGTTTGTTTGTTTGTTTTTGTTTTTTTCGAGACAGGGTTTCTCTGTGTAGCCCTGGCTGTCCTGGAACTCACTCTGTAGACCAGGCTGGCCTCGAACTCAGAAATTCGCCTGCCTCTGCCTCCCAACTGCTGGGATTAAAGGCGTGTGCCACCACTGCCAGCTGCATACCCATTTTTGGTAGAGGGGCTGAGGACATGGCTCAGTTGGTAGGGAGTTCTAGCATGCCTGAAGCCTGGGATCCAGCCCTAGCACCACACACCCACAAAAAACAAAACAGAACACAACAAAAAAATCTGCTTGTAAGAAGAGGATAAAGAGAGCTTGCAGCATGCAGTTGCAGCCTGACTCCTGGCCATGCACAGTAGCTGCAGGCAGTCAGGATGCCCTGCTGCCCCCCCCCCCATGGGCCTCTAGGGGCTGCTGAGGGGGTGGAAGCAGTCTGGGGATTGGTCACGTGGTTCAGTGCCTGTGGTTGTGGGGGGCTTGGTGGCACTCTGGTGTAACTGTCCCTCCCCCGCAGGACTTCCTGCTGCTGAAATACAAGGTGGTGATCATCGACGAAGCCCACGAGCGGAGCGTCTACACAGACATCCTTCTAGGGCTCCTGTCTCGCATTGTAGCGCTCCGGGCCAAGGTGTGTGGGAAGTGTGCAGGAAGGGCAGACAGAAATCACCTTGTGAGGGGTTTGAGCTGGGAGGGGTACCAGAGGACACCAGAGCTGGGCATGAGTCATTGCCAGTGTTAGGCTGTATCATTCTGTGCTGTCCCCATTAACTCATAGGCCTTGGTCCAATGTCATGCATAGTGAGAGATCTCTCCACATCCAAGAGGCTCAGGTGGAAAGTTAAAACTGGGCAGGCCTGCTGGAGCCAGCTAAAGGGTACCTTCAGCGTCAGGCTCTGCAGGTTCATAGATTGCTGGGTTGAGCCCTCCTTCCCCCCAGGCCTGCTCCTCCCTCTTCAGGTCTGCTCTCTTTCCAGCTCTATGCTCAGATAGTGGATGCGAGGGGCCAGCTTTGGGGGCATACTATCCCTGTTTCTGTCCCTCAACAGCACAGTGGAGGTGGAGGTGTTTTAGGAGTGCCATGTGCCCAGCCACATTGAAGGCACTAGGGATGGACAGTGACCAGGAAAGGGTGGTATGCCAGTCCTGCCCTCCTGGCGCCACCCTTGGTCAAGGTGACAGGTAGTAGGCCAGTTCAGGATTGTGGGCTGCGGGCCTTTAGCTGACCCCTCCCCCGTCCCAGTGCTGAGTGCATCCTTCATTTGGCACACCTCCACTGTGCTGTCTGTTGAGGGACAGAAACAGGGATAGTATGCCCCCAAAGCTGGCCCCTCGCATCCACTATCTGAGCATAGAGCTGGAAAGAGAGCAGACCTGAAGAGGGAGGAGCAGGCCTGGGGGGAAGGAGGGCTCAACCCAGCAATCTATGAACCTGCAGAGCCTGACGCTGACGGTACCCTTTGGCTGTCTCATGAAGGTGGAACCCTGCCATGGTCCCTTTAGCTGACTTCATGGTCGGGGCTCTGGCTGGTGTCACCTGCAGAACCCAAGTGGAAAGGTTCCCCGTGGCTGGGTTTCATTTCCCCGGGGGTGGGGGGCAACCTGAAGAGTGCATTTGCTGGTTATATGTAGCCACGGTGCTGAGCGGTGCATAACTCAATGTGCTGTGCCTGAGTCAGCAGACTGTCTTCCACAGAGGCACCTGCCCCTCAAGCTACTCATCATGTCTGCCACGCTTCGGGTAGAGGACTTCACCCAGAACCAGCGCCTCTTCTCCACACCTCCCCCGGTCATCAAGGTAAGACTCTTGAGTCTTGACATGTGAGAGCTGTGATGTTAGGGGTTAGTTCAGAAGTCAGAGACACTTCTGGGCTGTGGCATTCTTGTGAGTTTGTGGCCCTGTCACAGGTTGAGTCTAGGCAGTTCCCTGTGACAGTACATTTCAACAAGCGGACCCCATTGGATGACTACAGTGGTGAATGCTTCAGGAAGGTCTGCAAGATCCACCGGATGCTGCCTGCAGGTGAGGCCTGATGGGACTGGCACATCCATCCGTCCCTGACTGAGGACATGGGTTTGCCCTTCACCCCTCTGACAGCACAGGGAACAGTCAAACCATAGTGGCATGGCGACTGCCAAGCCTAAGCCCAAGCCGCCCTGGTGCCCCTCATATCTAAGGCAGTGGTAGTGTGTTGAAGCATTCTCTTGAAAAGGACAAGCATGGATGGCCTCTAGTTTTTAGAGCCCAAGCACAGCAAACCCTGTTGGTGTGCTGTTAGGTGCCCCTCACCACTCGGCTGACATATTTGGCCTCCACCCACCCAGAACCTAGCTCCCTGGGCCTAGCTCCTGACTTGTCCAGCCTCACGGCAAGTGCTTGCAAGGATAAGACCGGCAGCTGACTGGCTTGGTTTTCTCTGCAGGTGGCATCCTGGTGTTCCTCACAGGGCAGGCTGAGGTGCATGCACTTTGCCGTCGGCTTAGGAAGGCCTTCCCCATTCGTTGCTCCCAGCCACAAGGTAACTACCCATAGCCTCCTGTCGGTGGTCTCTGCCTGCTACCCCTAAGCCTGGCAACTTGTGCCCTGATTGGGGTGTCAGCCTCCATCTCAGTGTCCTCAAGGAGAGCCTGTGCCTTTGTGCCCCCAAAACAGTATGCTCACCATTGCAGCAGTTTTGCTGTGAGTGACAAGAGTTAAGTGCCAGCTGCCTACGTTAGCCACAGGAGTCTCTTCCCACTCTCTTCCTCCTTAACAGAAAAGGATGAGGACTCAGCAGAAGGGATGCGGAGGTTCAAGAAGTCCCGGACAAGAGCTAGGAAGGCCCAGGCCATGGTACGTGGAATCCTGTGGAGACCTGCACTCTCCAGTTGCCATCTTCATGAACTCTTTGAATTTAAGGGTCAATAGCATGAAATGAAAGTAAAGTCCATCCCATCTGATATGGCCGGGAGCCATGTGGGTTTCTGGGGGTCACACTGGTCCAGCCCCATTCCACAGCACAGAGTCCTGGTGGATTACAATTCTAGACGCTGCAAGGTTGAGTGTGTGTTATGATTTTCAACACAGGGTCTGCCTGAGAGGAGCCTGGAGCACAAATAGAACCATAGATGCTTACTGAAGTAGGGAGAGATGCTGTTTGAAGCTGAGGGGCCAGCCAGGAGAGGGGCCTCCCAGGAGAGGGCCCACCCCAGGCACCCTGAGAGCTGTATGTAGTGTCAGTGGCTTCTCGGTGGCCTGTACCCTCTTTTGCATTTAGGTGGGCCAGGCAGCTTGTAAAACTGTACATAGCTCACAGCAGCCTTTTGAGATGACTCCATGCTCATATCTGATTCATTTGTTTATTTATTTATATGCTTTTTCAGACAGAATGTCACTATGTAATCCTGGCAGGCTGGAATTGCTATGTAGACCAGGCTGGCTTTGAACTCACAGAGATCCATTTGTCTCTGTCTCCAGAACACTGGGAATAAAGGTGTGCACCACCACACCTAAATTTTTAAATTTTTTTAGATTCATTTTATTTTATGTGCATGCCTGTGTTTGTTTATGTATGTGCGCCATGTGCATGCCTGGTGCCTAGGAAGGTCAGACCCTCTGGAACTGGAGTTAGAGACGGTTGTGACTTGCTGTGTGGGTGCTGGGAATCAAACCCAGGTCCTCTGTAAGAACAAGTGCTATTAACTGCTCAGCCGCTATCCAGCCCCCATACCTAATTATTAATTAGGAATGAGGCAGAGAAGGTGATTGTTCAGAGAAGATGATGGCCTTCCCTTGTACGTTCCTGGGTGTGGCTTGGTTCACACCCAGGTTGCCTGAGCCCGTGGCGTTGGCATCTCCTCAGGCTTTGCCCCAGATCAACCTGGACAACTACTCTGTGCTGCCAGCCGGCGAAGGCGATGAGGACAGGGAGGCAGAGATGGACGACGAAGAGGAGGCCCTGGGCTCTGACCTAGATCTGGACCTGGGTGACGGCGAGGCAAATGAAGGTGCGGCCTGGCAGAGCTCTGCCCTCGGGTTCTTTGTTCTCTGAGATCAGCACGGCTCTGCTGAGCCCCTATTGCATGATAGGCCCTGTTGGCCACTCAGACCAGAGAAATCATGAGTCCTGTCCTCATGCATGTGACCAAATACATCCTGGCTCCTGCTGGTATGTGAGCACAGAGGTGGTCCTTTCTGGTGGGTCACCATCCCCAGGATGGCCGTTTCTGGGCTAACATAGGCCTCATGCAACTGAGGAGGTGTCTAGAATCTCGGGGCCCCTGAGTGTGTTGATGGGGCAGCTCCTTGTTATCCAGCTTGGGTTGGCTAGGTGTGGTAGCACACACCTGCGGTCCCGGCTCTTCAGAATACTAGCTTGAACGCAGCAGAAGACTGCATCTTTAGAAAGAGAGACTAATATGGATTTTGTGTCCAAAAAGGCCTCTTTCTGTACAAGCATACCCTGCCACACTACCTGGACACATACAGGGACTGGGGCCAACTTTACTCTCAAGGGATGCTGCAGTGTGGCAGGCATCGCAGGCCCATGCTGGGCAGCAGTAACAGCTTTCAGGAGCTCCTAGTACTGTATCTAAACAGGAGCCCTCAAGCCTGGGCTGGGGAAGGCCTCTCACTAGTGTGAGGTAGGAGGGATTTGGAGGCAGCCAGACAGCTAGAAGCAGGCCTGTGCCTGTAGCACCTCATCAACCTGCACTCCGGTGTCCCATGTAGGTGAGCAGCCAGATGCCTCCTTGCCCCTGCACGTGCTCCCGCTGTACTCTCTGCTGGCCCCTGAGAAGCAGGCACAGGTAATGGGACAGCTTCAGAGCATGAACATGGGGTGGGTCAAGCCTCAGGTGCTTTGCCATCTCCTTACTGACCAGCCCCTGATACTGAAGTAATAGAAACTACTCCTGATGGCTGTGCTTGGGGCTTGGTGGGCAGCAGCGGACCTTGCCCAGCTGACAGCAATCTGTCCACCTGCCGTCTCATAGATTTTCACCTGATTCTGATGTCTTGTCTACTCCCACTTCCCAGGTCTTCAAACCTCCTCCAGAAGGGACAAGGCTGTGTGTTGTGGCCACCAACGTGGCTGAAACATCCCTCACCATCCCTGGTATCAAGTATGTGGTGGACTGTGGGAAAGTCAAAAAGCGCTATTATGACCGTGTCACAGGTGTGTCCTCCTTCCGTGTCACCTGGGTCTCCCAAGCATCTGCTGACCAGCGGGCTGGCCGTGCAGGCCGGACAGAGCCAGGCCACTGCTATAGGTAGGCCACTTGTCCCTGTATCATGGGCGTTGGGAAGCAAAGCTGCAGTTGCCCCTCTGCAATGAGCGGGCCATGTGTCCTCAGGAGCACCACAGCCCTTCCCACACCACTGGCTGCTTTACCTGCCTTTGCCCGGTGGCCAACAGCTTATTTGGAAGTAGTCCACGTTCTACAATAATTTCATAGCTGGGCCACCGCCACCACCATCGGGGTAGCACTCCTGAGAGTGGTCACTCCCTGAGGGCACCCTAGAAGGTATCACTGTCTGCCAGCCACCACCTAGTTTTCAGGGTCACCTCACCATGTTTCTCCTGGTGGATGAGTCCCTTTCCACTGCCTTGTCACATTGTTACTGTCATCTCTGCTGGACACTGAGGTTGTTCCTTTATTCTGTTGTGTACACATGTGGCCCTGTGTCAGTTTGAATGTCTGCTCATCTTTGTCCCTGTGAAGCTCTTAATTAATGAGGGATGAGCCACTAGCCAGGTACCCAGGTTCTCCTCTTCTTCGCCTTTGTTTGCAGTAGCATGAGGCTTATGTCAGTGCCTTTGAGTCTGTGCTCCCCTCAGGCAAGTGCTCTTAGCGTCTTCTGCACTGGCTGCCTGCCTCTGTGCCTTCTCAGGAACTGTCAGTTCAGGCCTCTCCTCAGTTCTTAGTTAGGCTCCGTCCATCTGCTGATGGCCTAGAGGAGAGGGTTCTTCTGACGTCTGAGAGCTAGATCTGTGGCAGTCATGTCACCGGCCGACATTTTCTCCTAATATTGTTACTTTGAATAGCTTTATTGCCATTCTTTAACACCTCTTTAGTTTATAGGATGGAAAACTTTAAAAAATACAGGAGAATATAGGTGGGGTAGCTGGAGGTGGGACTCACTGCCCTGGTGAGGGCAGGCCTGGCTCCAAGTGCTCGGCATGATTGGCCCAGAAGTCTGGCTGACTTCTTCTTTCTACTTCTCCCCACTTAGGCTGTATTCCTCAGCTGTTTTCGGGGACTTTGAGAAGTTTCCTCCTCCAGAGATAACCCGCAGACCTGTGGAGGATTTGATCCTGCAAATGAAAGCACTCAACATTGAGAAGGTCAGTCTCGGCCGTAGCCGCCTCCCTTCCTGCTCAATCCTCAGCCTGGTGCATTGTCATCCCAGAGCTGCGCCTTCCAGGAAACCAGCTGGAGTGGTATCCCAAGGGACCATCAGTCAGGAGGTACCCTGGTGGCATTCAGCCTCTAATGAGGACAGCTTGCCTGTCCCCTGGGAGACAGAGGCTCATGGATAGCCAGATCCCACAAAACTTGTGGGCACTCAGATATCCTGCTGATTCCTGAATGCAGGCTTCACTGCCAGCGTGGTCCTCTGATAGAGCTGGGGTTCTTCTCCCCACTCCAGGATGGGGTGATCCAGTGAACAGGATCTGCTTGTACTGTATGTTGTCCCCCAATCCTTGTCACATGACATCCAGATAACCACTTAACAGATAGGGAAACCAAGTCAGGGAAGAGACAGTCTCTGTTCAAGAACATATCTAGTGAGCTACGGAAGCCTGGAAATGCATCTGGACCTGGTCCTGTCCCAGAACCCAAAAGAAAAGTTAAAACTGAAGACTCTTGCCTGCTCTAGAGAGGTGGCTCAGCCAGTAAAGGTGCCTGCTGCCCAGCCTGCTGATTTGAGTTTGGAAGAACCACATGGTAGAAGGAGAGAACCATCTCCTGCATGTTCTCTGTCCTCCATACTTGCTCTTGGCATATGTACACCCCCACACATAAGAATAAAAAAAAATGTAAAATAGCCGGGCAGTGGTGGCGCACGCCTTTAATCCCAGCACTTGGGAGGCAGAGGCAGGCAGATTTCTGAGTTTGAGGCCAGCCTGGTCTACAGAGTGAGTTCCAGGACAGCCAGAACTACACAGAGAAACCCTGTCTCAAAAAACCAAAAAAAAAAAAAAAAAAAAAAAAAAAAAAAAAAAAAAAAGTAAAATAAAAGCGCCTTAAAAATAAAGAATATAGCCAGGGAATGGTGGTGGTACTACATACCTTTAATCCCAGGCACTCGGGAGGAGGAAGCAGGCAAATCTCAGAGTTCAAGGCCAGCCTGGTCCAGGACTACATAGAGAAACCCTGTCTCGAAACAAACAAACAAACAAAATCCAAACAAGCCAGTATACATATACATATACCCTTGGCGGGATGAAGCTTGATCAGTTGAATGCTTGCCTTGCACACAGGAAGGCCTAAGTTCACTACTGAGCACCATATACACTGGGTGTGGTGCACACCTGAAACCCCAACACTTAGGAGGTAGCTAGCGATAGGAAGGTTAGAAGTTGAAGGTTAAGGTAGGCATAGGTGCACACATCTGTACCCCCAGCAGTTGGAAGGCTGAGGCAGAAGGATTGTTATGGCTTAAGGCCGGACAGAAACATGAGTTTGAGCACAGAGTGACACCGTGACTTTCTCTGTCACCGTATTTTGAGGCAGGTACTGACTATATAGCTGTGGTTGGCCTGGACCTCCCTGTGTAGACCAGGCTCAAACTCAAACCCACCCAGCTGGGATTATAGGTGTGCACCACTACGCCTGGCAAGATCATGTCTCTTAAAATAAAAAGACTGTACCTCACTGCATGTAGTGATACAGGCCATTGTTCGCATCTCTCTAGTGAAGAAATCTGTCCCTTTAACAGGGGTGGGGATCCCCAGTGATTTTCTGTTTCTTTGTTACAAACAACTGATTCAGAATCCAAAAAAAAAAAAAAAAAATCACATTAGGTGATCACCTAGAACTTGACGTTCATCCTTGTGGCACCCGTGACCACAGTCATATTTTTCAAGCATAATACCTTTTTTTCCTAAGTATTGCATGATGGTTCATATGTTGTTGCTTATAAACGTCTAGATTTTAGTTGATAATATAGCCCCGGGCACACAGTAGGAGGTTTAATTTGGGGTCATCCTAGCACATGGATCCTGGGCACCTAGGCTCCATGTTCCATTCAGCATGACCCATGGCCTGGGGACAGGCTGAGAGGAAAGAGGAGCAGCACCTGCTGCAGCCAGCGTGACCACATGGGGCTTGCTTCTCTGCATCACTCTGTGCCTTCCTGTGCCAGGTCATCAACTTCCCGTTCCCCACACCTCCCTCCGTCGAGGCCCTCGTTGCTGCAGAGGAGCTGCTGATTGCATTAGGGGCCCTGCAGGCACCTCCAAAACAGGAAAGGTAGGCAGGGGAGGGTGGGCAAGCATGGGTAGAGCCTCCGAGAGCAGGCTCCGTGCTTCTTACCCACTGTATCCCTTGTCCCCAGAATGAAGAAGCTACAGATGTCACAGCTGAGCTGCCCCATCACTGCCCTGGGGCGGACCATGTCCACCTTTCCTGTGGCGCCCCGCTATGCCAAGATGCTAGCCCTGAGCCAGCAGCACGGCTGCCTGCCCTACACCATTGCCATCGTGGCTGCCATGACTGTGCGTGAGCTGTTTGAGGAACTGGACAGGTGGGTTAGTGACAGCCTTATCCCTCGGAGCCCTCTGTGCTCTCCATTAGGAGTGCTGGTCTGGGGAGCCTGAGCCACTTTATCTGAAGGGTGAAGGGTTTCATCAGAGGATCCCTCAGGGCAGTGGGCTGAAGCCCAGTGGGCCGTGTGTGTGTTTACAGACCAGCTGCCAGTGAGCAGGAGCTTGCAGAGCTGAAGGGCCGTCGAGCCCGTGTGGCCCAGATGAAGAGGACCTGGGCCGGGCAGGGGGCATCTCTGAAGCTTGGTGACCTCATGGTGTTGCTGGGTTAGTGCCACCTCTAGGGCATGAAGGAGGGTGATTGGTATCTTGGAGCAGATTGGAGCCAACCAGTGAGAACACCCTGCCCTGCTCTCCAGGTGCTGTGGGAGCCTGTGAGTACGCTGGCTGCTCACCCCAGTTTTGCCAAGCTAACGGACTGCGCTACAAGGCCATGCTAGAGATCCGGCGCCTGCGTGGCCAGCTGACCACTGCAGGTACAGCCCAGGTGACAGTGTGGACAGACAGCTGTCCCTCTCTGCTTGGGTTTGCTGTGATAGAGATTCCACACCTGCTCATAAGCCTGCCCACTGGGATGGACTCAGCCCCAAGTCAACATCTAGTTCTCCTGCACACTCACCTAGAAGGCTGCCTCTGGTCCTCTTCCCTCCCACATGTCCCCAGAGTTATCAACCCATGGGTACAGAATTCCTACTTAGCCACAGGTGGCTCCTCTATCTAGGACTCAAGAATGTCCCATTTTAAGATACAGGATGGCCACTGGGTGAAGGTGGCATCTAATTGGGAACCCAGTGCTGTTGTAGCAGCTGTAGGCTTCAAGGATCAGTGGCTGTTTTCTAGCCCACACTTCCCCAGGAGCAGGACATCATTGTAGCCTGTTTTCCTGCCTGCTGTCACACGCATGGAGCCATATGCGTGTATGTAATTGTGGACAGCACCTAACACTAATGACAGCAGGTGGCCATGTGGAGCCACAGGCCTCTCCAGGCCACCTTTTAGTGAAGGGATGGACGGGGCTGAGGTTCCTGTAACTATCCTACCCCATGGGAGCCTGGGGTGGCTGTCCCTTGGCAGGGCTTTGTTGGCATGAGACTCTAGGTTTTGGCCCAGGAAGGGGCTCTGGGTTGAGCCACTGCTGACCTCTATATCAGAAACAAGCACTGTGTGGGTGCGGCCCAAGTGCTGGGTGGTTTCCTGAAGGACTGTCAGCCTTCCTCTGACCTAGACTTCCTGGACTCCTTTCTCACCTTCCTCACAGTGAACGCAGTGTGCCCTGAAGCTGGGCTTTTTCTGGACCCCAAAATGCAGCCTCCTACAGAGAGCCAGGTGATCTACCTGCGACAAATCATGGCAGCTGGTCTAGGTGACCACCTGGCCCGCCGGGTTCAGAGTGAGGACCTGCTGGACCCCAAGTGGAAGAATGCCTACAAGGTGGGACATAGGCCTA
Organism: Arvicanthis niloticus; assembly: GCF_011762505.2. NCBI lineage: Eukaryota > Metazoa > Chordata > Mammalia > Rodentia > Muridae > Arvicanthis > Arvicanthis niloticus. The sequence continues at coordinate 16,018,029 of NC_133432.1, read as the reverse complement.
CCCTTGGTGACTGACCCCATAACCTCTGGGAAGGCCCCCACCAAAGAGCAGGTGAGGCCTGCTGTTTGTTGGAGCATAGGATGTCACCCTCAGCTTCTTGGTTACTTTCTAGAGATACATTCTACATCATAAGGTCACCCTGGCTTCACTGTTCAGCGTGGCCAGCATCAGCACAGTCAACTTGAGACAGTTTCTCTACCCTGGAGAAACCTGAGCTCCCTTCCACCTCACCGCTCAGTGTCTGTGAGCAGTCAGTGCTCAGCAGTCGATGAGCCGTGTCTCCAGCCCTGTGTTTTCTTTTGTGTGTTTGTATATGCTGCTGGGAACATGTATGGAAATCAGAAGATTACAGGAATCTTTTTTTTTTGTTTGTTTGTTTTGGTTTTGGTTTTTCGAGACAGGGTTTCTCTGTATAGCCTTGGCTGTCCTGGAACTCACTCGGTAGACCAGGCTGGCCTCGAACTCAGAAATCCACCTGCCTCTGCCTCCCAAGTGCTGGGATTAAAGGCGTGTGCCACCACCGCCCGGCTACAGGAATCTTTTTTTCTCCTTCTATCATGTGGGTCCCAGGACTTGAACTCCCATTACCAAGCTTGGTGGCAGGTGCCTTTCTCTGCTGAGCCATCTCACTGGGCCCTAGCTCTTTATTTCAGTGAGGGATGGGCACACATACACAGGCAGACCTGAGGTCATCAGGTTGGCATGGCAAGTGAGCCATCTTCCCAGGCCCAGGCATCAGTTGATAGCCAAAGAACAATGCATCCTGGGTAGTGCCTGGTCATTGGCTCACTGGCTTGATGATTGGACCCTGACGAGTGGACTTGAAGAGCAGAGAGAGCGCAGGCTTTTCTCTGAGCTGACCCTGCATCCACCTCTCTGCAGACCCCTCTTCTAGATGATCCCGTCTTCATCCACCCCAGCTCTGTGCTCTTCAGAGAGTTGCCCGAGTTTGTAGTCTACCAGGAAATTGTGGAGACCACCAAGATGTACATGAAAGGTACTGCATAGTGGCCGCAGTGACATCAGTGGGTGCTGTGGAGCATTCTGTCTCTCTGGGAGAGCGTGTGAGACCTGACGCCCTCTCCTGGCTTCAGGTGTCTCCACCGTGGAAATCCAGTGGATCCCTTCCTTGCTGCCCTCCTACTGCCAGTTCGATGCGCCCCTGGAGGAGCCGGCCCCTGCTTACTGCCCAGAGTCAGGACGGGTGTTGTGTCACCGGGCCAGCGTGTTCTGTGAGTTGGGACCGCTTCCTTGGTGGCCTGGTCACCTATAGCCACTCAGCTTCTTGGACTCATCAGCTCATGCGCTGCTCTTGGCCATGTGCCTGAGGGGGTCCCCCTAGTCCCCCTGCTCCTCCATGGGCTTGGGGGGAAAGATGAAGCAATTGCCCTTCATCACACGTTCCCATCCCCCAGACCGCGTGGGCTGGCCACTCCCTGCTGTCCAGGTGGACTTCCCTGAAGGCATTGACCGCTACAAGTACTTTGCACGGTTTCTGCTGGAGGGACAGGTAAGTTCTTGGGCTACCTGTGGCCTGTCTCCTAGGTGTCATGAACTGCAGGCCCCACTCGACAGTCCTGTGCTCTCTCACCAGGTCTGCCGCAAGCTGGCTTCATTCAAGAGCTGCCTGCTATCTAGCCCCAACACCATGCTGAAGACTTGGGCCAGGTACAAGAGTATATTCCTGAAGTATCACCACAGGCAGTGGCAGAGAGGTTTCTCTAGGGCTGCTGTGTCAGTCACATATGCTGGGGATGTGACAACCACAGGAGCCTCCTTCATTCTGGAGCTGTCAGTGGCCTTCGGGCATTTCACCCTTCTAAAGATGTCAGGGCTCCTGCATCTCTACCTGTCTCTCAGGACTCTCCCTACCTGCCTCACTCCTGGTGGCTACATTATTCCAATCTTGCCTTCTCCACTTTTCTGTGTCCCCTTCTTATACGGGCCCCAGTCTTGACAGTAGGGCCTAACCTATGGTAAAGAACATGTGTCCTTCAAGGGGCTGGGTGGACATGAGTAGCGAGGGGTCCTGGAGAACACTGCATGCTGTCACTATGCACAAGAGGCTTCCAATGACTGAGTAGCAGGTCTATCCCTGTCTATCCCTGCTTCTGGTATAGTCAGCTATCATCTCCTTTCTACAGGCTGCAGCCCAGGACAGAGACCCTGTTGAGAGCCCTTGTGGCCCAGAAGGTTGATTCCCGTGATTCCCTGCTGGCTGCATGGAAGAAAAGCCCCAAATGTGAGTGTGACTCAGCTGGGATCAGGGGATATTGCTCAGAGGAAGAACCTAAGCAAACCACGTGCCATGGTGGTCTATCTGACAAAGCAAGCCCCTGGCCTCGCACGCTAACCCTGACCACTTCTTCCCATAGACCTGCTGGCTGAATACTGCGAGTGGCTCCCAAAGGCTATGCACAGTGATGTTGAGAAGAACTGGCCCCCTACCACTGACGGCTGACCACACACCCAGCTGCACAGTCAACCAGGCTGTTACCAGGAGGCACGCTGTGGCCCTGGAAGCCCCTTTTTACCTCAGCCCAATTCAGAGCCAAGCTCACAGCTGCACTGACCAGGAGTGCCTTCTTTGTGACTGTTATAAGAAGACAGACATGATGTGTCTTCCACATTCCTCCCTGTCTGAAACAGACTCTTCAGGTGACATTAGACCCTGGGGATGCACGGAGCTACACTGGGGCAGGAAAGTGGACCCTTCTCCCAGAGCACCTGTCCAACCTCACAGCATTTTGGGTAGCAAGTGCTGCAGACTTCGGTGACCAGTGACTTTGCCAAATGGTTGGCCCCAGATGAGGGATGGCTATCACCCCAGGGTTTTGTTCCACGTAGATGGAGACTGATTTCCAGGGTCCTGCTTTGGCATCGGTAGACAGCAAGTTCTGTCTTAAAATGCTGCTCTAGCTGGATATGGCCAGTGAACCTGTGGCCTCAGCTGGTAAGGATCCCAAATGCAAGGCCAGCCTGAGCTACACAGCAAGACTGTGTTTGTTCGTTTTTCAAGACAGGGTTTCTCAGTATAACCCTTGCTATCCTGGAATTAGGCCTGTAGACCAGGCTGGCCTCAAACTCAGAGATTCCCCTGCCTCTGCCTTCCTCAAGTACTGGGATTGAAGGTGTGTGTCACCACCGCCCAGCAAGACCCTGTCTCACACAGTTTTGTTAAGAGTAAATATTTGTGGTGTGCTGTTTCATTTCAGCTTGTCTGTCACCTCAAACATGTCACATGCTGAGCAGCTGTCACCCTGTCAGTTTCCAGAATGTTCATCCTCACGTGGTTTTCTGATTTTTCTCCCTCTCCCTCCCGATTTCCCCAACACATTGAGCTATCTGTTTGTTCCCGTGGCTGAAAAGGCACCATCAGGTGTCAGGCTGCATCCGTCTGTCTGCAGAATGGAGCGGGTTGTTTACCTCTGGGTGATGCTGCTGCTGTGGTTCATATGTCACTCGGGCCACTTGTTACAGAGTCCTGGGGACAAAGCCAAGCTCTTTTCAGTTAACACTTAGTAAATGCTTTCTCTCTGACTTTATGCTCTTGATAATGTCCTCTGAACCGCATACTCCATGTAGCCATGCCTGTGTGATATAAGCAAGCAGTGTACCATTGAACACCTGCCTGCCCATCTCCTGTTCTTCGAGTCTTCTCAGGCATCAGCTATCTCAGGTGGATAAGCCCCTGTACTCCCAGGACTGTGTTCTGAACCAATCTTTGACAGCCATAGCATGTTCCACAGTGTGTATTTCCACCATGAGTTTTTAACCAGACTCAGTCATGGCCATGAGGTGGCTGATGTGAGCAGACCTAGGTTGATGTCAGCCCACCTCATACGTGTGAGACAGGCCTATTGGGTTTGTTTTGATTTGGGGGTCTGATGTGGAAGTCTGGGTCCAGGCTCAGAATGGTAAAGAACTTACCTGGTTCAGGACCAAGAACAGAAACATGTCTCTAACTCTGGGTCATCCAAGCCCCTTGTCCAACAGCCCTTCACAGGTTAGCTTCCGCTCCAGGCCTGTGTCTTCCGATGCTCCCCATAGTTGATTTGTCTCAGAGTTAAGTCCTGGGCTGTCGCCAAGGAGCTTAGCTTGGCTGCTGATGGAAATGAGAAGAAATTTGAAAGGCCAGGCTTGAACTCATGACCCTCCTGAGTACTGGGATGACAGGCCAGCATCACCATGTCTGGCCTTGAAATAGGAAAATTGACAAGCTAGAAGACACGCGGGTTTGACTCCAATCATGGTGGCACATGGGAAGCTCCAAGAGGGAGGCAGTGCTGTAGACATACATTTTTTTGCAACCTACTTGTAATAACCTAATAAGGGTTCAACCTCTCTAGCCCACCACCCAGCAGAGGTAGCGGAAGAGAAAAATTATTAGGATACGGGGGAAGTGGACCTGTTCAGCAGTAGTTCTTAGGGGGCAAGCTTGATCTTTGTCAGCAGTTCGGTCCTGTAGCAAACACCAAATACAAGTCAGCAGCAGCAGACTAGTCCTCTAGGCAGGCAGACACCAGCATGAACCAGCAGCTACAGTCCAGTCCTTTAAGCAAGCAGACATCAGGCATGGACCAGCAACTGTTGAATCCTGAAGAAACTGCCAGGCTTACCAACTGGCCTGAGGCAAAGCTACAGAAGAGGCAAGCCGCCACAAGAATCTCTCGAGCAGTTCTTGGGCGAGTTTCAATGTCGTTATCACAAGTTGAGCTCAACAATGCTATGTAAGGCAAACCAATAAATTTGTGTCTTTAAGAATAGCGAGGGGAGGCCGGGCAGTTGGTGGCGCACGCCTTTAATCCCAGCACTTGGGAGGCAGAGGCGGGAAAACAGCCTTTTATATGTTTGCTTTAGCAAGACATCATTTGACAGAACTAACTTTCCAAAAGAACTAACGTTTCCACTTCCCATTGCCCTCCAGGACAAGCTGCTGTACGAAAAGATGGCAGATTAAACCTGTGAAACGCAGTGCCACGGCCCCATGGTCCAAAGCTGTGAAATTGCAAAACCAAGGTGAACACTTAACACTCCTTTTACTCTAAAAATCTGAATCAATAAAGAACTCAAAAACCAACCCCAGAGGTGGTGGTGGCAGCTTCCATCTTTCTTTGTCGACAGAGTGAGTTCCAGGACAGCCAGGGCTGTCTTGAAAAACAACAAAAACAAACAGAAAAAGAGCTCAAAAACCTAAACGACCCAGTCTCCAAATGGCCAATGATGGCATTGTTCAAATGGCAGTGTTCAAAAGATGAAGTGGAACTGGCCAATAATAAAACAAAAATATTTAGCCAGGACTTAGGAGATGGCTTAACTCTGAGACAAATCAACTATGGGGAGCATCAGAAGGCACAGGCCTGGAGCGGAAGCTAACCTGTGAAGGACTGTTGGACAAGGGGCTTGGATGACCCAGAGTTAGAGACATTTTGATTCCCAACACCCACGTGTGGAGTGACAAGCATCTATAATTCCAGTTCCAGGTGATCCAGTGCCCTCTTCTGGCCTGCCCAGGCACTGCACACATTGTCTGCTGGCAAATAATAAAACCCAACCTTACTAGCCGAATGAGAGGTTAGAAAGCCGGCTCAGCAGTTAAGAGCACTCTGCTTTTGCAGAGGACCTGGGTTTGGTTCTCAGCTCCCACATGGCAGCACACAACCGTCTGTAACTTCATGAGATTTTACCCCAGTCAAAATGGCATTCTGCAAGAGAATAAAAAAAAAAAAAAATGAGGCAGGTGTGATGGTGCATTTAATCCCAGCACTGGGAGGCAATGGGAGGTAGGTGGATCTCTGAGTTCCAGCATAATTTAGCCCAAAGGGAGTCCTTGCACATGGGTACTGGGGATGGAAACCAATATGGAGGCAACTCAGAACTCTGGATGACCTGCCACAAGACCCCGCAATGCACTGCCGGGCGTTTACCAGAGGACTCCAACACAACATACCATAGACACGCTAAGCTATCCAACCAGCCTGGCACCCATCAAGGTAAAGACTGGGTAAGGAAAACATGGGCTATGTAAGTAGGGGATTCCTTTCAGCCACAAGGAAAACAGGATTAATCTACTAAGCAGACTAAGCTAACCACAGGAAGACAAATGCCATATTTTTTTTTATTTGTGAATCCTAGAATCCATAAATACATAAAACCATACATCGTATGGATGAGGTAAAAGGAAAGGTGGGGAACAAAAGGGATTAATGGGCGAAGAAGAAGGTGGAGAGGGAAGTGTGTGCCCAATACATTATGGGCTACGTGAAAATTGCTTTATGAAATCCAGTGTAATTTTAAAAAGATTAAATGGAGTCTGGGTTTGGTTTTATGAGGCAGGGTCTCATTATATAGTCCCAGCTGGCCTAGAACTCTATGTAAGTCAGATTGGCCCCAGATTCCTTGAAATTGACTACCTCTGCCTCTCAAGTCCTGGGAATTGAACTTGGATCAGTTGTCGGTCTTGGTGGCTATCGCCTTTATCCAGTGAGCCATCTCAAAGACTGTTGCTTCATCATTTTGTATTTTGAGGTAGGGTCTCATGTAATCCAGGCTGTCCACAAGCACACTATGTAGCCGGCATTGAACACACAATCCTGCCTCTACCTCTACCTGTTGGAGAAGCAGCTGGAAGATCTGGTCCTCATTCCTCCACAATTGACATCAGTGAATAAACTATCTTTTTCCAAACCTGCTCCAGTGGTCAGCATTGCCAGGTGGTTATACAGGCCTGCTTTGGTAACAGGAGAGACGCTCACTCAATCAAGCAGGAAATAAAAAGCAATCGTTTTCCATGCACTTAGAAGGACTAAGCCCAGGGTACCATCCTCACTGTCACATAAGCCAGACCAGGGCTGTATCCTCATCTTTAATGAGGATAAAGAATTTGAAGGATCAAGGCAATCCCTGTGGCTGTTGAGCAGAAAGGACCAGGAGCCCCTCCACGTGTGCGAGTGAGAAAGGGTCTCATATAGCCCAGGCTAGCCTCAACCACCTCCCCCCCCCCGCCCCCTCAGGTGCTGGGATGACAGGCATGCACAACCATGCCTGGTTTATGCCCTGCTATCTATTGTGCATTTTCGGTAAGCATTCTATAAACTGAGCTACGGCCCCACCTCCCACCCCTCAACTTTCAAATAGTTAAATAGACGTTTTTCCAGCCTAACGGCGTTCGTCCGTCCACGCAAGCATCCATGTCATCGAAGTAGAGGATGGAAAATTGCAGGCCGTATGTGTCTTGTACCTTGGTGACAAGCTTCAGAGTAGCAGAACAAACCCAAGGGGAATGGTCAAATAAAGCATGAGACCCCTGCGTTAGGCAATGTTACAGAGCCGCCTACAGAATCTGCCAGAACTGCCCCACCCCTTCCCCATCACGCTGCACCTCCAGTGCCAACCTGCAGAACAGTATGTGGCCGCTAGAAGAAACCTTTAAAATCATGCCGGAAGTGCCAGGTCTCTACTCTCCAGCATCCGGGGGGCTTCCAAACCTCAGTTCCACCCAGTTCTGTTCCCATTCACCCAAGTCCAGGCGCCCGGCTACTTTCTGGCCCTTTCATCTGAAAGCTCCGGCTCCGCGTACTGGGAATGTGAGCCTTCCGGCTCCTGCTCCTGCAGATCTCTTGGATGTCACTGAATCCCCGCAGTTCTGTGCGTCCCCATAAAACATACCTGGGATTCCTAGTGTTAGCTTCCAGCTGGAATTTGAGTTCCAGAAAAGCTGTGAGTCCTTGCGGGTCTTGGTAAGGTTACTGGGCTACTTGAAGATCTGTTTATTTGGACACACTGTGGATGTTCAATGGGCGCACATTACGCTGCAATAGTTGCTCAGGAGCCGCCCGTTGTAGGGGTCTCCTTGGAAATGCAATGTTTCCTACTCCAAGTAAATTGCGGGAGTTGATTTACAAACCAGATTCCCGCCACTGGTACAAGGCTGGTCTGCCACCTAAGCCCTTCCGAAAAAATAAAAAGCTGAGTTAAAATGTGGAGATGCCGGGGATTGAACCCGGGGCCTCATACATGCAAAGCATGCGCTCTACCACTGAGCTACATCCCCTGACGCGAAACAGGGACTTCCGGAATAGATAATGAAGATGAAACGCTTGCCTCGCTAAGACTTTTAGTTTTTCGATCTTGATTTAAGATGTTGGTGTCCTGAGGTGACGTCTCGGAAGAAAGGAGAGGGGAAAGAAACGGAGAAGAAAGAAAAAGAGCCAGAGAAGAGGAACGTAGGAGAAAGGAGGAAACGCGCACCGGTCGCTAGCTGTGTCTTTCTATAGCTGCTTGTCAGGAAAGACGCAGGTATGGCTTGTCCTCGTTAGTATAGTGGTGAGTATCCCCGCCTGTCACGCGGGAGACCGGGGTTCGATTCCCCGACGGGGAGGCACATGAAATTTTTGCAAGAGGCTCAGAAAGGACTCTTAACGTGAAGTGGATCCTCACTCCACCTTCTGCCTAACTCTCTCCTACTTCAATGAACTTCATAGAGACCCTCTGGTCTCACTTAGGTTGGCATGTTTATGAAGTCTGACTCTGGGTATCTGTCTAATGTGAACTCCCAAGAGTTCACCCTGCTGGCTAACAAGACAGCCTCTGCCCCTCCCTCTACATCCCAGTTTTTTTTTTTTTTAACCACCTTATTCCAGTTTTGTCCTGAAGATCGGTTTTTATGTTCTTTCTTTATTTGTAAAAGCCAAGTAAAAGCACGCGCTGAGAAAGCATACGTCAGTTGCCCACGTCTCGCCAGGGTTTTGTTTTTTAATTCCTGGTTGGCCTTGTAACCCCAGCAGGCCTTCAACTCCAGGAACAATCCTCCTGCCTCAGCCCCTCCAGTGCGTGACTTACAGAACTTCATGTCCTCCATTGCCATTTTGGTTTTGTTTGGTGTTTTGAGACAAGACTTGACATATCTAAACTGATTTTTTTTTTTTTTTAAAGATTCGAATTATTTTATGTGTAGTAGTGTTTGCTTGTATGTATGTGCACTACTGGTGTGTGTCCTGTACATGTCAGTAGAGGGATGAGATGTCCAGGTTTAGGGGACTAAACCTGGAGTTGATGGTGTGAGCCACCCCGGTGGATGTTGGGAATCAAGCCGGCCTGGACTTACTACTGAGGTCAAGGCTATTCTGAGCCACTTATTAAGACTGTTTCAAATTATCAGTTTAAAAAATCTGGGTGTAGAGTGTTTGCTTACCATTGAGGATGTGAGATGGGGTGCAGACAGGATTAGGATTTCAGAAGGAAGCAAGCCTTCCTGCTTCCTCTACATCATCCCCAAACTGAATTCAGTCTGGGTCCAGTCCAGGAAAATGGGCAGGCAGGTATACTGTGAGCTCCAGCTGCCAAGCCGTGACAAAACCCCAAAGGCTGGGAGTGTTAAAGTACAGAACGCTAAGTCCTCAAGAACTGGAGACTGCAAGCCAAGGAAAGTGTGTGTGTGTGTGTGTGTGTGTGTGTGTACACACGTTTCCTCTCCCAACCTCTCCTTGTGGTTGCTGGGAATTGAATTCAGTACCTCTGGAAAGAGCAACCAGGGAAGGCGGTCCAGTTAGGGGAAATGGATCCACAGGCACGCAACAAAGTCAGGGGCAGACCCGGTTCTAGTTGTTAAGAGACACACATGAAGACCAAGTCACACATCTACATAGGTGCAGTGCCTAGGTCCAGCCCACGTATACTCTTTGGTTGGTGGTTCAGTCTCAGTGAGCCCCGAAGGGGCCAGGTTACTTGACTCCGTTGGTCTTGTGGGATCCTTGTCGCCTCCGGGTCCCTCAACCCTTTCCCTAACTTGTGGAAACAAGACTCCCGGAGCTCCATCTAAAATTTAGCTGTGGGTCTCTGCATCCTTTTCAATCTGCTGCTGGGTGGAGCCCCTCAAAGAACAGTTGTTAGACTCCTGGCTCCAAGCATAGCAGAGTACCATTAACAGTGTCAGGAATTGGTTCTCACCCATGGGGTGGGTCTCAAGTTGGGTCAGTTATTCGTTGGACATTCCCTCGGTCTCTGCTCCATTTTTGTCCCTACACATCCTGTAGGCAGGACAAGTTGTAGTCATTCTTTGAAATCACATTCTGATATATTAGATATTGTCAGAACTGAGACACAGGACTTTTCGAGGGACCACTTAGGGGACCTTGGTTTGCTAAATTTTGCGCGTGGAAAGTTGACCATGCTTTCCACTTTCCACCAAACTATCATGCCAACGTTTGGACATCGTTTTCTTCCCCCAATCCCAGATCAAAGGTCATCAAGCCCCTCCTCTTCTTTCCTCCCAGTCCCTCCACCTCAGACAGCCCTTCTCCCAAGCCTCCCTCCACTTCTCCTTCCTCCTTCTGAGCCCTCTCCATGTCACTGTCCAGGTCCCCTTCTGCAGGTGTGACCCAAACACTACAGCTCCAGGTTGGACCACCACACCAGCCCTCATCCCTCGGGCATACGGTTGCCTCTCTAGCTCACAGTTCCACGCTCTCTGCAGCCCACCTCGGGGACCTCACTTCCTATCCTTGTCCCCCAGTACAAGCCTTCCGCATTCTGCTCCCCTGAGAGAAAGAAGCAGTCAGTGTCCACCCACGTCTGCACCTGCTTTGTTTCCCCATGCTTCGCAGCTGAGCATGTGTGCACAGATATGAAGACCACGCTTGGAGACCAGATGTGAGTGAGTCAGGTGTGGCCCTGCCCAGGCAGAACCTCATTCCAGGGATTGTTTACTGTTATCCCTGGCTGCCTGGCAGCTGACTGCATCCAGAAATGACCCCGCTCCTTCTCCGAGAGGAGAGTGGGGAACAGAAGGAGCAGAACTCTGAGCCTAGAAGGGTGCATTCGAGCGTTTATTACTCGCTCAACAAATACTTAGTTTGTAAGCATCTACTAAGCGGTGCCAGGACTGGGGTCTTCAGCAGTGGCTGGGGCCAGCTTAGGTGTGTACTTCCAGTTAAAAGGAGAAATGATAAATAAATTTGCAGTGGACAATAAAGTCCCGGGGGTTCCTGAAGGACACTGGTAGGCGGCCTTAGGGGATGCTCAGCACACCGGTAACCCAGAAATGAGAATAAACGATTTTTCTAGGCATCGAAAGAATTTGTGGGCATCAAAGCTTGGAAAAGCCAAGGACCCAAAGCCGTAGAAACAATAACGAGGAGAGAAAAAACGAACCAGCAGTAACAGCCGCCGAAATAGCTCAGTTGGGAGAGCGTTAGACTGAAGATCTAAAGGTCCCTGGTTCGATCCCGGGTTTCGGCAGCTCGTAATTTTCCTGCACTCACTTTCAACTTATTAAATTATTTTTTATTTCTTTCTACTTAAAATACTGGAGCATCGTACACGGACACAGAAGACTTTGGAAATTTACCCACCTTGTTCCCCTTAAGGGTGAATGGACATATTTCCTAGATCAAACACGCACCTTCCGTTCATGCGCGAATTAGTCTCTGTGATGTTTGTTGTCGTATGCTGGTGTACGCTTGGCGTCTATCTATTAATGTTTCGGTCTAAATCTAGGTAATAAAAATAAAAACCTAAGTAGGAAAGAGATGTTTCAAGAGCGCAGTTCAATCAAATCGAATTGGTTACGGAATTCAAAGAATCTTAAAGGAGCTTCTTGCCAAGCTAGCTTTCAGCTCACTTCCTCGTTAGTATAGTGGTGAGTATCCCCGCCTGTCACGCGGGAGACCGGGGTTCGATTCCCCGACGGGGAGATAGCTAAACTTTTGTTTTTTTATTTGTTTTCTAACTTATTTCGACTCTTCAATTCCCAGGAGTACGTTCAGCCCGCCGTAGAATAAGCCTGTTTTCCGCCATAGTACACACGATCTCAACCCCGGTGACAGATCTCAAGAAAGACACTGTTCTCCAGCTGCCATCCTTCGATGTCCCCGGTCCCCACAGGAACAAGATGGAGACCCAGACCCGGCTCACTCTGCGGCCTGCATTGCGTCTCCTTTTAGCTCCACACCCTACCCGGGCCATTTAATGTCTGTGAATTTGGGACGTTTTCTTGTCCCTCACACAATTACACATCCTTCCAAACTGTCACCATCCTTGCGTTCATTTATTCCCTCGTGGTCCCCTTTAGATTGGGTGCTCAGTAAAAAGGAGCTAATCACGAGAAGAACAAGGAACGTCGTTCCAAGATGAGGGCAGAGGCGCCGTGAGATGGAACAGAGGTAACCTCGGCTTGAGCCTTGCCGAAATCGTGCACCCAGCTCCCTCCCAAGGCCTCAGACCCAGAGGTGAAAGAACCACACGGGTTGATCATGGACACCTCTATACCCCGTAGGCAACGCAGAACGAAGCCTTCAGCCTGAGACCCAGAGGCAAGATGGCGTGCGACTTCACACATGAAGCAGGGGCGTGACGGTGGAGGACGCAGCAGCCACTTTGCTGCAGTCCATACTAGCCAACTATTGCCACACCTCGTGCTCGAGCCTACATGCTGTGTCCTCGTTGACTGTCTCAGTGAGCAGCCAGGTTGAGTCTATCGATTGTCTCCATGTTCCACAGGAGGCTCAGAGAGGTCAGGTAACCCCAGCTGCTATGCTCAGCATCCTTACAGATGACGTCATGCCCCAGTCGCTGTGAGCGCGCTATTGGGTATGAGTAGCAGGTCACTTCACCGTACAGTATCCACACTGACAATTCCCGGGTGCAGACCTGGAGGCTTGGGGTCTCTCTTCACGGCTCCCGGTCAAATAACAACCCCTCTTTTCACTGAGATATTGCATTTGCATTCTTGTTCCAAATTTGAGCCACGATTGTGAGGTCTCAAACTGGCCATTTTCATATCCAGAAAATTCTTCCAGAAGAGGGGAAGGCGGGGGGGGGGGGGGGGGGCGGGAAGGGGAGTGGTTTTCAAGCAAGCTTATACACTCTGTCCTCGAGGTTGGAAAGCGTCTCAAGTGTGAAGAAGCATAGAATTCTGGTTGAGGAACATTGGGGTCAAGTTCTTATTTATTGGGGGAATTTATGGTTTTTTTTTTTATTTATTTTTACTTTCTGTTCTTTGAATCGGGTAAAAGTTTATCTTATATCAAGGCAATAATGAACACTTTTATGTAAAAGAGAAGGTATTTAAGTCCTTAAAACTTCTTTAAATACATACATACAATTTTAATTTAGAAGGAGGTAGGAGGAAGAAAAAAAAGAGCGCAAACCGTTGTTCATACATTATAACAGAACTCCTCATAAACGCTGAGAAGCGTGTGGGGGATGTAGCTCAGTGGTAGAGCGCATGCTTTGCATGTATGAGGCCCCGGGTTCGATCCCCGGCATCTCCACTTTTCTTACCTTTTTTTTTTTTATTTTCTTACCTTTTTTTTTTTTTTATTTTGTTTTTTGCCATTTCTGTCTCAGGGTCTTTGTGACAGAATGTCGCCAGAAAAGACATCGCTATTGCGATGACCTCTCGGAACTGAGAATTTTACATTCACTCTTACTCTAAAACCTGTAAATATTTAAATATGCGTCTCTGGAAGGGTCATAAGAAAGCGGGCAGCAAGGCAAAGTGATGACCGATGACCGAATGGATGTGATTATTGAACAGCTGTAAAGGTAGAGAGAGAATCATCGGGGGAATTTGCAGGTCGTAGCTCCGGGACACTGACCCCCGCAGGGCGCAGCAGTGCAGGGCACTCGAGGTCCAGCTGTCGCGGCCGGTGCCTGAGTTTGCCGCAGCAGGCTCCGTACTTATTGAGAATGAATGACGTAAGCAGGACGCTTTTCCTACTCAGAGATTCACCATACTTCCGTGTCTTACTATTCAAGTAAAAGTGCACTTTAATTAAAAAAATAAATAAATAAAAGATTCCATAGGTTCTACACATCAGATTGACAGCACAGTGGTAAGGACCTCACTGTCACCACATCCTTGTTATGTGACCAGACTTGTCCTCTGGCTGTCCTGGCACGCACTCTGTAGACCAAGCTGAGCTCACAGAGGTCCACCTCTGCCTCTTAATGCTGGGATTAAAGGCATGTACGACTACGCCTGGCCCTTTATTTTATTTTTAAGTTGTTATTTTGTACGTTATGTGTATCGGGTTTTGACTGCGTATTTCTGTGTATTCATGTATGAAGGGTCCTCAGAGGCCAGAAGTGAATCCTCTGGAACTAAAGTTACAGATGGTTGTGAGCAACACATGGGTGCTGGGAACTGAATCCTGGTTCTCTACAAGAGCAGCCAGCGCTCTTAACCACTGAGCCGTCTCCCCAGCCCCATAAAATGAATGTATAGCTATCACAGTCACTTCCTCACACTGCCCCTCCAATTCCTCCAGGATGGTCCCATCCCCATGTCCCCCTTCCAAATCTATGCGTGTGTGTGTGTGTGTGTGTGTGTGTGTGTGTGTACTCACTGACTCCAATTTGTGCTCCAATGGATGGGACAGACATTCATTCACTGGAGAACTGTTAACCTACAGGGACACTCCCTTCCTGTTGGCCTGTGTACCAGAGGCTATCTGGGGAGATTTCTGGCCAGGCCAGGTGGGAAAGTTCAAGCAAAGGGGAAAGGGCAAGAGCAAGGAGAGAGAATTGCCTCTGCCACCTCCACTGCCGGCGCTGCTCCAAGAGCAGGCAAAGCTCCCATCTTCCCTGCTTCTAGCCTTAGCTCGACCTTCCCAGGCTTCCTTTCACAGGCCATTGCCCCGCCCCTTCCCAGCATCCATTACCTATCTATGGCTCCCCATCCTTCTCCTTCAATGCCAGAATGTTGGCTGGCTATAGTTGTTGCAAAACAGGGTTTCACAATCTAGCCATGTCTGGCTTGAAACCCACTGTAGAGGAGGCTAGTCTTGAACTCACACAGATCCACCTGCCTGTCTGCCTCTCAAGTGCTCAGATAAAAGGTGTGCGTTGAGGCCTGCTCCTATTAACGTAACTGGAGCCATTTCTATATTCACTCTCCATTTTACTCAAAAGGTGGAGTCAGGTTCTCAGACTCCTCCGCTTCCCCGGAAGTAATCACTTATAGCTGACACTGAAAATTTCTCATAAAAGGTCTTAAGGCTATGGTTATAATATTCATGCTCTTTTATCTTCATACTCCAGAAAACCACTAACCACCACCTCACATCACATACCTCACCTACGACCAATCTCCTTAAACTTCAACTGATAATACTTTGTCTAGTTAGCCAAAATGTAATTCCGCTCCTGCCCTGACCCCCTTGACTTCTGGACTTCTGAACTTGATTTTTCCTATGAAAAGCCGGCCCTGAGAGCAAACTGACGTCACAGTTGGGCTCCCGAGTCCTCTGTGACCCTGATTAATCAGTCTTGGTGTGTGTGTTTAATAAATTATCCCTGTCTAAGATCGGTAGATCGGTGTTCATGTGGTTTGTGAGACAATTCCTGAACCCCAACATGTGAGTCACTACTACCAGCTTATTTTAATATATAAATATGTGTGTGTGTGTATATATATATACACATATATTTCCTTCAGGCATTTTTATATCAACTTGGTTTTGCTTGGCCTTCTCATTCTGTCCTCATCTGCCACGTGGGTGTTGGGAACTGAACCTGGGTCCTCCTCCTCTTCCTCCTCTTCTCTCTCTCCCTTCCTTCTTCCCTCCCTCCATCTCTCTACCTCCCCCTCTGCTCTCTTTCTTTTGTTTGACAGAGCCTGTGTAGCCCTGGCTGTCCTAAAACTCACCGCATAGACCAGGCTGGCCTCAAAACTCACTTGAGATCTGCCTGCCTCTGCCTCCCAAGCGCTGAGATTAAAAGTGTGGGCCACCAGCTTCCCTTTTTTTTTTTTTTTTTTTTTTAGTTTCTCATGTTCTGTCACCCTCCCATGGCCATTCTTAAAGCTCCTTTTGCTTCCTTGGACCCCCTAGTTTCTTACTGATAATTCATACGCATCTATAAAAATTCAAATTCAAAGCTAAATATAAAAGAGAATGCATACAAGAGAAAACATGGTTTTTCTTTCTTAGCCCAAGCTACTTCATTTAATATATTATTTTTCAATTCCATTTGTTGTCCTACAAACTGAATAACCTTGTTTTTCTTTCTGGCTGAATGTCTTTTATTAATCCTTTGGCAATTTCACACCCGTAAGCAATTTATCTTGATAGTATCAACTCTCAACTCTCCCCCTCCCGCCTACCGGCACCTCCTAACCATATTCCTCTCTCCCCTTATGTCAAAGCTTTTCTTTATTATTTTTAAAGATTTATTTTGTTTTTACGTGTGGGTGTGCTTCCCTGCATGTACGTCGGTGCACCACGTGTGTACCTAGTGCCTCAGGAGACCAGAAAAGGGTGTCAGGTCCCTTGAAACTGGAACCAGTGCTCTTTCTTACCTGCTGGACCATTTCCAGAACCTGTTATTGTCATATGTGAGACAGGGTTTCTCTGTGAAGCCCTGGCCCGGACCTCACTCTGTAGACCAGGTTAGCCTCAAACTCAGAGATCTGCTTGCCTCTGCCTCCCGAGGGCCGAGGGCCGGGTAAAGTTTTGATTTTTGAGGCAAGATGGCTGACGTGACTCACCAGGAGGTGCTGACACTCTGGCTTAGTGCCCTGGGCGAAGGTTCCTCCTTTCTACACGTCAACAAGGTTTAAAGGAAGTTGATGGTTATTTTTAAAATGGTCTGTCCGGTCTAACAGGAAACTAATGACCTGCTTCTGTTCTACCTTAGCGATAGTTAGGACAAAGGAGGGGCCGTCATTACCAAAGGCTTGTGCTGGGAATGGGGATTCTCCAGAGAGTCCTAAATCTTTGAAGATATTCTTTCTTTCTTTCTTTCTTTCTTTCTTTCTTTCTTTCTTTCTTTCTTTCTTTTTTCTTTCTTTCCTTCCTTCCTTCATTTGTTTGTTCATTCCATCTAATGGACATATTTTAACAGTAAATAATTTTAAAATTAATTGTTTTGGTTAGCATATGAACAACCTGGTTTCATGACGGCACAGTCATACACGTGTGTCATTAGATGTTGTTTCCATACTCCCTACCTCCTTATTTTATTTAATTTTTAAAAATTTTCTTTCTTTTTCTTTTCCCTTTTCCTTCCTTCTTCTTCTCTCTCTCTCTCTCTCTTTTTTTTTTTTTTTTTTTTTTTTTTTTTTTTTTGTCATAGGGTTTCTCGGAGTAGCCCTGTAGACCAGGCTAGCCTACTCTGAGATCCACTTGCCTGCTTGCTTGTTTTTTATTTTTGGAGACAAAGTCTCTTAGTCCACAGTGGCCTAGAACTCATCATTATAGGTCAGCCTCTCAAATTCTAGACATACAGGCGTGAGCCACTTCTCCCAGCTTAAAATAAAATCCAGCAGTTAAAAGCATGTTTTTGCCAAGTGGTGGCAGTGGCAGTGGCAGTGGTGGCAGAGGCAGCAACAGTAGCAATGGCCTTTAATTTAAACAGAGAGAGTTCCAGGACAGCCAGAGCTACCCAGAAACCCTGTTTCAAATATATATATATATATATATATATATATATATATATATATGAGAGAAATGAGGACAACATATAACATATGTGTATGAATGTGCTTTCATGAAACCTGGTAATTCACATACTAGCCAAAAATATTAATTAAAATTATTTTACATGCTTGGCAGTGGTGGCACACGCCTTTAATCCCAGCTCTTGGGAGGCAGAGGCAGGTGGATTTCTGAGTTTGAGGCCAGCCTGGTCTACAGAGTGAGTTCCAGGACAGCCAGGGCTACACAGAGAAACCCTGTCTCGAAAAACCTTAAAAAAAAAAAAAAATAATAATAATAATAAAATAAAATAAAAAATAAAAAAATTCTTTTACAGCTAAAAAAAATTCTATTAGATGTCCATGAATGGTGGACTTCAGAGAAAGAAAGAAGGATGGATGCCAAGGAGTGGGAGAGGGGTAAGCTAAGTGTTTCATTGGGATGGTTTCAGTTCTGAAAGATGGCTCAGTTTTGTATCCCAACACTTGGAAGGCTGGTGCAGAAGGATTACCTGGAGTTTGTGATCAGCCTGAGCTATGTAGTGAAAGGGCAACATAAACCCCATGTGTCTCCATTTTAAGGACCAGGCCTGATTTCAAGAAAGGCCATAAGGCACCAGCTTCAGGAATAGACCATAAGTCCCAGAAATTACGGCATTAAGACACCAGCTCTAGGAACAGACCATAAAATCCAGAACAAGATCATAAAGCCCCCTCCCAAAGAACAGCCTGGGGATAACCACAGAAATGGGGAAAAATCTTATCCTAGAATGGGCCAGCTGTGCTGGGCAGTCCTATTTCATCACATGGTTGAGTGTTCATGACATAGGAATGCAGACCACTGACCACCTGTGACCCCCGTACACACACCAATGAAATTTTAGATTACCTAATCCTTCTAGAGAGTTCCGAGGGTTCCCTATTAGAAGGTCGGCCTGCCTTTGTCTGGAGTGGCCATTTTAGAGAATGTTTGACTGCCAAATGCTGGCCTCCACTCCTCTACCCCTCTTCTCTCTCTGCCTTTCTCTCAACTCCCCTCCCCATGTCATGAATAAACTCTATTCTATACTATTCTAAACTATCCTGTGGCTGGTACTGTTCTAAACTATACCGTCGTCGTCGTCATGTGGCTGGTCCCTCAGGGAGAAGGGATGCCTCAGCATGGGCACGCAGAGACACCCCCTTCCCCAACACCATACCCATCTCTGGTCTCTCTTATCTTTTTATAAAACACAACAGGTACTGCATGCACACGGTACCCAGACCATCCATGCAGGCAAACACCCATACACAGAGAATAAACAGAATTAAACCTCTTAGATAAACAGGGGGCCGTTGAGGTGGCTGAGTGAGTAACACACGGTAGCTACAAGTTCAACCCCACACGTGTAAGGTGACGCCACACAGTTCATCTTCAGCCTCCGCATGCATGTCATAACACGCAGCCTACAGCTCCACCCCAAATAATACACAAATAAAATGTTTTCTAACGTTTGCCAGGCAGTGGTGGTGTACATCCTTAATCCCAACCCCTTAAATTCCAGAAGCTGGTGGGTCTCTGAGTTTAGGGCCAGCCTGGTCTACAGAGTGAGTTCCAGGAGAGCCGGGGCTGTTGTGTTTCACAAATAGAGAAGTAATGAATATGTTTGACGAGGTATGGTGTTGGGGAAGAGGGTGACTATGCGGGGCCCATGCTGCAGCATCCCTTCCCAGAAGGACCAGCCACACAAAGGGTACAGTATAAAATAGAGTTTATTCAGGGCACAGAGAGAGGCTGGCCTCTGTAGAGGGAGAGGAGGGGAGGGGGAAGAGGTAAGGGAGAAGAAACAAGAGAGCAAGGGCAAGAGAATGAGGAAGAAGCAAGCAGCCCCTTTTGTAGTGAGTCAGGCATACTTGGCTGTTGCCAGGTAACTGTGGGGCGGAGCCAAAACTAAATGCCAACAGCAGTTGTACAAAGAAACTGCGTCCTGGAAAAAAAAAAGAAGAAGAAGAAAAAGGAAGATATTTTAATATAGGCTTATGCGTGGTGTGGGGGTCCACAGAGTGTGGGAAAGGGCTCTTCTGTTTTTTTGTGATGATAGAATAGAATTGAGGTGGGATTTGAAGTTACCATCTCTCCAGGATTGCTTGGAAACCCCAATGAATTGACTGGGTGGTTCCTGATGGTGCCTGCCAGGGTTGCAGTCGCTAAAAGCCTAGTCAAGCCCACAATACAAGAGGTGGGGTACCTTTACTGTAAACAGTGCGAGATTCTCTAGTGATGTGTACAAGGGAGGGAAGGAGGCCACGCCCAAGATCATAAGCAGCAGGCCTTAAGCCTGGTTCACGGTTCACTGTCACGCTAACATAAAGTATCTGAATAAATATGAAGGCAGTATGAACTCTATAGAGTCAGCCTTTATAAAAAAAATATTAGCTGTATTGGATCATGGCTAAGGTCAGGTCTCAGCTCGGAAAGCAAACAGATTGAGAAAAAGACTTCCTGTTTATAAACAAAGGTAGAAAGGCCTCAGCTCACACAGGACCCATCCTGGGATCTACATGTTTCTTTTTTTTTTTTTTTTTCTTTTGTTTTTTTTTTTTTTTTTTTTTTTTTTTTTTTTTTTTTGGTTTTTCGAGACAGGGTTTCTCTGTATAGCCCGGGTTGTCCTGGAACTCACTCTGTAGACCAGGCTGGGCTCGAACTCAGAAATCTGCCTGCCTCTGCCTCCCAAGTGCTGGGATTAAAGGCGTGCGCCACCACTGCCTGGCGATCTACATGTTTCTAATTCTGGAAAATTTGAAGAATTACTTGGTTTGGGTTTTTATTGTTATTCTTGTTTGTTTGGGGGCTCCACACAAAGAAACCCTATCGGGGCACCCCACCCCACCACCACCACCCAAATAAAATAAAATAAAATAAAAAGAAAGAAAAATGCGTAGTGCACAGAGCTAGCGTCTGCTCTTCAGGGTGGGCCACGGCTGGGCCAAGTTGAGCCGTTCTATGCCTGTTCGTAAACAGGAAGCAGAACACAGCACCCTGTGGTTCTGTCTCCCTTTGCTCTACAAGCCGAGGCCTGCCCTTGGTCTCGGTAACCTTGTCTGGTTAGATATAACTCGTGACAAAACAGACTTCTGGCTCCACACTTCCTTCTGAGGAGAAAAACACCAACTGACCCTTGTGCTTTGTCCCGTCCCCTATTACTGAATCCAGTCATACACCAGGTGTGACCTTCAGACCAGGATGACCCAGCAGCAGGGACAGGAGGGCGGCGGCCACCCATCCCCCCCCACCCATCACGCAGCTTGGGGCCTAGCCCTGAACAGGCCATCACACGTAGGGCGTCCTCAGCCAATCCCTCCCTGTTGCTGGGCTCCTTTCTCTGTCCCCATTGGTGCCGGCTCTGAAGCAATCGTCCCTGGTAGCCTGCAAAGGACGGATCTGGGTGTGGAACGAAGTGCAAAAGGAATCCAGTGAGTCACGGGGCTTCTAGCACATTCGAGCATTTCCCCGTTCTAGGTCAGGAGGTTTGGGACTTTAGGGCTGTGACTTGATACCTGAGTCCTTGAGGCCAAGTAGGACAATGGAGACATTGGAGTCCCTTTCAGAAAACAGACCAGCAACTGCTATTAATCTGCTCCCAGGTTCTCTGTAAGGGAAATCTGAGGACACAGAATTCCATATGGGTGGCAGTGCCTGTCATTGTAATTTGTCTATGAGTGGCTCTGGCATCTGAAACTAGTATTATCCCCTCCTTAGCCCCTCAAACTGGGTGGCTCCTGTGGTGGGGAGCAGCAGCGGGCTCTGACAGGGAAGCCCTTTAAGAAGTAGGTCACCTCTGTTGTAAGAACACACTGTGGATGGGTTATTAAAAACAAAACAAGGGGGCTGATATTAGGATGCAAAATGAATACATAAATATTTTTAAAAATTAAAAAAAACTGGTTGTGAAATTAAGAGGGAGATTAGAAGGGGTGTCTAGAAAGAGTTGCAGGGAGAAAGCGGGGAGGTATGATAAAATGCATTGTATGTATGAAGTTCTCAAAGATTATTTTAACACATATATTTTTAAAATGGGAGGCTGGAGCCCGGGGTGGTGGGGCACCACACCTTTAGTCTCAGCATTCAGGAGGCAGAAGTGAGTTCCAGGCCAGGCAGATCAGTTCCAGAACAGCCAGGGCTACACAGAGAAACCCTGTCTCAAAACAAAACCAAAAGAAACCAAAACAGCAGCAGCAACAACAACAACAACAAAATCCATGTGTCAACTTTCAGAAAACTTATCCTTTGGGTCAAAAATATTTTTTTCTCTTGACAGAAATCAGCATATATTAATTATATGTAATAGGTTTCAGTATATATGCTCATAATATAATGCATTTTTATCATGGTTGTTGGACATTATATCATGTATTTCTTATACATTTACACTCAGGACTTTCTTCCTTACCCCAGACCCTTGAGGATTTCTCCCTTTCAAGCTGACCTTGGCCAGGTCTAGCCCTTAATTGTAGATTCTCTTCTCCTTCCCCCACTTCTGAAATCAAGGCTGCTTGGCTCAGAATCTTCTAGACTCTGGAAAAAAAAAAAAAAAGCCGATGCCACAAAGCTGATGACTCAGCCAAGAAACAGGAATCACGAGGCTGAAGCAAAGTGACAGCCAAATATAGCACGGTGTGGCTGAAAGCCAGTATCACTTCAAAACCAACCTCCATGTTTTGTCCCCTTCTTCAAACTTTTGTATGAATTCTAGAAAGAACTGACCTGCAGGAAAATCTGCTTTGGAAACCAACGAGGCGTCCCAGAAACCTAGAGAATGACATTTTGATTTTACAATAGCCTATGACTTCAATTCATGGGGAAAAAAAAATCACAGAAAGTAAAGTCGATTCTGAATAATACCTGAAATTAAAGTGTATTTTGAACAATACCTCTGACCTTGAATGTTTACGAATTTCTAACCAAGGAGCCAGACATGCCTGAAATCTCAGCATCTGGGTGGTTAGAGCCCAGCCTGATCTATGTCATGAGTCCCAGGGTAGCCAGGGCTACATATGGAGACCCTGTCTCAAAAAAACTAAAAAAATGCTGAGATTAAAGGCATTTAACAATGTGTGTGTGTGTGAGTATGTGTGTGTGTGTGTGTCTGTGTATAAGTGTATGTCACATGTGTGTGAGTGCCCCTAGGGACATTGGACCCCCTGAAGCTGGAGTCACAGGCCTTTATAAGCTAGCTGTTTGACAGGATTGCTGGATATTGAACTTATGTACATTTGATTGGTTTGTTTGTTTTTGTGGGGTTTTTGTTTTGTTTTTCAAGACAAGGTTTCACTGTGTAGCCCTGGCTGTTCTGGAACTTCATCTGTAGACCAGCACTTGGGAGTCAGAAGCAGAAACATCTCTGTAAACTTGAGACCAGCCTGGTCTACATTGCATATTCCTGGACAGCCAGGGCTACATAAAGAGACCCTGTCTGAACAACAAAAATTATAAAATGAGGGTTTCAATGGGTTCAGTCTCAGAATATGAACAACATTCTGAAATTTTGACCTTTCCTTAGTGAGAATTACATAGAAAACTTAGAGCTTTCTCGAATCCAAGGATACCACGTATAAAGAGACTTAGGAAGAATCTGGAAAGATCTAGTTATGCTGGGCTTCAGGTCTAATGCCAACGGTTTTCAAGAACTGGGTAGACAGTCTGCTTTCCTTGACAAATTCAGATTCGTTTTCCCAAATCGGGGAGAGATTCCCTTCTTCATAGTATTTTTTTTTTTAATTTATTAAAAACCCTTTGTCATTTCCCTTGTTATGAGATTTGCACAGTCATCCACCTTGTCACCGTGCCAAGACAGTGAGGGCTGGGCACCGTGACCCGCCGGGGCTGAGGGGATTTGAGGAGGCGAGGCCACCAATTGGATCCCAGTGTGACAGGAGCCAAAGCCCTGGATCCCCCTAACGCGAAGAGGCAATGGAGACCCCTGACGGGGGCGGCTGGTGGGTTTCGCGGATGCGACTCCGCAGTGCGCCTGCGCCGTGGTCCGATCCGGCTGCAGGGATCCCAGCCGCGTTTTCGCGCCGACACGTCACATGCTCTGATCCCTCCGCCGGGTCGTACAAGGTCGCAGCCCTGCCCCTCCACACAAAGCCCCTCACTCTCTCTGGACGCCACAGTCGAACACTCCGTGAGGAGGATCTTGACAGTTTTAGCTTGTCGCTTCCGCCGCAGAGACTGAACCCGGCGTTTAAAAAGTAGTCCCTGACCGCATTTCCGCGGAGGGATCGCGGAGGGGGCGGGGCTTCCGATGACTATATAAAGAGACGCCGGGCGTGCCGCAGCTAGTTCCGTTGAGACTGCGAGCTCCGTCTCTTTTGTGAGGACTGCTGCACAACTGCTGGTGAGGAGCCGGCCGCCACACCCGGCGGGGTCGGGCGGGAGGCGGGAGGGGGCGAGAGGTAGCCCGCGGCCCGGACGTTTGGTTTCCGTGGCCCGCGAGGACGGCGGCTGTCCTGAGGCCGAGGACCCGGCGGCAAGATGGCGGCCAAATGGAAGCCTGAGGGGGAAGACGCGCGGCCCTGACGCGCTGGACGAGGTTGGGGGAATCAGGCCCTCGAGGCCGCTGCCCCCCGGTTTGAGCCGGGAACGTCGGAGGCTGTGGGTTGGGAACTGGATTCGGTTTGCTCGCCGTGGGAGCCTCTGGGAGAGCTGCGGGGATTGGACTGGCCGGAGAGGTCGGTTGGTCCGGTGTTCGTCCGTTGCTAAATACAGAAGTGCGATTGGGACGGGAAGGGGGAAGGGCGGCGGTTGAGCCTGGCCTGCCGCCCCTGTGACGTCGCGGTTTGTGCAGGCTCATAACGTAGCGTGACGCCATTTCCCAGACGTTAGATCTCCCTCAGTTATAGGACAGGGTTGAGTCTCGGCCTCCGGTAGCCTCTCCGGAGTAAACAGGAACCGGAAATCCAGAGGGGGAAAGTGAGCCTTACGTTGAGTTTTAATTTCTTCTGTTTCGTTTTAAGAATCTCGCTGTATAGCTATGGCTGCTGAAAACTGTTTAGACAAGGGTGTCTTAATTTTTGTTGTTCAGACAGGGTTTCTTTATGTAGCCCTGGCTGTCTAGGAATATGCTATGTAGACCTCTGCCTCTACCACCCATGTGATGAGATCCAAGGCCAGTGCCGCTACCTCAGACTTTTTAATTGTACAGGCAAAAGTTTGGTGTTCTTTAGGGTGGGGAGGAGGGTTAAGGCCATGTCACTGGCTGACCTCCCAGTTCAATAGCTCTGCCCACTTCAGTGTCCCCAGTGCTGGAACAACAATATGTACAGGCTCAGACTTCAGTTGTGTAGTGGTAACCGGCTATATTTATCAGTCTGGAGCTGAATCCGCGATTTCCTAATGTGGCCGCCTACGTTCTGTGGTTTCTGACTTTTGGAGTGGGTCCTCCTAACCCCCCATCCTCCTAAGAGGTGTAATGTGGATCAGGCTTTTGTCCAATCTATCCCAGTAGGAACTGACTTTCAGCTGGTGCACACTGAAGTCTCCACCCTGCTGTTTTGATAATGCAGACAAGGCTCACCATGCCTAGGTTTCTTCCTTGAGTCAAGAATTTTATTTTCTTGCTGGTTTTAGGGGGAAAAACAATCAAGACAGATCTGTGTAGATAGAACTTCCATTAAGACTAAACTGGCATTTAGTTTCAGATCTGTTGGTGCCACTCCATAGACATTGTGTTATTCATGACCTGTGTATTCTGTTTTGTTTGTAATAGACAATGCAGATCTTTGTGAAAACCTTAACTGGTAAGACCATCACCCTGGAGGTCGAGCCCAGTGACACCATCGAGAATGTCAAGGCAAAGATCCAGGACAAGGAGGGCATCCCCCCTGACCAGCAGAGGCTGATCTTTGCAGGCAAGCAGCTGGAAGATGGCCGCACCCTGTCAGACTACAACATCCAGAAGGAGTCCACCCTGCACCTGGTCCTTCGCCTCAGAGGTGGGATGCAGATCTTTGTGAAGACCCTGACAGGCAAGACCATCACCCTGGAGGTCGAGCCCAGTGACACCATTGAGAATGTCAAGGCAAAGATCCAGGACAAGGAGGGCATCCCCCCTGACCAGCAGAGGCTGATCTTTGCAGGCAAGCAGCTGGAAGATGGCCGCACCCTGTCAGACTACAACATCCAGAAGGAGTCCACCCTGCACCTGGTCCTTCGCCTCAGAGGTGGGATGCAGATCTTTGTGAAGACCCTGACAGGCAAGACCATCACCCTGGAGGTCGAGCCCAGTGACACCATCGAGAATGTCAAGGCAAAGATCCAGGACAAGGAGGGCATCCCCCCTGACCAGCAGAGGCTGATCTTTGCAGGCAAGCAGCTGGAAGATGGCCGCACCCTGTCAGACTACAACATCCAGAAGGAGTCCACCCTGCACCTGGTCCTTCGCCTCAGAGGTGGGATGCAGATCTTTGTGAAGACCCTGACAGGCAAGACCATCACCCTGGAGGTCGAGCCCAGTGACACCATCGAGAATGTCAAGGCAAAGATCCAGGACAAGGAGGGCATCCCCCCTGACCAGCAGAGGCTGATCTTTGCAGGCAAGCAGCTGGAAGATGGCCGCACCCTGTCAGACTACAACATCCAGAAGGAGTCCACCCTGCACCTGGTCCTTCGCCTCAGAGGTGGGATGCAGATCTTTGTGAAGACCCTGACAGGCAAGACCATCACCCTGGAGGTCGAGCCCAGTGATACCATCGAGAATGTCAAGGCAAAGATCCAGGACAAGGAGGGCATCCCCCCTGACCAGCAGAGGCTGATCTTTGCAGGCAAACAGCTGGAAGATGGCCGCACCCTGTCAGACTACAACATCCAGAAGGAGTCCACCCTTCACCTGGTCCTTCGCCTCAGAGGTGGGATGCAGATCTTTGTGAAGACCCTGACAGGCAAGACCATCACCCTGGAGGTCGAGCCCAGTGACACCATTGAGAATGTCAAGGCAAAGATCCAGGACAAGGAGGGCATCCCCCCTGACCAGCAGAGGCTGATCTTTGCAGGCAAGCAGCTGGAAGATGGCCGCACCCTGTCAGACTACAACATCCAGAAGGAGTCCACCCTGCACCTGGTCCTTCGCCTCAGAGGTGGGATGCAGATCTTTGTGAAGACCCTGACAGGCAAGACCATCACCCTGGAGGTCGAGCCCAGTGACACCATCGAGAATGTCAAGGCAAAGATCCAGGACAAGGAGGGCATCCCCCCTGACCAGCAGAGGCTGATCTTTGCAGGCAAGCAGCTGGAAGATGGCCGCACCCTGTCAGACTACAACATCCAGAAGGAGTCCACCCTGCACCTGGTCCTTCGCCTCAGAGGTGGGATGCAGATCTTTGTGAAGACCCTGACAGGCAAGACCATCACCCTGGAGGTCGAGCCCAGTGTTACCACCAAGAAGGTCAAGCAGGAAGATAAACGTACCTTTCTCACCACAGTATCTAGAAAGAGCCCTCCTTGTGCTTGTTCTTGGGTTTGATGGGGAGGTGTTTTAGTTTTCCCTTTTCAGCTCTTAACAAGTTTCATTGCACTTTGAATAAAGTTCTTGCATTCCCAAAAGTCTTGTGAGTTCGTTTTTGTTTGTTTGATTCCTTCTATTAAGATGTGGAGACTATCAAGTTTGTGTCATTAATGTAATTATCAGATAAGAAAATGTTGAAATAGGGTGTATGGTAAGTATTGGGGTTCAAAAGTTGTTGGTTTTAGCAGGGCTGTGGTGTCTCATCCCTTTAATCCCAGCACTTGGGAGGCAGAGGTAGGTGGATTTCTGAGTTCAAGGCCAAGCCTGGTCTACAGAGTGAGTTCCAGGACAGCCAGAGCTACACAGAGAAACTGTCTCAAAAAAAAAAGTCCCCCTCTTCCCCCCCACTATGTTTCTCGGTGTGTAGGCTTGGCTGTCCTGGATCTCTCCCTCTGTAGACCAGTCTGACCTGGAACTCAGAGAGGTCCACCTGCCTCTCAAGTGCTGAGATAAAAAGCATTTGCTACCATCACCACCCTGGGTATTCTAAGGTTTAAAGGTTTGTTTTGGTTTTTGGGTTTTTTCCTTTTAAAAGTTGTTAATGGTGGTATTTAACCTATATGTAGTTGAAGGAAGTCAACACAGGGTGTTAAATCCTTTGGTGTTTGAACCACCATGTGAATGTTGGCAATTGAATTTAAATTTTACAAGAGAAGTTCTGAGCTATCTTTCCAGCTCTTGAATGCTATATTTCTAAAAGGATGTAAGAAAATATATCAAATGCAGTTTAAGGTTTAAATTATGTAAAGTGTATTTATGTTTGCAGGTATGTGGATGCCCAAGGCAGTTGTCAGATCCCCCTGAAGATAGGGTCATAGGGTTAACCTTTGACTAACCATAAGACTAGCTTTAAATTTGTATATTCTTGCCTCACCTTCCCTAATGTCAGAATTACAAGCTCAGAGGTTAAGCCCACTGGGTTTTTCCAAAGGTCCAAGATTCAATTTCTTGTACCCACATCACAGTTTGTAACTCCAGTTCTAGATCTCTTTGGGCTTCTGGGCAGCAGGCAGGCAAAACAAAAAGATTTTTTAAATTAAAAGAATAGCCTGTTGGTGATGTGTTTAGTTCTAGCAGAGGCAGGCAAAGTTAAGGCCGGCCTGGTGTTCAAGAGTGAATTCCAGGATAGCCAGGGCTACACAGAGAAACTATTAAAATTAGGAACCATGGTTGCCATGCTCAGCACAACCACAAAATTTTTCTATTTGTGGCTAAGCAATTGTTCTCAGCCCTTCGTCAAGGGTCCCACTACAGTTGAAATTAAACCACAATACTCACTGGATTATAGCAGGTAAGAAGTCTCAACCTCTCCCGAAGTCTGCCCGCATTCTGTTGTCTACATGTGTGAAGATTGGAGTCAGTTTTTTCATTCTGTGGTTGGTACCCAAAGCGTTATCAGGTCTAGCAGCAGGCACTGGGTGACCTATTGCCCACAGTGTTTGAATGTGTGCTACTTTCGTTTCAAATATCCAGTTTACTATATAGTGGGTACCCCGTCCTTGCTTTTGGCCTGTGCTCCTATGCCATTGTGTGTTCAGTTTGGGGCTCACACAGGTTCTCAGAGACACTGAGCTCTAGGCTATACACTGACCACTGCATGTTTTCACTTCAGATTTCAGTATTGTCAGGTCTAACAGCCTTTCATCATATGCCAAGGGGAGAAACTCCCTTTCTCAAAAACAGGAAGCCAGGGTAATGGAACTGGACTGTTGGGCAGCATATGAAGAGAGCTGCTCTGCTTCCCAGAATCCTCAGTATAATGAATAGACTTTAAAGCACTCCACAGTTCACACTTGGAACTAAGAGTTCACCTACAGAGGTGGGGTTGAGTTAAAAGTTCGATGCCTGAGTAGTGTACATACTAACCACTCCCTCTAAGGGGAACCAATAGCAAGCACCTGCACTCAAATGTCTGTGGACAGCTAGTTCTGGCAAGCAATACTCTTCTCAAAGAGGTCACCACTAGACCACATGCAGGTTTAGTAATAAAGGCTGCAGTGCCCCCAAGAGGCTGCAGTTGGTTAAGCAATTGTTCTCCAGCCCTTAGCCAAGGGTCCCACCTCAGTTGAAATTAAACCACAACACCCACTGGATTATACCAGGTAAAAGGTCTCGATTAGCCACTCCCAAAATCTGCCCATATACTGTAAAGCACCCCCCACCCCCAATTGTCCTTCACCTCTCCACCCAAGTTGTCCTTTTTCCTAAAGCCATTGCTCCTACTTAGGGGTTTCCTCTCTTCCCATTTGTTTTTTTCTGCAGGGTGTATCTCGTAATGTAGGCTGGCCTTGAACCTTCTTATGTCTCAGTGTTACGTAGGACTGTCTTACAAGCCACAGCCATCTTCATCAAATCAGCTGTGCCAGCTTGCAAAATATCTCAGCAGGGCTTGTTGACTATTGGTATTGCTTTGTAGGAGAGGCAGGGAGGATCATGGGATGCTCAACTGAATATTCAGCCAGTTCTCCCAAGCAGCTAACAGTAACTTTCTCATAACTGTACTTAAGCTCCAGGCGGGGCTAGAGAAAATAGACAAAAAAGGATTAGGAGAGGCAGGCTTCATTTATGTGACTACAGGCAAGTCATCTTTGCTGGGCACAGACTACAGTGACACTGCTTTAGCAGTCACTCACACTTTTTTCTCTGTATAGCCCTGCCTGTCCTGGAACTCACTCTGTAGACCAGGCTGGCCTCGAACTCAGAAATCCACCTGCCTCTGCCTCCCAGGTGCTGGGATTAAAGGCGTGCGCCACCACTGCCTGTCACCCACACTTCTGCTCCTAATCCCTCACATGCTCTGTAAGTAAGGACAATAAACTCATTAGTTTCGGTGAGGGAACTTCAGTGGGCTCAAACCTCCATTTGTCCTTGGGACCTTAGGATGGGGAAATGTGGCTTCCATCTCCCCAAGGGAAGGAATTTTAGCGACACTGAGTCTTTTCAGGTGCTGAGAATCCTTTATATTAGTGGCTTGACATTTTATAGTCACCCATGTTGACAGCAACAGTTGTAGCTCTAGGTGGCTCAGATGCTAAGGGAAGGGCTGCAGGGCTAAAGGGGATCAGTGGAGGGCGGAGCAGGGCAGGTGCTGGGAGAGAACCCAAGTGCAGATCAGCTCTTAGGAGACCTGACTTTCAGAAAGGGCCAAGTGTCTGGTGTGGAGCAGGACCCAGACACTGGCTTTCCGCTGTAGTGTTTGGGATGCAACCCAGGGCCTTGCACAGGCTGAGAGTTTGAAAAATGCAGGGAAATGATTGATTGATCCTGCATTTGGCATTGGAAACTCCGAGAGAGCATCAGGTACATGTAGCAGTATATTTCTCACTACATTAAACTCGGTATTTTGGGAGGAGCTAATGTGGGAGGAGTAAGGAGAGGAAGAGGAGAAGGAAGAGGAGGAGCTAGGAGGAGAGATGTAAGAGCCATGGAGAACCACAGGTATACCGAGAGCAGTTCTGGGTAACAACTTATATCTCGGTTAGTTATTTGGGTAGCACCTCCAATTGTGTGGGCATTTTGTTAATTGAGCATTACCAAATATATAAAGCCTTTGGTTGATCTTTAAGCATTAGAGTCTCATTTCTACCGGCTACCATGTGGATGGTGGGATGGTTTGGGCTCAACCCAGCCTTGTGGAGACATCTTGTGGGTGACAGGGCCAGTGCTTCTGGCCCATGTGAGCTGACGGCCTGAGCCACAGCAGCAGCAAGAACACACTGCCTCTAATGGCCTCAGGAAGGCCTGAGGGAACATGGCAGCTATGTAACAAGAAGCCAGATTGGGTGCAGCCGTTTTTTAATTTTAATAACAAGTGGCACCTAATATGGGACACAAACCCACAACCCTGAGATTAAGAGTCTCATGCTCTACAGATATACTAAAGAATAATGATCTCAAGCTGAGGCCCAGAGTATAGAACACTAGTAGTAAAGCCATGAGGCACAGGGTTCCATCTCCTGCACAGCATAAGTGGGCCCTGTGGTGTAGGCCTCAAATTCCAGACAGGGAGCTGGAGACTGGAGGTTTGAGGACAAATGGACCACACCAGACCTTATACCATCACTAATAACTTAATTGAAATCATCTTTTATCCAAAGTATATGCAATTAACATATTTTCTCCCAGTAGGGTTTATTTTGTGGTTATTCAACCAAAACTTTGGTTGCCCAGAGGCTGCTCCAGTAGAGGAAAATCAAAACACAGGGACCCAAATCTCTGTGATGTGTTTGAAGCTCCTGTTTCTGTTCCCATCGATACAGCTGCTCCGTTGGAGATGTGCTATGCAGACACGAGTGCCCAGAAAAATTAAAGGTGTTATTACACCTTTATGTGGTCCTCCCTTCTCACCCCTGGGGATCCTTGGCCCTCAGCCCACAAGGACAAATGAAGCAGAGTAGACAAACAGGGTTTCGGAGGGCCCGTGAGTGAATAGAAATGACAACATTCTAGGACTATCGTCCAGGAAACAGATCAACTTTGTTGGAGTGAATCTAGGGTTATATGGTTTTGGAGGAGAAGATAAGAATATTAGGGTGCGCAAAGGCCATTGGCTGAAGGCTGAGGTACTGAGATACCTCATTAGCATGGGGAGGCATTCCAGAAATCTCAGGTGCTTGCTGAGAGGGTGTCTTATGGGAGATGGCGGGAGCTGCATCTGTAACCTAACCAAGGCTACATGACACTCTGAAGGTAGGGAGTGTGGGGGTTTTGAGATTCCCAGACAAGGGAAGAGAAGGAGAAGCCCTTCTGCCATTTTTTTCTGAGTTAGGGCTTTCCGGTAATGTCAGCCTTTGACCTTAGCAGCAGGGTGTCCCAATGCTCTTACAGTTATTAAGTCAATATAGTCATCGATGTGGCTCATGGGTATCTTAGCTGGGTAGAACTGTTGGTTGCTGTGTTCTTTTGGAAGCTTCTATGTCATCTTCTGGAACCATAAAAGCTAGTCCTCAGGGAGGAGACATTCAGGTCAGTTCCAGCTCAGGGTTCTCTGGGTCTCTAGGCCTTATTTCAGAAGTGTGTAGTGTCTTTAGCAGTAGGGGATTAGTTTCCATTTCTGGGGGACAACCCAGAACAACAGCAATAGAATGTATGTTTTAGACAACCCTGACCAACAAACAACTCAAAAAGAGGACTTCTCATGTCTGGTGTTGGGGGTTTTATTAGATGGTCTTTGTGTTAGCATTTCTTCTTGTCTCTGGCCAACAGTTACCTAGCAACAGCCAGACACAAGCCTGGCTTGCTATAAAAGAACTGTCTGGCCTCTCTCGCTTTCTCTGACCCCTCCTCTGACCTGCCCCCTTTTCTCTCTCTGGTCTCTCTCTCTCTCTCTCTCTCTCTCTCTCTCATTTGCTCTCTCTCTCTCATTTGTGCTCTTCTCTCTCTCATTTGTGCTCTCTCTCTCTCTCTCTCTCTCTCTCTCTCTCTCTGCTCTGTCCCTCTCTTTCTCTACCTCTACTCTCTTCTCAACCCTCCTTCTCATGCCCCCAAATAAACTTCATTTTATATTAGATCCATTGTATGGCTGGTTCTTCAGGGGGTGATACCTGAGCCTGGGCCTCCTAGGACACGCCCTCCTGCTACATCATACTGCGTTTTATAAAACACATTGCTTTGGCTTTTAAGAGAGTGCCATTAGCCCAGATGAGAACAGTTCATTCAAACTCTATATGTATGTTTACAGATGGAGTTACTTGTATTCTATTTTGTTATTTTTGGCGAGTAGTTAATAGTACGACTCCTTGTGGGGTTTTCAGACATCCTTCTTGTTACTTTACCCACCTCCCTTCTCCTTCTCTCTTTACCTTCCTTCCTCTCTTTTCCCATTTCCTCTATCAGAGCATTTATACCCCGCTCTCCACTCTAAAAATTCTTAAGTGCCTTGCGTCGGGTTTCGCAATGTGCTTAGCAGGAGAAACAGACTGTGGGATCATATGCTTGTGGAAGGCAAAAGAGTCAAGGCACCAGCCAAGTGTCATCTGCTCTTCCCTAAGGTGGATTTAGGCAAGCAGCCTCACACAGGTGGTCCTGCGAAGAGGTTTTGGATGAACAGGGTGGACATCCCTGACTGGGTCCTCCGTTGACAGTCAGGTGACAGTTGACTGACATCCACCCCTCCGGACCCCAGATGGCTGGCTTCTTCAGGCTGACTGTTGAGTAACCACAGCAGCTTTGTTCGCTCATGTGAGGCAGTTTCCTCTGTGCATCTAGGAAAGCACCTAGCTTTTACCACAGAGCACAGGAGAGAAGAGAAGCAACGGTCTTAAGCCAGCAAGATCCCTGAAGTCCCACCAGGCCCTTTACAGTTAGACCCTACGCTGATCTCTGTGCATCAGGAATGTAAGAAAGAAAAATCAGAGGTGTCTAAGCTGAGAGATGATGGTTTTCTCACGCACAAGTCCAGATATAAAAAGCCCAGATCTCTAATATCAGAGCCTTTGTGGTTTTCTTCTCCTCCTCTTCTTCTTCTTCTTCTTCTTCTTCTTCTTCTTCTTCTTCTTCTTCTTCTTCTTCTTCTTCTTCTTCTTCTTCTTCTTCTTCTTCTTCTTCTTTTCTCCTTCCCTCTCCCTCTCCTCCCTCTCCCTCTCCCTCTCCCTCTCCCTCTCCCTCTCCCTCTCCCTCTCCCTCTCCCTCTCCCTCTCCCTCTCCCTCTCCCTCTCCCTCTCCCTCTCCCTCTCCCTCTCTCTCTCTGCGCCTCCTGTTACCCTCCCCCTTCTGCTCCCCCCCCCTTGAGATGGATAGTAGCTATTTAGCCCGGACTGGCCAGGAACTCAAGAGTTCTTGCCTCTGTCAAGTTCCAGGATTTAAAATGTACATCAAGAAGCTGGAGAGATGGCTCCATGATTAAAAACCATAGGCTGCTCTTGCATAGCATCCTGGTTCAGTTCCCTGCACTTCCATGGCTGCTCCCCTTCTAGGGAAATCACACTGTCTCCTAACCTCCACCAATCATGCAGGTGGTGCACGGATACTCACACGGGTGAAACATATTAAAAAAAAAATAGAAAAACATGCATGGTCACCCCAGGCAGTTTTCATGTTCTGTCCCTAGGTGTTACACGGTGGCTGTCGCAGCCCAGGAGATCACACAAGAGGAAGGAGTGGGAGGGTGAAGCCAATCTCATCTGTTTCTTTTTTAAGTTTTATAGTTGAATCGAAACAAAGCCTTTCTGCCTATGAGTAAGTAGTGCAGCACCCGCAGAGGCTGTAGAAGGCACCAGTTCCCCAGGACTAGAGCTGTAAACAGTTATGAGCCACCACATGGGAACTGGGAACCAAATCTGAGTCCTCGGCAAGAGCAGCCAGTGCTCTTAATTGCTCAGTGGTCTCTCTAGTTCCCATAACTGTTTCTTTTATGGAGAAAACAAAGGCCTTTGCTTGCTCAGCATCTGTCTCGGGTCTCATCTGTTCTTAGAGTCATTGATCAGGATCAGGACAAGTTTCTTTCCGTAGCAACAGAGATGACAGGGAAGATAGATGTAGGGTTGTGGGTCCCAAGTCCACTCAGCCACAGGGCACGGCCGCTCAAGGAGGAAGTTGACCTCACTTACCTCATGCTATCCCCGGGTGGGTGATGGGCTGTGAGCCAGCCCCAGGACATCCATCCAGGGGTGGAGAAGCGCAGTCTGAGATGTGGAACAGCCGGAGCTAGATCGGAGGTCCCCAGGCCTACAAGGAGGCCGGAGGTCATGGGGTTCTCAGGCTCTTGGACACCCAGGTGCCACCGGATGCCATTCCGAGAAAGAGCTGAGAACAGAGTGGGGGCCTATGGGCTGAATCTGACTCAGGGCAGAGGGGGAAAACCCGCTGGTCCCTCGGGGAGAGTCCTTGGCTTGCTCGTGGTTGGCTTGGGCTTGGGTTTGGTGGCGGCCACGGCTGGGAGCACAGAGAGGCCTTCTACAGATTAGGCGGCTCTATAGGCAAAGGCCTTCTCCATGGCTCTCCATGGCTTCTCACAACAGATCCCGTTGAAGAAAGGCAGTCTATGGTTTTAAGGCATTTATTGTCATGGCGGAAAGTAGATGAGTAAAACCGTACTCCACTTCTCAGGGTGGGCCTGAGATTAAATACCTTTGCAGGGAGGAATGTCTGGGAAGGAAAGCTGATCAGCTAAGCCCTCCAGTAGGTACCTCATTAAAATAGAGCGCTGTCTTGAGCCTACATGGCCACAGGTTAGGTCCTCTACAAGTGGAGGGGAGCTTGGGGCATTGCCCTTATGTGACTGATGGTCACAAATCTATGGGGGGACTGTGGCTAGTGACAGGGGCCTGGTGTCCGGGAATAGGCAAAGTGCCTGCTGACCCTTCAGGGCCTCCAGGGTTTCTAGCCTTACCCTAACCAGTAACCAGGCTACCTTTCACAGTGCCACATGTCCCTCTTTTACTTTTTTAAAGGAGAGGCATCACTGTAGTGATTGAGTCATTTGTAGTGAAAATTTTGGGTGGGGTGGAAGTTTCAAAAGAAAACACTACAGAGGCCAGAGGGGTAGCACAACTAAGTCAGAGAGGTAAGGATGAGTGAGGGTGGGGGTTGGGAAGACCAGGCATTATTGAACCAATTTAGTGTTCCATTAGTTGTACAGTTTGCAAAGGTATTAATATCTTTTTAAAAAAAGGTTTATTTATGTATATGAGTACACTGTAGCTGTCTTCAGACACACCAGAAGAGGGCATCAGATCCCATTACAGATGGTTGTGAGCCACCATGTGGTTGCTGGGAATCGAACTCAGGACCTCTGGAAGAGCAATCAGTGCTCTTAACCACTGAGCCACCTTTCCAGCCCGTACCATCGGCTTTAAACAACTTTTGATTAATCTAGATAGACACCATGTTTTCCTTACTATCATGTAACTTTCCCCAAGTTTAGTAAAGCCATTTGACTTTGGTAAGAGAGTTCATCTATAGCTAGAAGGACCCAACTCTGTCCTCTGTGGGTCTCAGCGTGGTGTCTCAGGAGTCTTCAGTCAGATGAGGTGTCTGGAAGAAGGCAGCGTTGTTGTCCCAGGCAGGTCCAAGGAGATGGTGGTTGGTCTCAGTCTGGCTCTGTGGGAACAGCACTGCCCTTTTCTTTTGTAGAGATAAGTCTGTAAGGTAATCACAACCGAGGAGCAGAACCCCAGCAGGGGGATGTCTGCATAGGATGGGTAGAGTGTGTGAAGCCCACAGCGGTTTACTTGGGAACACATCATGGTCTGTTGTTATGATCCTAGAAAAAGCAAGGGTGTTTGAGGCATCTCGTTCTGTAAGGCATCCTTTAAGTCTACTCTGAATGGCTGAGGAAGAAAATATCCTGTTGATTATGTATCTGGGATAAGCAGTAACCGTTTGTCTATAAAAAGAAATTGGTTGTTAATTAAGGATTAAATAGTGGTGATTAGTTTGGCTGATTTGACCTGAGGGAGTATGTTGGGGGCTGACTTTTAGCAGAAAGCGGCTATCAGCTTTGCAGCCATCTTGAGCCATATACCCTGACATGAGACTTGGATTACAATAGCCTACAACAGCTGAGCACACTCCGATAATCTTGGTTTAGATACCTTGAGATTAAAGGTGTGTGAGATTAAAGGTGTGTGAGATTAAAGGTGTGTGACTTAAGAGTATGACTTAGAAGTGTAGAGATCAGAGTTAGAGACAAGACCTAAGGGCATGATTAAAGGTGTAACTTAGAGGCGTGGCTTAGAAGTGAGACATATAAAAGGCAGAGACAGAACAGATCAGAATGGAGACAATAGAAGACATTAGGGAGACACAGCAGAGAGAAGACATTAGGGAGACGAGAGAGAGAGAATCAGACACATCAGACATTAGGTAGAATCTGCCCTCACCCTCGCTCTTGCTGAACCCCGACCCGCAGACCGGAGCAGCAGCTTGGGCCGGGATACAGTGGCCGCCCAAACGTGGGTCGGCCGGGCCTCAACATTTTGCCTGGGCTGCAACATTATTTTGGCGCCCAAACAGGAGCTTGGGCCCCAACATTATTTTGGCCGCCCCAACGTGGGGCTAGTGTGGACCCCAACAGGAGTAGAGTAGATGACTTTTGAGCCTTAAAAGAAATCTTAAACAAATTGAAAACTTATTGGACATACGTCACAAATGCTAGGGAGAAAATAAACGTTTAAATAACGAAGCATGAAAATTCTGGGTTTGAAAAGTGCGAACGTTGTTTTAGGTGCCCCTGTTAGGGAAAACAAGCATTTAAACAAAGCCTGAACATTTTTTAGTTTTCAGGGTGTGTTTTTTCCATTGTTTTTGGTGGGCCTAAGTGAGGGGGTGGGTGGTGGGGGTAGGGGTGTCTGCTCTGCCAAGCAGCAGCTGTGTGCTCTATAGCAGACAGGTCCCCTTGTTTTCCCCTTTTGTTTTTTCTTGGCTGGTATATCTTGAATGTAGAGTGGAAGGAGAAGAAAGGCCAGCTCAAATGAAGACGCATAGGGGCTTGATAGCACAGTCAGGGCCGGAGGGAGTGGGGGGCGGCACTGGTAGCTGTGTTCTGTCTGTGTTTCTAGTTATAGCAACAGTACCCACTGGCCAGTGTGAGAGTACAGGACTTTTTGGCCGACAGGGAACTTCAGGGAACCACAGGTTGGGCCCCGGGCTGGCAGGCAGGGGAAGCAGAGAGCTCAGGGAAGGCACTACCGTCTGAAAGGCCACTCTATTACCTGTGTAGAAGCCCTCGCTGTGGGGCTGGGGGAGGGCCAGAGAGTGGAGGCTAGTCGCCACCAAAGTTAAGTCTAAAATAAGATTTGAAGAGTGTAGCTAAGAATCAAAGCTGGAGGGGGGGGGCGTCCAGGAGCATGAGGAGAAGGAGGAAGAGGAGGAGGAGGAGGAAGAAGAAGAGGAGGAGGAGGAGGAGGAGGAGGAGGAGGAGGAGGAGGAGGAGGAGGAGGAGGAGAGAGAGAGAGAGAGAGAGAGAGAGAGAGAGAGAGAGAGAGAGAGATATCAGAGGAAGGAACTAGGTCAGATGTTACAGTCTTGAGTAATCTGGAGTTCCGATGTGGGTCATCAGCTTGGGGTATGTTTCAGCTGGGTTTGTCCCACGTTGGTAGTGCCAGTTATGGAGGTTAGGGTCCCGCATCCACTCTGCCACAGGGTACGGCTGCTCGGGGATGCCAGCAGTTGACCATGGTTACCCAGTGCTGTCGCCAGTTGGGTGTTGTGCCGTAGGGCAGCCCTTGGACACTGCTCAGGGGCAGGGAAGTACAGTTTGAGGTGCAGGAAGAGCTGAGAATGGGGTGGGGACTTGCAGGCTGGATCTAGCCCAGGGCTGAGGGAAAAGTGGCGGAGGGTGGGGGTGGGAGAGGAGCTCCAGCTGGTCCCACGGTGGAGAGTCCTTGGCTTGACAGTCTTGAGCTTGGGCTGGGTGGAGGCCATGGCTGGGAGCATAGAGAGGCCTTCTACAGGAGCTTAGACAGAGGCACTGTAGGCAAAGGCCTTCTCCATGGCTCCCCACTGTGGGTCTCGATGAAGAGAGACAGTCTGTGGTTTTAAGGCATTTATTGTCATGGCGGAAAGCAGATGTGTAAAACCGTACTCCACTTCTCAGGGTGGGCCTGAGGTTAAATACCTTTTGCAGGGAGGAGTGTCTGGGAAGGAAAGCTTATTGGCTAAGCCCTCCAGGCCTTTAGGTACCTCATTAAAATGGAGACCTATCTTGAGCCTACATGGCCACAGGTTAGGTTCTTTACAAGTGGAGGGGCTTGGGGCATTGCCCTTATGTGACTGATGGCCACAAATCTATGGGGGGTGGGGTGGGCTTCAGCTAGTGACAGGGGCCTGGTGCCTGGGAACAGGTGAAGTATCTACTGTCCCTTCAGGGTCTGTGGGGTTTCTAGCCTTAGCTCAACCAGGAACCAGGCTACTTTTATGTCCCACAGATAGGGTGGGGTTTATTGATGGACCCCCTGACTGCTCAAGTCTGCACTGCTGCACTGCCCCCTTCAAGGCTTCAAATAGTCTGGTTCTTGGTTATAAGGACCTGCCACATGCGTTGTGGAATATTCAACAGTATTCACTTCTGTCCCCAAGGTGCCAGTAACCTTTACTATGATGGCTAACATGTCTCTGGTTGGAAGTCAGCACTGTGTTAGTTCCTTTTGTCTGTGATAAAAATCCCTGACAGAAGAACTTGAGGAAGGACAGCATAGTGACACTTGCCTGTAAACCCAGCACTCGAGAGGCTAAGGCAGGAAGATCCTGAGTCTGAGTTCAAGGCTAGCCTGGGCTACAAAGTGAGATTCTAGCTCTAAAACAAAACAGAACAAAAATCTAGGACCTGGGGAGATGGCTTAGTGGTTCAAAGCTATTCCGTGAGACATGGATTAGATTCTCAGCACCAATAGGCTCACACTACCTGTAACTCTATTCCCAGGGGATACTATGCCCTCTCTTGGTCTCTGCAGGCACCATATGTCCATATGGTACACAGGCACACACACAGTCAAATCATCTATACACATAAAATAATAACTGGAAAAAGAAATGGAGAAACAGGCATAAGTTCAAAGCAAATTTTGAATAATCTAGAATGGGCGAGGATGAGCTTCAGGGCGCACATTAATTCCAACACTCAGAAGGCAGAGGCAGATGGACCTCTGTGAGTTTGAGGTCAGCTTGATCTACAGAATGAATTCCAGGCCAGCTAGGACTATATAGTTAGACCCTGCCTCAAGCAAGCAAATGTTAAGATGTCCATGAAAAGGTGGGCCATTCACCTTTTGTGCTATATAAAATATGCCAGGGACTGGAGAGATATAGTTCAGTGGTTGGTTAAGAGTGCTTGCTGCTCTTGCACAGGATGTAAGTTTGGTTCCCAGCATCCATCTTTGCAACATCCATCTACGAACCAAATGTCAATCATTTATTCATCTGCTTAGCAATCTTTACCAGCGGTTTTTGTTGTTGTTAGGGTTTTCATTTGTTTGTTTGTTTATTTTTTCTCATGCTTGTGACTACATTCCTGACAAGAAGCAACCGAAGTGGGGAGGGGCTTACTTTGGTTCCCAGTTTCTGAGAATCCAGTCAATTAGGTAGGAAAGGCATGGAGAGAACTGTGGTATCTGGAGGTCACCAGCTCAACCCACAGTGGTCAGAAGCAGACAGAGGGAATGCTGGGATGCCAGGCTCTCTCCTAGGACCCCAGCCCCATGAGATGGTGCTACCCATATCCCCCAGTTTATCTTCTCTGGAAACAGCCGCCCAGGGACACCCTAAGTTGCCCTCACTAATAGAGCTACATTTTCTTTTTTGAGGAAAGGTCTAACCCAAGTTGACCTTAACCCCTCTAGGAAGCTGAGGATGGCTTTGAACTCCTGATCTTCCTGTCTCTGTCATTAGGATGACAGATATGTGCTACCACACATAGTTTATGTAGTGCTGGGGTCAAATCCAGAGCTTGTATGCACACGAGGCAAGCCTCTACCCAGCCCTGTATGTGTTTCTAGATCCAATCAGATTGGCAATGGGAATTGATACCACACTAGTACTTTCATCAAATGAGGCAGAAAACAGTTTGATGCTGTAGACAACATTCCTTCAGTTTCAGTGTACTTTTTTAAAGATATATTTATTTATTTTATGTGTATGAGTACACTGTTGCTGTCTTCAGACACACCAGAAGAGGGCGTTGGATTCCATTACAGAAGGTTGTGAGCCACCATGTGGTTGCTGGGATTTGGACTCAGGACCTCTGGAAGAGACAGTGCTCTTAACCACTGAGCCATCTCTCCAGCCCTTCAGTGTACTTTTATACGTGAACAAAGTAACAGTCAAAGCAATCAATGGCCCAAAGAAGGTTGTTTGAGTTCAGAAAAATATGTAAATAAACGCCAGCAAGCACATACTAAATATTAACAGAGCAGTTCTTTCCCAGAACTTTCTCAGGACACAATTTAAACACAATTTCCTGGCACATACTATAGTTTATATCAGGGAAAGCAAGAAAGCAATGCAGGCAGCCGTATTCAGACTCAGGTACAACTGACAAGATTGGGTTCTATAGCTATGTTCTGACATTCAACAAGAATATATATGTCTTATACATTGAACATAAATGTTTGTCACGGTACAAAATCATGTCCAAGAACAGTCCAGGGAAGAAAACGTGGCTGAGGTCAAAGGCCCTCTGCCTTTTTTCCCGGAGTCTCTCTCAGTTCCCGAAGACACTGTTCACCCATGCATCAGACTTCTAACCGTGTTCTGATAAATAAACATTCTACCTACCACCAACCTTCTATCTATCTATCTATTTATCTATCTATTTATCTATCTATTTATCTATCTATCTATCTATCTATCATTTGTCTATCATCTGTTTATCTGCCATCTATCATTTTTCATCATCATCTTCTCATCAATCATTCAATCAATCAATCAATCCATCTACCTCCGACTCTACCCACCCATTTATTTGACGGAATCATTAGATAGTAGATTATAAACTTCACTTTTTTTTCTTTGGGGTGCTGGGCCAGGGTCTTGGACCTGCTAAGCAAGCATTCTATCACCAAGCTCTACCCCCAGGCCTCAAACCTCACACATGGTTTTGATTCTGAATGTCAGCCTGCTGCCCTACAATGTGCAGCCATGACACTATTACCTTTTCTAACTGAATTCCAGAACTCTGTGTGTAAGTGCCATGGCACATGTGTAGAGGCTACTCCATCCCTTCTCCTATGTGGGTCCTAAGATTTGAACTCCTGTTGTTAGGCTTGGCTGCAAGTGCCTTTACCTGTTGAGCCAGCTCATCGGCCCTCATGTTTTTGTTTGTTTGTTTGTTTGTTTACTTGAAAAACAGAACAGTTCACAAATTGTTTTCTGCAGGCACCCTGCTAACTAATAGCCCACCAGAACCCCTTCTACCGTCTCTGAGTCAGCACCTGTTCCCTGCTCTAGTCTCCTGGCTTCCAACAAAACCAAACCAAACCACCACTCCTGTCCCTGACTTTCATTATTGGCTGCTCTGAGTCAATGTGAGTGAGCTGGTGTCTGTTGGGGTCACAGCCTCTTGGTGTGGATGTTGGGACCAGCTGTCAGGATCCTAACAGAGTTACAGCTCTCTGCAGGCATGGAGTGTCTGGGATCCTCCGCCCCTCTAATCTTGTTTCTCCCTGGACCTCTTCAGCTGGGTGGCTGCGTGGCTGGGAAGGTCTTAGCTCTCTGCTCTTTCTCCTTTGTCTCTACCACCTCTGGTGTCTGTCATCTCTGCCCTCACTGCTTTCTGGAACTCTTGCACGATCTCATCTTGCCACGCTGCAACCCCCCCCCCATCCCCTTTATTATTTATGTATGTGAGTACACCATCACTCTCTTCAAACACACCAGAAGAGGGCATCAGACCCCATTCCAGATGGTTGTGAGCCACCATGTGGTTGCTGGGAATTGAACTCAAGACCTCTGGAAGAGCAATCAGCGCTCTTAACCGCTGAGCCATCTCTCCATCTCCCTGCCCCCTTTTAACATCTCCTCTTCCTGTTACCAACTCAGCACAGTTTATTAGTGATGGAGACTTAAAGCAAAACCAAGCAGAACAAAAAAACAAAAACAAACAAACAAACAAACAAAAAACCCAACAACAACAACAACAACAAAACAAAACAAAAACAAAACAAAACAAAACAAAAAAAACACACACAGGGCCAGACCGAAGAGAGTGGCTTTTTATTGGTGCTGATGTTGAACCATCAGGGGGAAGTACAGGAACATCTCCAGGATGCCTCAAAAAGTGGGCTAAATGGTTAATTTACTTAGCCAGAAAGGAGGTTGCTTAAAGATGTTCCACTTATCTTAGGCAGCTGCTGAGCCATGGAGCAAGGGAAGAGGGGTAGGGGAGAAATAGACCCTCTTTGGCTTGGCTGTACACTTTCCCAAGGTTGCTGATGGCAGAGAGATCTAGGGTGAGCTTTCTTAACCAGTCCTAACTGGAGGAAGGCATTCAGAAGCCAGAGTTAACGCTTCAGTAGCTAGCAGCTATGGTTCCTGTACAGTTTCCTTGTGCTGTCTGTGGCATGCCCAGAGAAGCCAGCCTGTCCTGATGGTTGCCCAGATGGCTGCTTGCTGGAGACTCTTCCACGCAAGGCAGCCAAGCACCAGGTAAGGGTTTGACAGTTTGTCAAGCTTGCCTGACCTCCAAAATCTTAGCATATTTATTGGAAAAATAAATATTGACACTAGTACCTATGGACTTATATGATGTCACCAGGGACAAGGGTGCTTGATGCCCAGTCTAGTCTGACAACTTGAGTTTCATCCCTGGGGACTCCACACATGGAAGAAGAAAACAGATTTCTGCAAGTTGTCCCCAACTTCCATGTATGTGCTGAAGCATGCACATAAATGCTAAATAAATAATAAAATGTAACGAGAGGCATACTTGTAAGAAAATCTCATGGCTAAGCTTATTTGATTCACCCAAATTTGGTGGGTGCAACAGAGAGAGTTGAGCTTTTCAGTTGTCTTGAGTTGCTAATCACATGTAACTGATAACACGTTGCATGTACAACCACGTTCGAAAGCAGACAGGCATGGTAGGAGTTTGTCTTAGTTAGGGTTTCCATTGCTGTAAAGAGACACCATGACCAAGGCAACTCTTATAAGAACAACATTTAATTAGGGCTGGCTTACAGGTTCAGAAGTTCAGTCCATTATCATCAAGGCAGGAAACATGGCAGCATCCAGGCAGGCATGATGCTGGAGAAGAAGCTGAGGCTGTACATCTTGTTTAGAGGGCAACCAAGAGAAGACAGACTTTCAGGAAGCTAAGAGGAGGGTCTCAAACCCACCTCCACAGTGACATACTTCTTTCAACGAGACCATGCCTCCCAATAGTGCCACTCTCTGGGCCATGCATATTCAAACCACTACAGTGGTACAGCCTTGCCCTCTCAGTATTAGGGAGGTTGAGAAAGAGGACTGCCATGAGTTCAAGACCAGCCCGGATTTCAGAGTAAAGCAGAGAGAGAATTGGTGCTGACACTCTGAAGCATAGTAAGTTAACTGCACTCAAATAAAAGTTTCTATGGCAGATGGGCCACAATGCTGGGTCCTGAAACCTACTCACTAATCCCCCCTCCCCCAAGCAGGGATCCAGTTCTTCAGACATGGTCCAACTGTGTCTGAAAACGGTACATTTTACTTTTTTTCCTTCTCCTAAGTCCTCAGGGACCCAATGTTTTATTCTTTACTTCCATCTTTCCAGGTCCTGCTTGGAATGGGGAACTTGATCAGAGTGAACACCAAATGTTTCTAACAACTTCCAGGAGGTGGTTTACAGCAGCCACCTGCAGATGAATGCCGGAGCATCCTGCTGGAGTATTTTTGGAGGAGGCCTGAGAGATGCAGAGATGAAAAGAGTGTGGTACCCATTTCACGCCTTAGTTCTTTCTGGTCTCATCCTCTGTCCCTGAACCTCTGGCACCAAGATGCTGACACTTTGTCTTTTGTGCCTCCTGGTCATGAGTCTTCACCTGCAGAGCACAGGCAGCTTTGAGGAGCTTCAACATTGCATGTTCACTGTCCCAGTGACTTCTGGGATAGAGCTGGATGACCTGAGACAGGAAGAAATCAGGCTGACCTGAGGACTGAGAAGAAGCATATCTGGAATGTTGTATCCTTTTTGTTAAAATCATACCAATTGTTCTGTAAAGGCATAAACATGCCTGGGACAATGTAATCGTGGGACCTAATAACAGGAGACGGGCCCCAGGGCGGCAGCCCCTGCCTTTGAAGGACAGTGGCTTCTGGGTTTTCTCCTGCAGGAGCAGGGACACAGAACATAGTATGTGCTTCCAAATCCCTAGGCAACCCCCTGTTACCCCCTTCAC
Source organism: Arvicanthis niloticus (assembly GCF_011762505.2). NCBI lineage: Eukaryota > Metazoa > Chordata > Mammalia > Rodentia > Muridae > Arvicanthis > Arvicanthis niloticus. Next base: position 15,973,261 of record NC_133432.1, on the reverse strand, counting down.
TTGCCGTGTGTGTGTGTGTGTGTGTGTGTGTGTGTGTGTGTCTGTGTGCAGCAGGTTCTTAGTACTTGAAACAACCTTGACTGGGCAGGCTTGGAACTCACTTTGTAGACAAGACTGGCCTTGAACTCATAAAGATAAGCCTGCTTCTGCCTTCTGAGTGCTGGGATTAAGGGTGTGTGCCACCATACCCTGGTCCCATTTGGTTTAAGAAGATAATTGCGGGTGGATGAGAGGCAAGAAGGTTCAGAGGCTAGAGGTGCTTGCCCACAAACCCGAAAACCTGAATTACACTCTAGATGCCACAAGGTGGCAGAAGAGAACCGACTCCCAAGAGCTGAGTCAGATTTATATACAAGAGCTGTGTCATGCATCTGCGCATGCGTGTACACACACACACACACACACACACACACACACACACACACCACAGAGACAGAGAAACAGAGAAATGAATATATATACATATATATGTATATATAAATATATATGTGTGTATATGTGTGTGTATATATATATATGTATATATATGTATATATATGTGTGTGTGTATATGTGTTGAGGCCAGCCTGGTCTACAGAGTGAGTTCTAGGACAGCCAGGGCTACACAGAGAAACCCTGTCTGGGAAAAAAAAAACAGAACTAAATAAACAGGGTAGTTTGAGGTTTGGTGTGTCTCGGCAACAGATCTCTTGCTGAGCATGTGTGCCGCTCTGGGTATGCGCTCTAGAACTGGAAAAAAAAGCTACATATGATTTCAAAATGCTTTTCATTAGTACATGTAGCCTTGTCTTGTTTTTATTCTCACCCACAAATGTTGCACTGTATGACTCAGCACTGTCCAGGCTGTCAGTCACTAAACTGACACATATGGCCGTTCAAATTAAACTACCCTAGACAAGGCAGCGCACACATGGGAACACAGGAAGATCGTGGGTTCGAGGCCACCGTGGACTATCCAGCAAGACCCCCTACTTCAAGAAGCAAATGTACCAGATAGCAAAACAAAGAGATGACAGTTAGCCTGGCATGGTGGTGCATTCCTTTCATCTCAGCACTGGAGAGGCAGGTGGACCTCTGTGAGTTCAAGGCCTGCTTGGTTTACACGGTGAGTTCCATGTCACCTGTGACTACATAGTGAGACCCTGTCTCAACAAATAAATACAATCAAAGCAAAGCAAAGCAAGGGTCTGGGACACTTGCCTGTGGACCCAGGTACCTGAGAGCCCAAGGCAGGGGAGATCGTTAGAACCCAGGAGTTTGAAGCTGTGGGGATCAAACAAAGGCTCTCACCCACCCTGAGCCATCCACCCAGCTTTCTTTCTTTTTCTTCTTGGTTTCCTTTATTCTCCACACAACCTGCTCCCGATCTCCCTCTGTTTCTGTCTGTCTTAGAGACAGGGTCACTCATGTAGCCATATGTAGCCTGTCCTTGAACTCATGGCACTTCTCCTGCTTCAGCTTCCCAAATGCTGGGGCTACAGATGTGAGCCATCACACTAGAGTACATTTTAAAAAGTTTTATATACAGTTCACTAAGTTGTCTAGGGTAGCTAGGATGATGACCATGAGCCACTGGGTTCTGCTCAGATCTCTCTCTCTCTCTCTCTCTCTCTCTCTCTCTCTCTCTCTCTTTCTCTCTCTCTCTCATTTAATTAATTAATTAATTTAATATGAGTATACTGTATCTGTCTTCAGACACACACCAGAAGAGGGCATCGGATTCCATTACAGATGGTTGTGAGCCGCCATGTGGTTGCTGGGAATTGAACTCAGAACCTCTGGAAGAGCAGTCAGTGCTCTTAACCACTGAACCATCTCTTCAGACCACCCCCACCCCTTTAAAAATAATTTTTATTTTTATTTCGTCTGTATTGGTGTTTTGCCTGCGTGGATGTCTGTGTGAGAGTGTCAGATCCCCAGAGTTACAGACAGTTGTGAGCTGCCATGTGGGTGCTGGGAATTGAACCTGGGTCCTCTGGAAGAGCAGTCAGTGTTCTTTGCTGCTGAGCCATCTCTTCATCCATCAGATCTCTTAAATCAGTGGCGTTGGGGAGGCTAGGGAGATGGCTCAGAGGTTAAGAGCACTGGGTGCTCTTGCAGAGGACCAGGATTCAGTTCCTACCACCCACATGGAAGTTCACAACCATCTGTAACTTCAGTTCCAGAGGATCTGACGCCCGCTTCTGGCCTCCATAAGCACTAGATACACACTTAGTACATAGCTATAGATGTAGACAAAACACCCATACACATAAAATAAAATTGTTTTCTTTAAAGATTTACTTATTTATTTTATATAGGTGAGTACATTGTTGCTGTCATCAGACACACCAGAAGAGGGCATCAGATCCCATTACAGACGGTTGTGAGCAACCATGTGGTTGCTGGGAATTGAACTCAGGACCTCTGGAAGAGAAGACGGTGCTCTTAACCACTGAGCCAAATCTCCAGCCCAATAAAATTGTTTTAATTTCAATTATATTTTTAAAATCAAATTTGTTCTTATATTGGCTTATATTTTCCATCTTCATGAGGTACGGAAGCCTCCAACTAGGGTTGCCATGGCTACCCAGGAGCACAGCATCTCCACACACCAAGCTCCTCCATAACTGCTTGTGTCTAATTTACTTTTTTATCTATTTAATTTTATGTGTGTGGGTTTTGCCATCCTGTGTCTGAGCACCATGTGCATGACTGGTGCCCAAAGAGGCCAGAAAGGACATCAGATGCCCTGGAATTGGAGTTATTGACTATTGGGAGCCACTCTGAGGTTTTGGGAGACAAACAGGACATCTGGAAGAGTATCCAGTGCTCTTAACCACTGAGCCATCTCTCTAGCACCTACAGTGATAGTTTCAATGGACCAAAATATAGGCACACACACCTTCTTGTCAGATATTTAGGTGGCTTCTAATAATAATTTTGCTAGTACAATTTGTGAAGCAAAAAACTTATTTTGTGCTGTTCCGGGAATCAAAGCCAGAACCCTCCATGCAATAGGAAAGTTTTTACCACCTACTACTCATCTATACTCCAGCTCCACGAAGATGACTCCTGTGGAACTTCAGCTCTAGGGGCACAGACACTCTCTTCTGGTGTCTGTGGGCACTTACAACTCACATGTACACACATGCAGACACACTTATTTACACATATTTAAAAGTTAAAGTTCTTTGTGGTGGCACACACCTTTAATCCCAGCACTAGGGATGCAGAGACAGGTGGCTCTCTGGGAGTTCAAGGCTAGTTCCACTCCAGCCAAGGCTACCCAGTGAGACCCTGTAGAAGAAGAAGAAGAAGAAGAAGAAGAGGAGGAGGAGGAGGAGGAGGAGGAGGAGGAGGAGGAGGAGGAGGAGGAAGAGAAGGAGGAGGAGGATGAGAAAGAGATGGAAGAGGAGAAGGAGGAGGAAGTAGAAATGGAGGAGAAAGACAAGAAGGAGGAAGAGAAGCAGAAAGAAGAGGAGTTGGAAGAGGAGAAAGATGAGGTTGATCAAGAAGAGGAAGAGAAAGAGGAGGAAGAGAAGGAGAAGGAGGAGAGTAGGAAGAGGAGGAGGAAGAAGAAGAGGAGGAGGAAGAGGAACAAAACAAGACATACCCCAATGCCTAGTCATACCTAGATGACTTTTGCCATCTCCCATATATTTACTGGTCCCCACACCCAGACTACACAGGAGCCTTGAGACTTTGATCCTTGCTTATCTGCTTGTAAAGTAATGGTGTTCGTGATAGTTTTACCTTCAAAGTCACTTCGTGTGTCCTTGAATAAAACAAGGACCTTGCTAATTATCATTCTTGGCAGAGTCACTTCCAATGTGGAAAACGTGTCTGGAAGCTGGTCTCTGCAGGGGGACTTTGCTCTGAGGGAGGCTGCTTCACCATGACACATTGTGTCTTGAAGCACCAGTTTGAGCTGTGCATAGGAAAGAGGACGGCAGGAGACTGTCTAAGGCTCAAGACACTTTAAAAAAAAAGTGTGTGTGTGTGTGTGTGTGTGTGTGTGTGTGTGACATTTTAGTTGGGAGATCTGGTGATAAAGCACTGAGCATCTTATTGGCTTGAAGAGACAAATGAGCGAGGCTGCCCTTTCTTGCCCGCCCTTGTGTGGAGTGGCTGACAGTCCCAGCTCAGTTAACCTAGCCGGAGTATGTGACAGAAAACTCACTATAGTGTCTTTGTCTTCAGCAGCACCATAGTCACACAGTCCAGAGTAGAGAAACGTCCTGCCCATCATAGGATGAACAAATCAGAACGTGGTGCCCAGCCAGCTGTCCTGTGGAGCCTTAATTGTCAATGTGACATAATCTAAGGTCATCTGAAAGCAGAGTCTCAGTTGAGGAATTTCCCAGATCAAATTTGTCTGTGGACGTGTTTGTGGGGGCATTGTCTTGATTGTTAACTGATGCAGGAGAGCCTAGCCCACTGTAGGTGGTGCCATTCCCTAGGCAGGTGGTCCTGGGGTGAATAAGAAAGCTGGCTGAACATGAATCTGTGAATGAGCCTGCAAGCATCCTCCTGTATGGTCTCTGCCCTGATTTCCTTCAGTAATGGACTGTGACTAGCAAGTATGGGTTGAAATAAACCTTTCTCTCCTCTAAGTTGCTTTTGGTCCATGCTATATCACAGCAACAGAAGGGAAGCTAGGACAGCCCCCACCCCTGGACTCCCCTTCCATAATCCCTGCATATTTCTGGAGTGCCAAGGGAACCTAGGATCTCATTCATGTCAAACTAGTGCTTCACTATTGAACTATGCCCCAGTCCTCACTCACTTTTGAAGGAAGGACATTTGACCCAGACTGCAGTGGGTAGACTGCCAGGACACTGAGCTAGTGAAGTAAGCCCCTATGGCAGGATATAAAGCATATACGAGCTGGTGCCTGGGGCACACAGCTTACTGAAACAGAGCGGAGGGGGCTGTGGCTGTGGAGGGGGAGGGACTTCGTGTTTCAGGGCACAGAGCTTCAGTCTGGGGAGATGGAAAAGTTCTGCGGATGAATGGTGGGGAGGATCGTGGATATGCTTATATTTTCCACTGGAAAGTAGATTAGCTGGTTTAACCCAGGGTTTCTCAACATGTGGGTCGCGACCCCCCGTGGGTGCTCGACCAAGTCTCTCTCTATATATATATATCACATATCCTGCATATCAGACGTTTACATTCTGATTTCTAACAGTAGCAATATTATAATTATGAAGTAGCAACAAAAATAATTTTATGGGTTTTTTTTGGGGGGGGTCACCACGACATGAGGAACTGTATTAAAGGGTCACAGCACTGGGAAGGTTGAGAACCACCGTTTTGATTACTGGAAGACTGCCGACTGCTGGGTAGATTGTGAAACATGGCTGATCTATTACTCCAGTCTTCTTGGAGTCTCCACATGCTCATGGCCAGGAGGAGAAAGTCTTAAGTCCTCTGCAAGTGCAGCCTATGGTCTGACCCACCAGGCTGTCTCTCCAACGTTTTTGACTGTGATGGGCAAGTGTTCACCACTTCAGTGTCTCCTGTTCCTCTCATGATTCTCCAACTTTTATCCGCCACTAGGCCTTCAAAATGGCCCCCTGGTTCTTGGCCATCCCTTGCCTCTAGTCCTCACAGAAGACCCCAAGAGGCTGCCCCATGCCTCCCCTCAGCAATATTTCCCAAGAGGGTCAGAGGCTGTCCAACCTGTCCCCAAGGATACGTCCGAGGCATTTGGTTCCACCAACCAGGCCCCGCTTCCAGAAGGACCGCCTCCCTGTGGTACAGGCTTTATTTCTTCCCCCTCTTGTTACTCTCTGGTACCATTAAAGTGTAAAACTCAGCATCTAGCTCCTGCCCACCTAGCCCGGACCTGTGCACTGCCTCCCACCTCTCAGTCTTTCCCAATGGTAACAGACCAGACCCTGCCTCAGGTCCTACACGCCTACTGCCCTGCTACCCAGAATGCTCTGCGTTCCTCGGCGACTTCTCAACCACTTATGTTTGTTTCTGATTTTACTCCCTCTTGACAGAGTGTGCTAGCACATGCCTTTAATCAGGTGGATCTCAACGACTTTGAGGCCAGCCTGGTTTACAGAGTGAGTCCCAGACCAGTCAGGGCCACATAGTGAGACCCTGTCTCAAAAAGTAAGTAACAACAACAACAACAAAGAAGGAGCCTCATGGGTGGGCTGATCAACCCCCTTCCTAATCACCTGGACCATGCCACTTTATTTGTGGAACGAGAAGGTCCTATTTATTATCTCACTGAATTTGAAGACCTTGAGATACCCCATACCAATCTTACCTTCCTTGCTTTTTAAAAGTAAATTAATTAATTACATCCCTACCACAGTTTCCCCTGCCTCTTCTTCCCCTAGTGCCACCTCCCCCACCCCCAGGGATATCCATCCACTGTCTTAGCATATCAGGTTGCAGTAAGCCCATTCTCCTATCAGGTTAGAAGAGGCAGCCCAGAGAGGGAAAAGGTCCCAAAAGACAGGCAACAGAATTAGAGATAGCCCCTACCCCAGTCCCACATGGAGACCAAGCCACACAACTGTTGTTCCATACATGTGTAGGGCATAGGTCCATCCCATGCATCCTCCCTGATTGGCAGTTCAGTCTCTGTGGGCCCCTATGGGTCCAGGCTAGTTTACCTTCCTTGTCTTTTTGTCATTGGTTTATTTTGCTTTTCCGCAGGGCTCATCCACATTATAGCTTCCTTTCCAAAGCTGAGTAATATTCTACAGATAATACTCTAATCTATTCAGTGACCCATTGGGAGGTTCTTGGGTTGATGCTACTTTCCGGTTCGTCAACAATATGGCCGTTGACATGATGCACAAATGTGTCCTCGATACCTCACATGGTAGACTTTGTGTCAGTGTGGGAAAACCCCTGCCAGAAACAACTTGATAGACAAAAGTTTATTTTGTTTGTGGTTTCAGAGGTTTCTGTTCATCATGGAAGAAGTGTGCAGGGAGCAGTTCATCAAAGCGGACAGGAAGTAGTGACAGGAAGTGCCCAAGGCAGAAACAGCCCCCAAGGATAAGTCCCAAGCATTTGGTTCCATTAATCAGGCCCCGCCTCCCAGAGGCGTCTCCAAACTTCAAGTCCATCCATGGGTTAAAATACTGATCAGTTCAGAGTCCTCAGGAACTAACCAGCTCTGGAAACTCCCTCACGGACACACCCCAAGGTGGCTTCAGTAATCTGTTAGGCATTCCTTAATCCAATCGATTCAGGTCGCCGGTCCGGATCAGCTGGGGCACCTGGCCACCAGCACTTACAGCTGTGCGACCAGAAGGGGGGAAAAAAAGAAAACATGTTCCCAAGCTCTAATGTTTGAACTGAACACGTGAAACGGGGGATGGGATGTAGAACGGTGTACTGCGCATGAGCAGAATGTTCTCTTGGCACTCGTCCTTAAGTACAATCTGCCAACTGTTTGTGTAGCAGCTTCACAGTGTCATGAAGAATAAGCAGACAAGATGTGAATGGACGCATGAAAGAGCGCATGTGGGGCCAGCAAGAGGGCTCCACTGGGTATGGGTGTTTGTCACTAAACCTGATGACCTGAATTTAATCCCTGGGACCAGCATGGTAGAAGGAGAGAACTAACTCCTGCAAGTTGTTCTTTGGTCCTCTCTATATGTACCTTGGTATGTGTGCATGTGCACACATATACAGACATATATGTATATATTTATACATATATCAGATATATAACAAATATGTATTTCTATGGTTATATACTATATATAAACATATATGTTGTATATATACACAAATATATACAGTATACATAAATATATATATGGTATATATACACACATATATACCATATATATACATGTACATATACACATGTATATATCATATGTGTATATATTATACACATATTATATGTATATGTGTATATGTACATGTATATGTATGTGTATATGATAGAGTTCCGCTATATAGATCAGGGTGGCCTTGAACTCACAGAGATCTGCTTACCTCAGCTTTCTGAGTGTCAGGGCTGCTAGGTTATTCACTACCATGCCTGGTAGAAATATAGCCCTCTGAAAACAAAATTTGTTGTGTGTGTTGGGGGGAGGGTGCATATCACACCCAGATTAGAGAACGTCTTAGGGGAGTTGGTTCTCTCCTCTACCATGTAGGTCCCAGGAATGGAACTTGGGTCGTTAGGCTTGGCGGCAAGCACCTTTACTTTCTGAGCCCTCCTCCTGCCAGCCCCCTCCCCCTTCCTCTTATAAAAGACAAATTGAGTTTCCCTTGGATTCTGATATCTGGCATGGCTCAGCAGGGATACTTCCATAAACCATTTTTCAATTGCTGAAGATAACCTAGCTCTCAGAGGGGGCTATCCTGTCATAAGACAACCCTTTCTCATGAGAAACAGATAGTAAAAGCAAATCTTATGTGACTTAGTGCCCTGACCTGAGATTGTCCCACAGTTTTCAACCTAACCTTCAGGAGGTAAGTGGGTCCTAACAGGAGAGAGAGAGCGCATGCCTGAATGGAGCCCCCCCCCTTTTTTTTTTTAAATGAAACAGGGTTTCTCTGTGTAGCCCTAGCTGTCCTGGAGCTCACTCTATAGGCCAGGCTGGTTTCGAACTCACAGAGCTATTCCTACCTCTGCTTCTGCCTCTGCCTGTCTCCTGAGTGCTGGGATTAAAGGCGTGCATCATTCCTCAGTTTAAGATTTAGGTTTGGGGCTGGAGAGATGGCTCAGTGGGTCAGAACATTGATTGTTCTTCCAGAAATCCTAAGTTCAATTCCCAGCAACCACATGGTGGCTCACAACCATCTGTTAATGGGATCTGATGCCCTCTTCTGGTGTGTCTAATGACAGCTACAGTGTACTCATATAAATAAATATTTAGACTGAAGGAAAGACCATCCAGAGACTGCCCCACCTGGGGATACATCCCATATACAGACACCAAACCCAGATACTAATGCAGATGCCAAGAAGTGCAGTGCATGCTGACAGGAGCCTGATATAGCTGTCTCCTGAGAGGCTCTGCCAGAGCCTGGCAAATACAGAGGTGGATGCTCGCAGCCAACCATTGGACTGAGCATGGTGTTCCCAATGGAGGAGTTAAAGAAAGAACCGAAGGAGCTGAAGAGGTTTGCAACCCATAGGAAGAACAACAATAGCAACCAACCAGACCCTTCAGAGCTCCCAGGAACTAAACCACCAGCCAAAAAGAATACCAAAAGGGGGCTGGAGAGATGGCTCAGCGGTTAAGAGCACTGACTGCTCTTCCAGAGGTCCTGAGTTCAATTCCCAGCAACCACATGGTGGCTCACAACCACCTGTAATGGGATCAGATGCCCTCTTCTGGTGTGTCTGAAGACAGCTACAGTGTATTCAAATAAAAAAATAAATCTTAAAAAAAAAAAAAAAAAGAATACCAAAAAGAATATACATGCTGCATATGTAGATGTAGCAAAGGATGCCCTTGTTGGACATCCATGGGAGGAGAGGCCCTTGGTCCTGGGAAGGCTCAGTGTCCCAGTGTAGGGGAATACCAGGGCAGGGAGGTGGAAGTGGGTGGGTGAGCACCCTCATAGACACAGGGGGAGGGAGGATGGGATAGGGGGTTTCTGGAGGTGAAACCAGAAAAGGGGATTACATTTAAAATGTAAATAAATTAAATATTCAATAAAAAAATTTTAAAAAAAGAGTGGTTAAGAGCACTTGTTGCTTTTGTAGAGGACCAGAGTACGGTTCCAAGCAACCACACAGAGGCTCACAATTGCCTGTAACTCCAGTTCTAAGAGATCTGATGATCTCTTCTGGCCCTGGAGGGCACCAGACACACACAAAGTGCATGTATACATGCAGACACTTATATACATACATAAAATAAGTCAGGGTTGGAAAGATGACTCAGTGGTTAAGGGCACTGGCTGTTCTTCCAGAGGACCCAGGTTCAATTCCCAGCATCCACACGATAGCTCACAACTGTCTGTAACTCTAGTTCCAGGGGGTTTGATACCCTCACACATACATATATGCAGGCATAATACCAATGCACATAAAATAAAAATGCACTATTTAAATAAAAAACAACCCTTTTTATTTTGTTTTGTTTTGTTCGTATTTTCAAGACAGGGGTTTTGTGTAGCCTTGACTGTCCTGGAACTCGCTCTGTAGATCAGGGTGGCTTCGAGCTCAGAGATCCTCTTGCCTCTGTCTGGGATTAAAGGTGTGTGCCCTCACTGCCCAGTTCTAATCTTTTCTAAGTGCAAATTTAGTGGTGAGATTTTGGACACAGGTTCCAAAACCAACCTTTGGAAGAGCAGTATGCGCTGTTAACCACGGAGCCATCTCTGCAGCCCTTTATAGTGCTGGGCATGGGACCGAGGGCAGCTGGCGAGCTCGGAACAAGTTCTGCCATTGAATCACACTGAGCAACGGCTCTGCTCTGGAGCATGCTGGTCATGTCGTGAAGCAACGGCTCTGCTCCGGAGCATGCTGGTCATGTCGTGAATGAAAGCGTTTCTGTTTGCTCTGCGCTGGCAAGGCTCTGATTTCACGTCTTCAATTTCTTCAAAGTCCATAGGACGAGAAATGAGAGGGAGCCAGAAGCAATGGCACATGGGAGATTATTTGATCTGTGATGCAAACCCGCAGGACTGTTACTGAGGGAAGATGAGGCGGGGGCGGGGGGCAGACTGTGGGGGTTCTAGAGTGCTCCCCAACTATCACATGTCTATTTTCTTCCACTTTCAAATACACGAGCCTATGGGAGCTGTTCTTATTCAAACCACCATATTGGCTAAGTAAGTGAGGGGTACTTAGTTCATTAGGCTCCTTCACACCTCAGAAGGCTGTCCAGTGCGAGGTCACTGAGAGCCAGGAGCCTTTGGGAAAGATTTCACCTTCTTATTTGGTGGTTTTATGGATTGCGTTACAATGTTAATATAAGGTATCTGGAAACACCTGTTGACCGGTGTGTAGCAAGGAGCGGTTCACACCTACCCACCCCCTCCCCCCTCCCCGGGGATGTATGTCGGGAGGAAACAGATAGGGAGCTCTGAGCAGCGAGGTGTCACCCCCAGGATATAATCTGTAGTAACCCACAGAACAGCAAACTGAGAAAAGGAGGGGTGTCTGTCCCCCCCAGGTTAGCCTCGAACTCTCGATGCATTGAGGGCTGGGATGACGTGCCAGGGCAACCTTGCTCAACTGCAAAACCAGAAAAAAAAATGTTCTTTCAGACTTTCAGAAGTAGGCACTGGAGTGGAACCAGCCACAGGAGTCTCAGGCCTTCAAAGGAGACCTATGTAATGTAAGTTAAGTCAAGACATGATGGAGAGGCCCTGGGTCTGGGATAAAAAAGATGCACGGGTTGGATTTAAAACAGCAGAAATCGAGCAGCGGATAGAACTCTCAGCTGCAGACTTCTTAGTACACACTGAATCCTGGGTTTGACCATAGTGTGACATGAAACAGTGGTTTTCAACCTTCCTAAAGCTGCGACTGTGTGTGTGTGTGTGTGTGTGTGTGTGTGTGTGTGTGTGTGCACGTGCGTACGAGCGAGCACACACATGTTCTTGAGCCAGTGTTTCTCTGTGTAACAGCCTTGGCTGTCCTGGACTTGCTTTGTAGTCCAGGCTAGCCTTCAACTCATAGAGATCCACCTGCCTCTGCCTCTCAAGTGCTTAGAATTAAAGGCATGCACCACCATGCCCAACCAAGCTGTGACCTTTTAATACAGTTTCTCATGTTGCTGTCATAAATGTAATTTTGCTACTGTTGTGAATTGTAATGTAAACATTTGATATTTCTGATGATGAAAATATCAGATGGTGACCCCTGTTGAAAGGGTCATTCATCCCCAAAGGGGTCATGACCTACAGTTTGAGAACTGCTGAAACAAAAGCCTGCAATACTAGCACAAGGAAAGTAGAGGCTGAGGGATGAGAAGTTCAAGGCTAGCCTGGGCTATCTAGTGAGTCTGAGGCTAGCCTGGGCTACAAAAGACTTTATGTCAAAAGGCAAATAAATACTAATCCAGGAACTGGCTGGATAGTGGTGGTGTATGCCTTTAATCCCAGTACTTGGGAGGCAGAGGCAGGCAGATCTCTGAGTTTGAGGCCAGCCTGGTCTACAGAGTGAGTTTAAGGATAGCTGGGGATTACACAGAAACTCTGCATGGAAAAAACAAAACAACAACAAACAAAACAACAACAACAACAAAAAAAAAAAAAAAAAAAAAAACTAGGCTTGCTCACTGAGATCTACACCCTTTCCCTTCCTGCCGCCTGAAGCTTCTAAGGCACTGGTTCTCAACCAGTGAGTCTCGACCTCTTTAGGGGTTGCCTAGGACCCCCAGAAAACACAAATAATTACATTATGGTTTCTAACAGTAGCAAAATTACAGTTGTGAAGTAGCAATGAAAATAATTTTATGTTTGGGGGGGTCACCTGTATTAAAGGGCCGCAGCGTTAGGAAGCTCTAAGGGTTTCAGGACTGGTGGAGGCTCAGGGCCATCTGGCTTGCAGATGTGCCTCACCGGTCTTCCCCATGACCCACTCTCAGCCTCCAGGAAAGGACGCTCTACCTAGTGGCACACGGGTTGGGTAGCAGGGGGTGGGGTTGGATGAGGGTCATCTGGTTCAATGTGGTTCTCAACTCAGTGTCATCTACAGAACTCTATTCTAAATAGAGTTTAGCGGTGGTGGTGCACGCCTTTAATCCCAGCACTTGGGAGGCAGAGGCAGGGGGATTTCTGAGTTCGAGGCCAGCCTGGTCTACAGAGTGAGTTCCAGGACAGTCAGGACTACACAGAGAAACCCTGTCTCGAAAAACCAATAAATAAATAAATAAATAAATAAATAAATAAATAAATAAATATCAGCAATGCCAGGCAGGACGTGGACATATCCGTAGAGTTCTGGGGTACATGGTTCTGCAGAAGAATTCCAGAAACAGCAAACGCAGAGGAATCTGAGTGGTGGTGGTGGTGGTGGGGAAATGCAGGCTGAGAAGCACCCTGGTAGCGCTCTGCTCTGCCTCCCATTAAAACTCCTCCATCTCAGAGATACAGAGGAACTGGCGCCAGCTCTGGAGATAGCCGAAAGGGTCCTTTGCCCTGGTAAATAGCTTGCCGAGCTTCCTCCCTTTCACCTGGACACTCTTCTGGCTCTATGAAGAGCAGTTGGGGATTGGGGGAAAGGGAGAACAGGGCTTGTTCTCACTTGCTTGGAGTCAGGCCACTGATTGCATCTACTCTGGCTCAGGGCACCCGAGAGCCAAGTTCTATTTCAAGGTCCTTCGACCCAGGAGCACCTGTAGTGGTTCCAAGTCATAGTTACCTTGAGGGAAGGATGTACAGGAGCCAGAAGGGAGCCAGAGAGCATGAGCATGAGCATGGTGTGCATGAGTGATTTTGTGTGTATGTGTGTGTGTGTGTGTGTGTGTGTGTGTGTGTGTGTGTTCGTCTGTCCCATGGGAGGAACAACCTCCAGCACTTTCAACCCCTGGGGGGCTAGTGACTCACAGGTATAGGAGATGGCCAAATGGCACCTTGGCCTGCCTGAGGAGGGAGCCAAAGCCGCTTAAAGGATTTTCAGAATGACACTTGTCCCCTGTGCTGGACCCTAGACCCTGGGGTTTTCAGAGGGCTGCCAAAACACCAGGGATCCCCAGGGATTGTATCAGCTCCACCCTTTCTTGCCTCTCAGATGGTCAATCAGATACCATGGGTTCACAAAGCCTCACCAGGTCCTCCCTCCTTCCCTCCCCCCTCCCTTTTTTCCTCCCTCTTTTTAAGACTTGTGAAAAAGCAAGCAGCTCAGGTTGTGGCTGATGCGAAACAGAAGGCACAGCAGCCATAGCCGTGGTTTCAGACAGGCTGGAGCTGAAGCTCGGAGATGTTGCCATGGAAACCCTGAGGCCTTGTCACATGAGGGGCAGAGTGTGTTCAAGATGCTAGGGTGGCTACATGGGGGGTCTGGGAGAGGAGTGTGGTGTTGACACAGAATGTGACTGGAGCATCTCTTTGCAAAAGGACCACAAAAGGGAGCCCACAGAAAGGGAATGTTTCCCCTGGGAACATTCCCTCAGACATCACTATAAGGTCTTGATGTAACAGTCTGCAGAAGCTGGGATCAGGGAGCCAACAGCTGGTGCATCCCATGTCCTCCTAGCCTGCTGAAAACAACATGGCCCAGCAGTGGACCTTGCGTGTGAGCATACAGGGATCCACTCAGCATGACCTCATCCTGCCCAAATCGACACCATTTCTCCCAAGCCGGGGAAAGTGTGCTGTTCCTGGCTTGCAGAGACAAGTTCTGAACCTGTTTCCACCTAGTGCCAACCCTGTGTCTTAGCCAAGTGCCCAGAAACAGCTCTTGCCTCATAGTCAAAGCACCACAGAGGGAAATTGAACTCTGTTACACCGAACGTCACAGGACAAGGGTGGGTACTGACCCCAGGGCTCCCTGTGCCCAGTGACCACAGCATGCTCCTCTGGCCTAGCTATTCTGTGGTGCCAGAGCCACCTGCTTCGCAAGCCTGACGGCATCAGACCTCCAAGATGCTTGCATGTCTGCAATCCCAGCATGCCCTGTTGGAGATGGGAAGCAGAGACTTGGAGGGCATCTAGCCTGGTGCACGAAGCAGGGTACAAAAGATCCTGATTAAACAAAGTGAGAAGGGAGGCCTGACATCCAAGGTTGTCCTCTGATCTCCACACGTGTGCTGTTACACATATGTGCAAACACTCACACATTAAAAACCCAAAGCACACACATCTAACACATACACAAATAAGAACTAGACAAACTGAAGACAGAATAGGTGAGCAGTGTTCTGAGTAGCTTACAACAGAGTTTACAGGTCGGGATAAAGTCTTATGATTGAGCTTGCACGTAGGAATCCACATACAGGCTCCCTCTCCTATTAATTTGTTAATTTACTTAAACAGGGTCTGACTATGTAACCCAGGCTAGCCTCCAACTTTGAGCACTCCTTCTTCTTCTGCCTCCCGAATGCTGGAATTATAGGCCCATGCTACCATACCTACTGCCTGGACTAACCTCAGATTTTCAGTTCTTCTGCCTCTGCTTGTGGCCCCTGGCTAGAATTACAGAGGTTTGCTGAAATTCATTTTTAAAAAAAGAATTATTTATTTATTTATTTTAAGTATATGAGTACACTGTAGCTGTCTTTAGACACACCAGAAGAGGGCATCAGATCCCTTTACAGATGGTTGTGAGCCACCATCTGGTTACTGGGAATTGAACCCAGGACCTCTGGAAGAGCAGTGAATGCTCTTAGCCTCTGAGCCATCCTCCAGCCTCTGCTGGAACTCTTATTCCTCCCTTTCTTACAGCTGCCTACCTGTGTCTGCATATGTGCTGGATAGTTTTATGTCTACTTGACACAAAACTAAAACTAAAGTCATCCATGTAGAGGGAACCTCAATTAAGAAACTGCCTCTATAATATCTGGGTATAGGCAAGCTTGTAGGGCGTTTTCTTAATTAGTGATTGATGGGGGAGGGCCTAGCCCATATTGGGTGGTGCCATCCCTGGTCGTGTGGTCCTGGGTTCTATAAGAAAGAAGTCTGAGCAAGTCATGGGGAGTAAGCCAGTAAGCAGCACCTCTCCATGGCCTCTGCATCAGCTCCCACCTCCAAATTCCCCTATTTGAGGTCATGTCCTGACTTCCTTTATTGCGGATGGGCAGTGCTGTAGAAAACTAAAAAACCCTTTCCTCCTCAACTTGCCTTTTGGTCATGGTGTTTCATCATAGCCATAGAAACCTTAAAACAAGTTTCAGAGGGTGGTGGTTGTGGTGCGTGTCTTAATCCCAGCACTTGGGAGGCAGAGGCAGAGAGATCTCTGTGAGTTTGAGGCGAGCCTGCTCAACAGATTGAGTTCCAGGACAGCCAAAGATACACAAAAAGAAAATCCTGTCGTGTGCACCTGGGTGTGGTGGGCATGTGAATGTGTGTGCAGTGCCCACAGAGGCCAGAAGAGGGCAGTAGATCCCCTGGAGCTGGTCTTCCAGAAAATTGTGAGCCCTCCTCATGTGCTGGGAATTGAACTCACATCCTCTGTAAGAGCAGCCAGCCAGTGCTCTTATTTACTGAGCCACCTCACTAATCTTTAGAAATTACTTTGTAGGAACAGGAGAGTGACTCTGTGGTAGACTTGTCGTTAGTGGTTAGTGTGTTCGAAGCCCAAGGCTTACTCCCTGACGTTGAAGTACTTTGCCTATTTGTGGCTATCTCTTCTCTGTCTGTTTCCACTCTCTGGCATGATCACCTAGAAAAGCAAATTCTCCCCATGGATCTTTAGATCCCAGCACTGGACTGAGCAGGAAAGGTGCTCTGTGAACGGTCGAATGGACGAAGCAGCCGAACTAGCAGCTGCCTCCACCTATATCCACTGGGACGCCCTGGAGCAGAGACCTAGAAAGTACAGGAAGACAGAGTCCGGAGGAGAGGCAGCAGCTCCAGCCGTGCTAGTGTCAGGCTTTTGATGAAGATCCACATGCCACAAGCTCTGATCAGAAGAAAGCTACTGTCTCTTTGGTACCTCACCTAGGCAGCCAGCGTCCAACCGGGGAACCAATGTGCTTGTATAAAGGCCCCTTTTAAAGATAGAGCCTCATGTAGCCCCGCCTGGTCTTGAACTGGGAATGGCCTTCTGTCTCCACTGCCCAAGCTCTTGGACTACAGGCATGAGCCACCACGCTAGGCTTGCAGGCTTATTTATTTATTTATTTATTTATTTATTTATTTATTTATTTTAGCGTGTGTTGGTTGGGGGTGGAGGAACTGCCCCAGAATTCCTCCAACATTTAATTGGTCACGTGTCCTCTCCTCAACCAATCATAGTAAGAGGCACGGTATTAGCCAGATTGACCTGGGCAATGAGTGGGGTTTTTTGGGGATGGGGGGGTGGGGTGGGGGAGTTATATTTTTTGCTGTTGGGGGCCTTAGATTCCTCTTTTCTGAGCGTGACTACAGAGAGAAATAAATCTGCAAGAAAGAAGAGGGAACAGAAGCTGCAGAGTATGTTTGTAATCCTAGCAACGGAAGCTAAGGCAGAAGGATTGCCATGAATTCAAAGCTAGCCTGGTCTACCCAGTAAGGTCCTGTCTTGAAATATAGGAGAGAGAGGGGAGAGGGACAAAAGAAAGAAAGAAAGAAAGAAAGAAAGAAAGAAAGAAAGAAAGAAAGAAAGAAAGAGGGAGGGAGGGAGGGAGGGAGGGAGGGAGGGAGGGAGAGAGAGAGAGAGAAAAGCGAGAAAAGCTGGGATTGGGGGATTGGGTACGTGGTGGTGGTATGCTCCTTTATTTAATGCCAGCACTCAGGAGGCAGAGGGAGGTGGCTCTCTGAGTTTGAGGCCAGCCAGGTCTACAGAAGGAGATCCAGGAGATCCAGAGCTCTGTTATACAGAGAAATCCTGGGGGTGGGGGGGAGAACCAAAAAAAACAAAAGAAAAGAAAACAAAGGCTGAGAAGGTAGTTCAGGGATACAGAGCTTGCCTCCTCCTATGCATGAGGCCCCAGCAGGACGTAAAGGAGACAGTAGAAAAGAATTTGTGAAAGTTACCAGTTGTGCCTGTGCTGCTTGTTCTTGTTACCATACTCGCCCCAAATCCTGGGCTGTATTATTTGTCCTCCCAGTGACGTCTAGTACTGAGCCCTCCATTGCGGATCAGCAGTGGCTGTCCCAGGGTCGAGTAATGCTGTCTCATCGCAGTTTTGCTGTGTCAGATGTCTGTAGGTGCTGTGGCTGGAGCCTGTGATGTGGTCTCAGGAGTCCTGGAGGACCCCCACACCCGGCACCTCCTGTACAGAGAGCTGCAGAGCAGCCTGGGCGGTGATTGCTGTCCTTGGAATGTGACACAGTGACAGGGGGACATAAGGGTCCAGTGAGTCATCACGTCTGGATCCTTTGGGACAGGGTCTGGCCTGTTAAGTGTAAATGACTGAAGCATTAGTCCCAGCACTCGGGAGACAGAGAGGCAGGCAGATGTGTCTGAGTGTGAGGCCAGTCTGGTCTACAAAGTGAGATCCAGGACAGCAGGGCTATGTAAAGAAACACCCTCAAAATCCAATACAGCAACAATCACAACCATAATAGTGATTCTCTGCATTTCTTGTTGCTGTGATAAAAAGATCCCGTTAAAAGCGCTTTAAGAGGGATGGAGAGATGACTCAGTGGTTAAGAACACTGACTGCTCTTCCAGAGGTCCTGAGTTCAATTCCCAGCAACTGCATGATGGCTCACAACCATCCGTAATGGGATCTGATACTCTCTTCTAGTGTGTCTGAAGACAGCTACATTGTACTCATATATATTGAATAAATATATTTTTTTAAAAAGCACCTTAAGGAAAAGAGGATTTGTGAGTCTGAGGGTGCTGGTCCATGGGGTGCAGAAAAAATCCTGACGACTGGATTATGAGGTAGGTAGGCAGTCATTTTAGACCGAGAGTCAAGAAGCAGAGAGCAGTGACTTCTGGTACACAGCTTCTTCTCTCTGGCGGTCCACCCCCGAAGCAGTGGTGTGACCCACAGTCTGGTCAGGACTTCTACCTTCATTAACCTAATCAAGATCATCTCTTACACACAGGGCCAGGGGCTAACCTATTCTCGATAACCCTTCCCAGGAATACCTGGGAACTATGATTTAATATCCTAGTCCAGGTGGCTGGGACCCACTTAGGTCTCCCAAATGACAAGGTGCATTTTGGTCCAGGGAGTTGGCATTTCCTCTTATCCCACAGGCCAAACCGCCTCCCTGCCCCCTCCCTGTAGCTTTCAGTGTTGGGCTATAAAATGGCTCCCAAGTTAAAAAAAAATGACTCCATGGAGTCCCCCAGAGTCTCACTAGGAGGAGCCTGCCTACATCCCGCCCCTTTGCAGCTTCGCACCTGCACCCCCAGCTACCCCCTCCTTAGGGTGAGAGTTAGATGAGCCCACCCAGCCGCCGGCTTTCCTCTCCTCCTCCTGACCCCTTCAACCCAAATGCTGTGTGTATTCATTGACCTGCCTCTGAGAGGGAAAGTACATAGCGTGCCCACAGCTGGTGACTGTCATCCCAAACTTGGGTTTTAGTGGAGAGGATTTATAGTGGAGGCTAGCCTGGGCTACAGAGTGAGACCCTTTCTCTCTCAAAACAAAAACACCCAGGCTAAACCAAACCAGCCAGCGGGTGGCCTGAAGGGTCCTGGAGGGACTCCTGGTGGAGGAATCCAACGGTAGGCAGGTGTCTCCCCCCAATGGCTTCCCCACAGTTTTAGGACACCTGGGCCACACAACAAGAAGCGCTCCCAGAGTGAGTGTGGCTCTTGGGACAATGTAGTATTCATTTCTTCCACATCCAATTAGTTGAAACAATGGTCACACTGTCTGTCGAGAATTAAGGAGATCAACACTGCCTGTGGATTCAGCTAGTGACCCAGAAAAATGCCATAGAGTGTTGGGAGCCAGAGCCCACTGTCCCTCTGTGTCCCTTTCAGCTCTCCCTGGCCATGGGCATCCTGAAGCTGGAAGGCCAGGAGGCTGCAGCATGTGTATTGGAAAGGGGTTGCTCGTCCAACAGGACATCTACTCGAAACCCTTCTAGAATTCTCCCCTTTGTCCTTAGAGATCTCCATGATCGAGTAGATAAACTTGCCTTCAAGAGAGCCAGCCCAGGGACTAGAGAGATGGTTTGGCAGTTGACAGCACTGGCTGCTCTTGCAGGACCCAGGTTCAAAACCCAGCACCCACAGAGTGGCTCACGACCATTTATAATTCCAGTTCCAAGGGATCCTAGCCCTGTTCTGGGCTCTGTGGGCATGTTACATATGTAGCACACAGACATACGTGCATGCACACACACTAACATGTGAATAAAAATTATAAAATTTTTGAGAGAGAGAGGGAAAGAGAGAAGTGAGATGTAAGAAATGAGAGAAGCTGGGGGAGAGGAGGGAAGGAGGGAAGAAGGGAGGGAGGGAGGGAGGGAGGAAAAGAGAGAGAGAGAGAGAGAGAGAGAGAGAGAGAGAGAGAGAGAGAGAGAGAGAGCCAGAACAAGGAACTAAATCAGCATCCAGTAGTATCCTTCTGGCCAGGTACAGTTGAAATTCTCTACCTCTTAGTGTCTTTCCAGGTAACTAGGGATGGTTTGTAGAGACCTACATGACCTAAAGCCACTAAATCTTACATTCCTTCTCAATTGTCTCTGCCTGTAGCAGAGGAAGGGTTAACTCAGAACAGAGGTCAGTAATGATCATACTCACCCTACCGAAGGGGAAAAAAAAACCCAGAGCCGCTCTTACAGATGACTCAGGGCCCCTGAGATAACCTCAGCCAGAAAGAGGGTTCCAGGCTGTCTCTAGTGACATAATCCATGGGAGAGGGTAGGTTTATGTGTGTGCAGCTGTTTGTATGTGCACTATGAAGGTGCAGTTCCAGCAGAGACCAGCCGGGGCGCCAGATCCTCCAGAACTGGATTTACAGATGGTTATGGACTGGTGTAGGGTGTGGGGATCTGAACAAAGTTCTGCAAGAACAGAGGATAGTAAATGTTTTTTTTACTACCGAGCTCTCTCTCTAGCTCCACTTTTTTTTTTTTTTTTTTTTTTTTTTGAGACAGAGTCTCTTTATGTAACCCTCCCCTGCTGTCTTGCAACTTACTATGTAAGCCGGGCTGGCCTTGAGTTCACAGAGATCCACCTACCTCGGCTTCCCCAGTGCTGGAATTAAAGCCATGCGTCACCACCACCTGGCTAACTTTGTTTTTCTTTATAGCTGGGTAGAATTCTGTTCTGTTTTGTTATTCATTCATCTGCTGATGAATAATGGGGTTGATTCCAATCTTTGCTATAAAGAATAAAGCTTGTCAGCTGGGTGGTGGTGGCACACCACTTTAATCCCAGCACTTGCAAGGCAGAGGCAGGCGGATTTCTGAGTTCGAGGCCAGCCTGGTCTACAGAGTGAGTTCCAGGACAGCCAGGGCTACACAGAGAAACCCTGTCTTAATCCCCCCTCCCAAAAAGGATAAAGCTTGTCTATCCCTCCCCAGGCAGGGCTGTCAGGTGATGTCCTCTTGTCTCCTGCCACCAACCTTGTGGGAAGCCAATCTCACGTTGGCAGTGTAGCTCAGCGGCCCATGGGGACTCCCTCACTCAGGCACCTTCGTCCCAGACAGTTCATCTGTGTACTGGCCTCACCCAGGAGGAGATAGCTCAGGTTCTGAAACCAGGGCAAAGGTGAGGTCTAGCTGGCAGTCCCAGGAAGAGGGACGTCCCTGAGAGAGGATCACCGGGACACACGGAGGCAGGTCTCTGTGATCTACACTGAAACAGAGTGCCAGAGGTACGTGTTTGGTATTGGTTGTTTTTGAGACAGGGTCTCATGATTTAACCTTGGCAGGAATTCATTAGGTAGACCAGGCTGCCCTTGGACTTACAGAGATTCACTTACCTCTGCCTCCCAAACGCTGGGATTAAAGTTATGTGTTACTGCATTCTGTTTAATAGTATGTTTTCTTTCTTTCTTTGCTTTTATCTTTTACCTTTTGGAAACAGGGTTTCTCTCTGTAGCCCTGGCTGTCCTGGAAGTCGCTCTGTAGACCAGGCTGGCCTCAAACTCAGAAATCTGCCTGCCTCTGCCTCCCAAGTGCTGGGATCAAAGACATGCGCCATCACCTATCAAACATGCCGGGCTTTTAATAGTATGTCTAATCTCATTTTTTCCAAATATTGTCATTCTTATGTGGAATCAATTTAGAATCTTGGAGACAGTTCACATCTTTCTTTTCCCAGATATGTCTGAAGATTTGTTGTAGAAGGTAAGGCGCGCGCGTGCACACACACACACACACACACACACACACACACATACACACACACACACACCATTACACAGACACTGCATACATACATAGAACACACACACATTACACACACACCATATCACATACACGACACATATATTGCATACCTCTCACAGCCACCACACCATATCTATATACTACACACATATTCACACCACACACACATATACATTACATACACATCACACATTATACACATGCACACATACACAGTGCACCCACACACTGCACACACACTACACACACATCCACACCACACACACATATATGTCACACACACATACACACCACACATCATATACACACACATACACACTGCACACACACACATGCTACACACACATTCACACCACACACCACACACACACACACACACACACACACACACACACACACACACACATTATCTTTGAATCTGTCTGCTTCAGGGCCACCATTGGCTCTCTCCCTTTCTCTTCTTGAGACAGGATCTCACTCTGTACTCCAGGCCAGCATCAAACTTCTAACAATCCTCCTGTCTCGGCACTGAGATTACAGGTGTGCACCATCACAGCTGGTGTATCCCCTCCTTATTCCTGTCCCTCAGCTCAGCAGTATAGACTCCTCTCTGTGCTTGGTGTGGCAGGTTGGGTACAGGGCACCCCTGGGCTGAACAGCGGCACCAGACTGAGCCCTTGTCAGCTGTGTGAACAGGATTCACCCACTGTGTGCTAGAAATCTCCATTTCCCTAACTGTGGGTGAGGGATCAGAGGCTTTAACAGCTTTTCACGGTACAGGAAGAAGGAAGCCAGGGAAGCCAGAAAGCCCATTGGCTGCCTGCTGAGTGGAGATAAGTCCAAGGGGAAATTGGACAGAGGGAAGGAGATGACCAGGATGTGGGGTGCCTGACATTTGAAAGGGTAGACGGGAAACAAGCAGTCATTGATATGATGTTTGAGCAAGGATGGAGACTCTCCAGGCTGCTGGGGAGAGAAGCATCCCAATAGACGGAGGGAGCTGCTGTACAAAGGCCATGAGGTAGGAACTGACAGCTTGAGAGACTGGTGTGGCTACAGCTGAGAGTGGCAAGAATGAAGACCTTACCAATTACAGCAAGGACTTGGGTCTTTATTCTGAGGGAGGAGGGAGCATAAGAAAAGATGGCTATATACATGTATGTGTGTGTGTGGATATCTGTGTGTTATAATTTTATTTATATAGTATATATTCTATTTTATAATTTTATTTGCACATGGTTGACTCATTTAAAGTTTAAGACTGAAGGCATGGTGGCACACACCTTTAATCCTGGCACTCGGGAAGCAGAAGCAGGCAGATCTTTGTGAGTTTGAGACCAGCCAGGGCTGTACAGTGAGACTTTGTTTTTGAAGATAAATAAATTAACTGTAAGATTCAGTGGCTTCTGGCCCAGTGACAGAGTAGAAAGGAGAGTGACGGAGCTCAGTCCTGGTCAGTGTCTGCCCCTTCTTCAGCCCTGGAAGCCATTCAAGTGTCTTTCTGCTTGGGTTCAGCTACCTGCCTGCTTCATGCACCCTTGGAACCACGCCCTTGTGTCTGGCTCCTCTACCTTACACGTATCTTTTCGGACTCATCCACATGCATCAGAGCCTCGGTATCCCCTCTTCCTCACAGACCATGTTTGACATACCCATTTGACAGCTAGGTACGGATACGGAACACAAGACATGGGATCTTGTGCACAGGGGTTGCTGTGGATGTGTGCACACACACTCTCTCTCTCTGGGTACAGACCTGGGAATGGAGGGGTGAGGGGATGTTCATAGGGCCTTTAGGTCTAGTGCCAGCGGCTACCCACGAATGTACACATCCTGGCTTTTGGCATCCTTGGCAGAGTTCCTTGGTGTCTTCCTTTCTTCCTCTACTGGGGATGGATCCAGGATCATTTACATGTTGCTAGGCAAATGCTCTTTTGCTGAGCCACCCTGCCCTCTTATTACCCTTAGAAATGGGCTCTCGCTGAGTTGCTAGCCTTGAACTCATTCTGGGCCCTAGGCTGGTCTTGATCTTATGGTCCTTTTGCCTTAACTTCTCACATAACCCAGTTATGTGAGAAGTTAAGGCAAAGTTAACTTCTTTGTTAACTTTGGAAAGTTCTGTATTGAGGGGCATCCTCTGACAGTGTCTTCTTTTTGTACATCACTAACTCTCTCTCTCTCTCTCTCTCTCTCTCTCTCTCTCTCTCTCTCACACACACACACACACACACACACACACACACCTTGTGCTGGTTAGTTTTGTTGATTTGACATAAACTGGAGTCACATGGGAAGAGGGATCTGTTCTATCAGATCGGCCTGAGGGCAATAGTGTACTTTTTTTTTTGGATTTATGATTGATGTGGAAGAGGCCAACCCCCTGTGGGTGGTGCCACTCCTAGTCACACAGTCCTGGGATGTATAAGAAAGTAAACTGAGCAAGCCATGAGGAGCAAGCCAGGAAGCAGCATCTGTCCATGGCCTCTGCTTTAGTTCCTGCCTCCAGGTTCCTGTTCTGAGTTCCTGCCTTGGCTTCCCCTAATGGCAGGCTTTAACTTGTAAGCTGAAAGAAACCAAGTCCTCCCCAAGTTGCCTTTGGTCAGTGTTTTTATCACAGCAAGAGAAAGCAAACCAGGACAGACCTTTCATGGTGGGCCTTCCCTACAGGCCTTCTCTGCCAAGCAGAACCGATCGACTTTCCTCTTCCCTCGTAGGCCATCCTGTGTTGTCTCCCTGGCTCTGCTCAGCAAGGCCATGGTGGTTCTTTACACGTGCTGTCTGTCTTTTAATGTCTGATCTCTCTGTGTGTCATCCGATGACAGTGTTGCCTGTCCCCAAAGCCTGGCCCTGGCCTTGGGCTCTCTGAGGTAAGCATCACGTAGATTTGGACCTTGAAGACTTGGCGACAGTTTGGACTGCGTGAGTTGGTCAAGGCAAGTGGGTATCAGAAAAGGAGGGGGGGTGGCAGACTTGAGCTTTCAACTGACTGGCAAACTCCCAGGAACACTGGCGTCAGCGGGAGAAAACAATCCAGGGTTGGAAGGTGTTTGAAGGCCTCAAGGAAATTTTATTTTTAAAAAGTTTATTTATTTATTTTTTAATCATTCTCTCTTTGTGTGTTTGTAGACGTGAGTGCAGGTGTGGAGAAGGCCAGAGGTGTCAGATTCCCTGGAGCTGGAGTTAAAGACAGTTGCGAGGTGCCTAACATGGGTGCTGGGAGCCAAACTCCTGCTCTGTTGAAAGGGCAGCAAGTACTTTCAATCACTGAACCCCCTCTCTGGCCCCTTTCCGTGGAACTTTATTAATTTTATTAATCATGAGTCCGTGATTCATGAATGACTGAATGACTCCCCTGATAGTTTGTTTAAACCTTTTTTAAAAAGTGTTTTATGTTTGTTTATTTTGTTTTATTTTTGAAACAAGGTCTCACTACATAGCCCTGGTTAAGTAGACCAGGATGGACTTGTACTCCCAGAAATCCACCTGCCTCTGCGGTCCTTAGTGGTAGCATTAAAAGTATACACCATCATGCCTGGCTACATGTATTTATTTTGTGTATATGAGCCTTGGAGGCCAGAGGACAACTTGAGGGAGTTCGTAGCTTCTACCAAGTGGGTCCTGGGGATTGGATTTAGTTCATCAAGCTTGGCAGCAAATGCTTTTCCTTCACAGAAGCATCTTGCCAACCCGAATGTCTAATTTTCTATCCAGTACCTGCCGAGTGGTTTGCTAGGCATGGTTCCAGGAGCCAGGGGATACACTGATACTCAAAAAGGAGCAACTTCTGGGATGGAGAAATACCTCAGTGGTTAAGAGCGCTGGCTGCTCTTGCAGAGGATCTGAATTTGCTTTCCAGCACCCACACAGTGGCTCACGACTGCTTTTCACTTTGGTTTCAGGAGATCTGTTGCCTTCTTCTGGCCTTGTGAAACTGCATAAATACACAAAATTAAAAAAAAAAATTTTAAAAACAACCTCTCTCTCTAGAGAGATAAGTAAAACATTTCAACCGAACAAAATACTCTCTTTCTTTCAATTTAAAATTTATTAGTTATTATTATTGTGTGTGTATGTGTGTGTGGGGTTACAATGGCACCTGAATCTGTTCTCTCCATCCACCATGAGTTCTTGGATTCCAACTCAGGTCTTCAGGCTTGTGTGTCAAATGTCTTTATTTGCTGAGTCACCTCACCTCACCAGCCCTTTTCAGTGGCTTGAGAGAGGAGTTCATGTAGCCCAGGCTGGCCTTGAACTCCTGTTTCTCCTACCTCTCCCTCCCAAGTGCTGGGATCACAGGCACACACCACCATACCTGCAAAGACTTCCATTTTCAACAAATTGAACACGAAGCCTTCTTTGATGAGTAGGCTTTGGGTTGAGACTTGTGAAAGGAGGAGTCAGGCGCTGAGGACCTAGAGAATTCCTTCACATGGTGGATAGTCACAGCTGAGAAAACCCAGTCCCACCAGTCTGGGATGACGTCAGCATTCTTTGGACAACCTCATGCAGACCAGGTCCTTAGCTCTTTAGGCTACTGCTGTCTCATTCGGGACTCCTCCTAGGTCACATAGAATGGCTCAGCAGTGACATCAGGCACCCCAGGCTAATACTCATATAGAATATGGAACACTCTAGCTCCCGTTACATTCTAGAAGGGTTCCTCTTTGGGACCAACTTCAACAAACATGTCCCCCGAGCACCAAGTCGTTTCTGGAGAGACTTTCAGCCCCGATCTCTGTCGGGGACACAGAGTGGGAGCAGGCTCAGATGAACCTGGGCCGGGAAGTCTTCCACCCGAAACCTGAGGCCCCCTGCACCTCACACCCTCTTCTATAAGGTGGAGATGTGAACTGCTCTCCTCTTTGCTGCAGAGCTTTAAAGCCAGTGAGAGGCTCAACAGCCTCTGAACCTGGAATGTGTAGGCGGAACACAGTTGGCGTTCCAAGGCCCCGCCCACCTGTGCTCCTTGGTCCCCTAAACTTCTAGCCTCCTTTCTGTCTTTCTCCTATGCCTATGTGTGTGCACGTTTGTGGATATACCTGAATGTGTTCTGTGAGTCAGAATATCCTTCTGGGAACTGGGTCTCACTGGTTAGAGAAGTCTAGCTGGCCATCCGGCCCCACGGATCCTCCTTCCTGTCCCTGTCTTCCCAGCACTAAAACTACCAGCATAGAGTTTGTTTTTGTTTTGGACTTACTTATTCTATGCATGCAACTGTCTTTCCTACATGAATGGCTGTGCACCACGCGCATGCGTGGTTCACTCAGCGGTCGGAAGAGGGCATCAGATCCCTTTGGAACTGAAGTTAAGGATGATGGTGAATTGCCATGTGGGCGCTGGGAACTGAACTCGAGTCCTCTGCAAGTAGTAGCTAGTGATCTTAACCACCGAGCCATGTCTATCGCTGAGGCATCTCTTCATGTCTATGTGGTTTATATGAGTACGGATGCTGGCAACTAATATCGGGTGTCAGATTCACGAGGCAAGCACTCTACCAATATGGCCCTTTCTCCAGCCTACTCTTAGTCCCATGTGACTGGTGGAATCTGTCAGGGCTGGAACTATGACTTGGCTATCTCTGCAGAACCTACTCTGACTCAATATGACCTGACCCTGGGTCATATTGCTGAAGGTAGTCCCCAAGAGGAGTCATTCTGGGTTTTAACAGGAGCTGAGACCTCTGGGTTTTAACAGTTGTGGGACTGGGTTTCCTCAGCTGCATATCCACCCTTCGTGTCCTGAGTGGGAAGCAGGCCTTGGCCTCACTGAGGAAGTCACCCCATGTCTCAGTTTCTTTTTTATGGTTGTAACACGGAGCATTTAGAATTAAAGTCTCTCGGTGTGGGCTTGGAATGAGCTAACTGGGCACTGAGCAGGGCAGGGAAAGAGTCCCCACCACCCTGGTGGTATTCTGAGTGGGGTTTATGGCCAAAGAACTCATAACTGAGCTCAACTGAGCTGGTGTCTCTGGGTGATAAGGAAGAGTCAGCAGAGAACATAGTGGCCAGGCAGTCTGATAAGCCCCTCGAACACCTTCCTGGATGGAGTGAGGGGCCCAGCGTGTGTCTGGGGTCTGGACTTTTGAGTGGAGTGTGCTTAAGGCCTCGAGGGGCACGGAATTCTCCGCGAAGGGTGTGCAAAAGTCCCGGGAGACATGGAATTCCAAGGGGACAGTGTGCAAAGGCCTCAAGGGACACAGAATGGAGGGTATGCAAAAGCCCAAAGGCATATGGAATTCCGCGTGGAGGGAGTGCAAAAGGCCCCGAGGGACACAAAATTCTGAGTGGCAGGCGTGCATGGCCCGGAGGCTGACCCCGGCGGACTGCAACTGATGGAAAAGTAGGGGAGCGGGAGGCATTCTCAGGAGTCGGAAGAGAGAAGAGGTCGCAGGAGCGGGGGTAGCGGGTGCAGACTGTGACAGGTTCTTCTGCCCTCTGCGGAGAACGCATCGGTTCCCACCTAGATCAGAGACAAGACCGGGAAGCGCGGAGCGGGGCGCACAGCGGTAATCCAGATCACGCAAGAGCGAGGGAAAGCCCAGCAGCTCGGAGGGGCGGCTCCCGAGGAGGCCACGCCCATGCCACACCATCAGAGCACCGCCCACTCTCCGCCTTTTCCCACCCCCCGCCGGAATCCCGCGCCGAACTCGGGGGCGGGCTGCCCGGGCCATGGCGCATAAAGCCTCTGGCCACCTGCAGGGCTACTGCTGCGCCGGCCACCTCCAGGCACACACCTTGCTGCTAAGGGAGCCTCGGCTTCTGTCATCTCTGTGGCCTCCGTCGCCTCTGTCGCCGACCCCTTCAGGTCCTGAGCCCCGGGAGCCCCGGCCGCGCACGCGGACATGGGCGGCAGCTCCAGGGCACGCTGGGTGGCCTTGGGGCTGGGCATCCTGGGGCTGCTGTGTGCTGTGCTCGGCGTTGTCATGATCCTCATGGTGCCCTCGCTCATCAAGCAGCAGGTGCTGAAGGTGAGTGAAGTGTCCGGGGGTTGGGGGAAGGGATCGGGACGCTGGGTACGACCTTCTCACCACCTGGGAGGCTCAGACTCACCCCAGACACTTGGAGGTCTGAGTCACCAGCGTCCCAGGGGCCTGAACCTCACTGAAGCAGAAGTGTGGCCTGGTTGGTTGTCCCCGAGTTTCTACTGCAGCTATCCTGACCTCCAACCCTTCAGCATACGCTGGCCGGTGACCGTACCTAGTAACCCCAGGGCTGCGCGAAGCAGCCCTGTACATTGTGAGGGTCCCAAGGGTTCCCAGTTCTCTGCCTGTTTCCTCTCGCCCAGATGCCCCACAGATGCCCTGGCTCGCCCCCACACTGCCTGCCAGTCTCGAGAGTTAAGCAGCTTTCTGCCCCCCACGCTCTGGCAGAGGCAGACACTACTCAGGTCTGCCGAGGACAGACAGCCGGGCCTCTCCCTTGATCTCAGCCGTAGGCCCTGTTTTGCCCTTTCAACCGGGGACCGATATTAGGCGGGCGGTGCCGGTCCAGCTACAGACTCTGCCCTGGGATCCGGTGTCCTCCGAATAAGCCCGGAGCTCATTAAGTCCTGGAGATTACCGAGTAGTTGTGTTTTCTGAGATGCTGGGTTACCGCGGAAGGGGAAACGGAGGCTGGCCTTCAGAGAACATCCAGTTAGAACTGGACCTGGTATCCAGAAGGGGCTGTTGTCACAGGGATTGATTGACATCTTTCCTCTTAGCCCGGTTTGTTTACTGGGAGTTTAAGAATGGCAATGGCTTCGTGTATTGTGTCCCATCGCCCGCTGAAAGGAGGGAATGAATGAGGGATACTCCCTCTTGGGCTGGCCGCCACCTCCCAGGTCCTGGCTGGTCTTCCGGATGGAGCCACAGGTGGCTTTCCTGGAGTTGTGGTGGGCATTTCCCCGAGTCCTCTTGGCAGCACCGTCTATTTCTATTGCTTTGGATTTTCAACCCTTGTACGTGAAGGTCCCAGGAGTTGCTGTGTCTTGGGGTGGAGGGAAGATCCTTCTTGTTGCAGCATCAAAAAAACGGCTCTGAGCCTTTCTGTTAGATCTGGCAAAGTAGCGATGACAGTCTTGTCTCGGCGACAGCCTGTGGTTTCAGTAAGGACCCGGCCCTGTGTACCCGTATACCCAGCACGTGGACTGGGCTGCCTGCTGAGCCAGCTTGTGGGTAGAGTGAGCAGGTGTCCCCTGTTCTCCTATTTGGGGGTGAGGGGGGAATTCCAACTGGTTCCTTCCCAAAACTCTTTTCTGGACTGTTTTCTTTTTTAGAGGTTGGCATAGAGACTAAGGATTTCGGTTGTGTGTGTGTGTGTGTGTGTGTGTGTGTGTGTATTATCACTGGGACTGCGCATGCCTGTTCCATCAGTGAGGGTCCCATCTGCCCCGTGCTTAAGAAAGGAAAACCATGTGTGGCTGAGTTGCCCCATAGCTGGTAGCTTGGGGCTTTACGTTTGAGCCAGCGGCTTCCACAACCCTACTTATGAAAATCCCAAAGGCGATTGGTTGGGGGCTGAGTGGCGTGAAGGAAGGAAGAATGAAAGACACGCCTAGCCCAAGACAGCCTCTTCTTAGAGGCCCTGGCTGCAGCGGAGCCGACCTCTTGAGGGAGAAAAAAAAAAAAAAAAAAAAAAAAAAAAAAAAAAACAAAACCTCACTTCAGGGGATGGAGGGAGGGTGGTAGCAGAGGGGAGCAGGGAGGGACCCTGGAGTTGACTTTGGACACTTTCGGTCTGTGCTACTTGAATGGAAGCCTTGTCTTTATGTGTTTTTTAAATTTTTTTTTTGTAAATTAAAGAAGTTGATGTATAAAAGGCAGGAATACTTAGTTGTTTCAGGAAAAAAAAATCAGGACTGGGCTGTAGCTCCGTGGTAGAGAACTTACCCAGCATATAGCAGGCCTTGGGTTCCAACACACACACACACACACACACACACACACACACACACACACACACACACACCGGGGGGGGAGAGAGAGAGAGAGAGAGAGAGAGAGAGAGAGAGAGAGAGAGAGAGATTGAGAAATTTCACTCTTATTTTCTTCCGATGTTATCATTTATATATTTGTATGTGTCGAGATCAGCTGACCTCCTCCCTTACAGATAGGGCCTCTTGATGAACTAGACTGCCATCCCCCTGTCTCTGGGGTAGCAATGCCCAATATTGTATGTGCTGCTGGGGTTTGAACTCAGGTCCTCATGTTTGCCTAGCAAGCACTTTGCTACCCTCCCCAGCTCTAATGGACATCTGTTACAAAACCTGGGCTGGAGAGTATGTGCTTTTCTTTTTTCCCTCATCCCTTCTTTCATTCTCTTGAGTCATGGTCTCACTACATAGCTCAGGAACTCAGTGCGTAGCCCAGGCTGGCCTCAAACTCACAGAGATCCACTTCTGCCTCTTGAGTGCTAGGGTTAAAGGTATGTGCCACCATGCCTGGCTTAAATAGTATGGCTTTTCTGTTCAGTGTTGGTGTTCAAAGGAGTGTGTGTGGGTGTACGCACACGCATACCTGTATGGATGGGTGTGCCAAGCGTCGAGACCAGAGGTTGATGTGGAGTGTCTTCCACAGTGTCTCCCCATCTTATTTTTTTTTGAGACAGTCTCTCTCATTAAATATGATATGTGTCTTCTCTGCTAGACACTGGACATTGGGTTCCTGGGAACTGTCTATCTCCGCCTGCCCTGGTGCTGAGGTTCCAGACTTGTACCAGACGTGCTCAGCTTTGTTTTGAGACAAGGCTTCTCTGCCTGGCCCTGGCTGTCCTAGAATTCGCTCTGTAGACCAAGCTCTCCCTGCCTCCAGGGTGCTGAGACTAAAGGCATATGCTACCACCCCTGGCTCCGTGTTGAGCTTTTGTTTGGATTCTGAGAATCAGAACCCAGATCCTCCAGCAAGCACTTTACCCACTGGGCTATCTTCCCAGCCCCATTCAAAGGTTTTTGCTTGACAGGCCCAACAGGCCAATCTGTTAGTTCCTTTCCCCACTTACTGTGTTGGTTTTCCTTTTTTTGCTGGTTCCTCTGCTGACTGGCCATGTCTTTGTCTCAGGCTCCAGAGAACACATACCCTCCTGTGTGAGTCCAGGAACACTTGCACGGTGTGATCCTTGGCCTGTGGACCCACGGGTGCGCTCTGGTTGGATTTTGGTGTTCCCTACTATACTCCCGGTGACAAGCTATGGGACCATCCACTTTGATGGAATGAAGTGTCATTTCTATTTTTTTTTTTTTTTCCGAGACAGGGTTTCTCTGTGGACAGGGTTTCTCTGTGTAGTCCTGGCTGTCCTGGAACTCACTCTGTAGATCAGGCTGGCCTCGAACTCAGAAATCCACCTGCCTCTGCCTCCCGAGTGCTGGGATTAAAGGCGTGCGCCACCACCGCCCGGCGAAGGGTCATTTCTAAACCCCACCACCCTCTTTGGCTATATCAGTGGTTTTGATTTCCCATCTTCATCGCCACAAGATTGGGCAGGAGCGTGACATCCATGTCGGTGACAGTTTTCAGAGCTTAGAGGCTCAGGCCTACTGTACCATGTGTTAGCTGGAGCCGATCCATCACTCAGGGAGCCAAGCTTTCTCCCAGCAGTGAGACAGGGGTCAGATCTGGTTTGCTCCCCATGAGGGATTAGCGAGTTACAAAGGAGATTACAAGCGGCCTGTGGAAATGTCCTGTAAGCTTGCCTGCTTCTGGTCTCAATCTAACCACAGCGTTGTGAAACAGGCCGAGGCTGCAAATTCTTCCTTTCTACAGATAAGGGATCTGGGCCATAGCAAAGGTCGGCAGCTAGTTATTAAGCACGGCCTGTGGTGGGCTGGGAGGAACTTCAAGTGGCCATGCTGGATTTACTCTCCATAGGCAAGTAGGAAAGAGACCTTTCTCTCTGTACAGTGAGCTGCTGGGCAGGCCAAAAAAAAAAAAAAAGGGGGGGGGGGAGAGCAGGTTTTGGGAAGACGTGAATGATTGAGAAAAGGCTCTGTTACTGTTAAAGTTCCTTCTCTCCAGCCTCTTGCCGTCATCCCAACTACTTGGAGCCCGAGGCAGGAGGAATGAATATTCAAAACCGGAGGAAGTTCAAAGCCAGCCTGGACTACACAGGAAGTTCAAGGCAACTTAGTGGGACCTTCGTTTTTATGTAAAAAAAAAAAAAAAAAAACAGGCTAGGTGTGATAGCGCACACTTTTAAATCTCTGCACTCAGAGGGCAGAGGCAGGCAGATCTCTGTGTCAAGGCGAGTGCCTGGACAGCCAGGGCTACATAGAGAGACCCTGTCTCATAAATAAATAGACACACGAATAAATAGCATATAAGTAAGTAAGTAAGTAAATAAATAAATGGAAAACTGGAGATAGACCTTGATGGTTGACTGTTTCCTTACATGTGCACACCCCTGGGTTCAAACCCCAGCACTACAAAACATAAAGACACACACACATACACACACAAACACACACGAGTGTGAACCTGCATAAAACAGAAACCGTAAGCCAGTCAGTGGTGGCAGTGGCATACACCTTTAATCCCAGCACCCGGGAGGCAGAGACAGCCAGGGTTACACATAGAAACCCTGTCTCAAAACAAAACAAAGCAAAACATCAACCAACCAAACCCAAAATGACAAGAACAACAGCAAAACCCCAACAGTATTCTGTATTTTCAACAGACTGGTGTTAGTGCCATTACCAGTTTAGAAAAACGTACAGGAGGGTGCACACTAGACATACGAAGCAGATAATGTTGACTCCATGATTTCCTGTACATTTTTGTTTTATTTTATGGGTATGGGTGTTTTGCCTGTATGTACATCTGTGCGTGCAGTGCCCTTGTAGACCAGATAGGACATCCGATCCTCTGGAACTGGACTTACAGATGGTTGTGAGCCACCATGTGGGTGCTAGGAATTTCATGAACCCAGGTCCTGTATGAGAGTGGCCAGCGCTCTTAACCACGGAGTCATCTCTCCAAACCACCGTGATTCTTTTTGTAAAATATTATATGTATGTATTTATTGGTGTGTGAGTGGAGGAGTCATGCCACAACATGCCCATGAAGGTCACGGAACAACTTTCAGGAGTCAGTTCTCTCCTCTTCCTGTGTGGGTCCCAGGGATCGAACTCAGGTCATCAGGCTTGGCAGCAAGCGCCTTTACTTACTGAGCTGTCTCACTGAGCCCAACGGATATTCTTTTGTTTGTAGGTCTTTAAGGCAAGGTCTTGTTGTGTTACCCAGGCTTTATTTGAAATTCTCCTGCCTCAGCTTCTTGAGTCGGGGTGGGGGGCTGGGAGGAGGTTTAACAGATCTGTACTAACTCACCTGACCTCTTTAAAAACAACAAAAAAAGAGAATATATCCATGTGTTATGAATTGCACTAAAAATGGTTGCTATGATAAAAGCAACCATGACCAAACCATGACCAATTAACCCTTTGGGCAGGAAAGGGTTAACTCAGCTTACATTTCCACAGCACTGTTCATCATTGAAGGAAGTCAAGGCAGGAACTCAAACAAGGCAGGAACCTGGAGGCAGGAGCTGATGCAGAGACCATGGAGGAGTGCTGCTTATGGGCTTTCTCTTCATGGCTTGCTCAGTCTGCTTTCTTATAGAACCTAGGACTGTCAGGACTTATAATAGGCCATGCCCTTACCCATCAATCACTAATTAAGAAAATGCTCTTCTAGGCTTGCTCACAGACAGAACCTCCTTAATTAAGGTTCATTCCTCTCAGATGACAATAGCCTGTGTCAAGTTGACATAAAGCTAGCCCGCACAGGCAGCATGGTAACACGGGTCCTTGTCAGTTAAGGAAACAGCTGAACATGGTAACTGCTCAGTGACTTTCCTGGAGTGTGTGTGATTGTCACACGGAGGGAAACCCACCAGCACTGGGACCCCTGTGTGTCTCACCTAGAACCCAGTCTGGCATGCATCTTGTCCATCCACAGGGCCACCACCTTCAATAGAGGGTCTCATAATCTTTCCCATGTCTGTGATTTTATCTGCTCCGCTGTCCTGACGTGGGCTTTCCTGTTGAAATGTGCTTGGTCTGTTCATCTGCTGATGCCTCCCTCCTTTCTCCCATTTGTCCCCTAGGTGTAGAGCAGAACCCTCAGTCTGCCCTTACCTGTTCGGTTCTTTCTGCTATCTCATGCTACCCCTTACCTGGTTCACCAGCATCTAACGTCACACCCTTAGGGTCTCACCCTTTATGACCCCTCTAACCCCATGGCCTTGCTGTCTGCTTGGACCCATGTGGTTGTCTATCCTGCTTTTCGAGGGAGGGATGATGTCCACCCTGCTCAGACTCTCTGACATTCCCTGTCTTTTACCAAGTGAACCCCAAGTTCCTCTCAGCAGCTTGAAGGTCCCCAATCTGTTTCTTTTTCCCTCCCTCAAGTCAGCACCGCCCTCACCCCGCCCCATGATGCTCCTGGTTTGAGCCCACTAGACCTAGTGCCACTTCAGAGTCCCTGGCATGTCCTTTTGGACATTAAGTGCCTTAATCCCAGCACTTGGAAGACAGAGAGGTAGGTGGGTCTCTGAGTTCAAGGCCAGCCTGGTCTACAGAGTTGGTTTCCTGACAGCCAGGGCTACACAGAGAAACCTTGTCTCAAAATGCCCCGCCCCCCTAAAAAATAATTTATTTATTATTTTTAGTGTTTGTGTTGTCTGTATGTCACATGTGTGTGGTGTTTGAGGAGGGTCAAAAGAGGTGTCTGGATCCCCTGGAACTGGAATTCCAGAGAACTGTGACTTATCATGTGGGTACTGGGATCGGAACCCAGATCCTTTACCAGAGCACATAGCTCCCTACAGAGCCCAGGGACCTCTTAGGAGTTGGGCTAGCCTGGGCTGTCTACCCTGTTCCTGAGTTGTTTTGTGACCTTTGGCAGAGCTGGTTGGCCTGGCACTTGGAAGGTGGCCCTAGTGGCAGGTAGCAGCTTGTAGACATCGCATTACCCTGAGTGTCTGAAGTTCCTCAGAGCCTTTTATTTTGTATCTAAATGGCTACAGTTGCTTTCTGCTTCGTCTAGGGAAGACAGACACAGAGATTAAGTACCCTGTCTCTCCCTCACCTCTCCCCCCCCCCCCCGCCCCCTGCAAGAGTTAGGCGAAACAGAACCAAGATGTAGCTTCTGCTAAAAGATTATAACATTCGAACAGCTGGCCTTGACTGGAGAGGCACAAGGCCACCCTGGTCATTCCTTCTTTTTCCCTTCCTTGGTTAGTAAGTATTCCATTGATCCGCATGGCTAGCGGGTGTATATACTTCAGGCTTTTCTTCCCTGAGAGAAGGCTGCAGGTTTGAAGCCCTTTGGTAACTCCACAGGAGGACTCTTTTCCCAGTTTGTACTACTCTGTGACCTTAAGGCCTGGGCCACCGTGGGCTACTCCCCAAGTGGGATCTGGGGCCCCTGATGTCAGGATGGGTGTTGCTGCACGTTCCCTGCTCTTCAGGCCCTGGGTAGGGATACTTGGGCGTGCTGGGATTTCTTCTGTTTTCTTCCTCTTTCCTGATGCCCGCTTTCCGGTTCCCATGGCTTCCGGTCCCCCTGGCATGTGCGGAACTATTTTAGTTCCCCTCAGGGCTGCAGCTGTGGTTATAGACTACCTATTTTTAGTTCCAAGTATTTATTTCTGTTCCCTTCTGGCTCCTCGTACATCCACGAGTCCTCTTATCTCCAGTGCGTGTGTCTGCCAGTATGCACATCTTCTGGTGCGGCGGCCACATAACAGTGTCCCTAGGTATGCCAGCACACAGAGCTTGGTGTATGGTCCAGTGCTGACATACATGGACGTGAGTGTTTCTCTGTACCACACGCGCTGCGCTGCAAACCATCCATATGGGGATGCAGGCACATGGGTCATTGTCTGGGTACACATAGACACATGCACACGTGTGCTGATGCATGTTCCCATGTGCTGGGGGGACAGGGAACATGGCTCCGTGGCAGAATGATGGCCTAGCAGGTGCAAGCCACTGGGCTCCAACCTTAGCACTGCAGAAGACAAAGGGGGCATTAGCACTGTGTGGTCACCGTGTGCTGTAGTTAGGTGTTCCCAACTAGCATTTTAGAAGCCAGACTCTCCTTTTTCATTCCTGGAAGGATCCTAGGACCCTTCCTGGAAAGATGGACTCTTTGCTATCTTCCCACAGTGACTTACCCTCATTCACTCCAATTCCACGAGTTCGGCTACCTGGAATCCTGATCTCTGGCCTTGGGTCCCAGCAGGCAACTCTGGAGCCAGTCCTGGAGAGCCACATGACTCTCTGTAGAGCTTATCCTATGTGCATCTTGGTTTCTAGGAGGTTTGGCCCAGGCTGTGGCTTTTAGGGTACAGAGGAGTGTTTGAATGTTCTTCCTTGGCCAGCAAAAGAGAGGTCTCCGGGACCACCGTGAGCTCTTCTCAAGGTTGCCACTGGATGTTTGACACTTCCTGTTTTAGGACTCATGAGTTCAGCTGAGAAGCCTTCTGGAGAAAGAAAGAAAGAAAGAAAGAAAGAAAGAAAGAAAGAAAGAAAGAAAGAAAAGAAAACATGGCTGCTCTTAGGTATGGTGGCGGAGAAGGTTTACTGTAGATAAAAGGGAGAGTATAGTTAATAGAAAAGACGGCTGGAAGAGTCCAGAGTGGACATGGCCCTGAGCTATGTGAGGAGAGGGGGAGGGAAAAAGAGAAGAAGGGGAACTAGGTGCTGCTGCCGGGAGGCTCAAAGGTAGAGAGAGGGGGCAAGCAAAATGATTGGAGTTTACCAGGAAGAGCAGCCCAGTCCTGGGCTATAGAGTGGGGGTGGGGGGTGGGGTGGGAGAATTATGCTAGCCAGAAGGGTTCTGAAACAGGTAGGGACTGAAGGATACGGGGAGCACCTGGAAGCCAGGTCCGCTTTGATATGTTAGATAGGCACCTAACCGATCCGCCCAGGGTTTGAAACGTAATACCTTCAGCTCTCATCCAGTGCCATCAATTTAGTTTGAGGAGGATTTAGCCTGGCAGGGGTGGGTGTGGGTGTGGGTGTGGGAGTGGCTCTGCCAGAAATAGAAACAGGTCAGGCGGCTGAAGCAGGGGGATTGCTAATTCTAAACCAGCCTGGGCTACCGTGTGACAGGCTTCCAAAAAAAAAAAAAAAAAGTCCATAAGAAGGAAAAACTAGAAAACAAAAACATATGACCCTTTTACCTCTCTTCTCTCCTCTCTCCCTCCCTCACTGGTGACCTTGGCCTCCACTGGCCTAGGGCCGGGTCAGGCCAGGCTGAGCTGCAAAGAGAAAAAAAGAAAAAGAAGAAAAAAGAGAAAAACCAGGTCTGGCTCATCCTGGCTCTGAGTCCCAGTGGGTGAGGAGGTTCCATTGCTGCCGAGGGAAGATTTCCACCTCTTTCCTCCGACCGGGGGCTTTCTGCTCTCTCCCCACCTCCCCACCCCTCATCTCTGCTTTGTGATCTTCAGCTGCCTGGAGAGGGGAAGGAATAGGAGTGGTCTGACCCTTGCTTGCTTCCTGGCATTTCAATGAAGTTCCTTCCACCCTCTCTGGAAGCTTCTAGAAGGACTCTTGGGCCTCTTTGGCTGTGGGTTGTCTTCATGGTTCTCGCTGGGCAGGGGCCTCTTCTCCATGAGCGTTCATGGTTGCTGAGTCCTTAGCTTGGCCTCAGCCATACTCTGATGGGAATATGCTCAGCCTCAAACTGTCCCCGCTGGCCTTGATCTCAGAGGAGGACTCTGGTGTGACAAGTGGCCCACCTTGTCCTGACCTTCCTCTTCACCTCCAGACCTGTCCCCATTCTCCTTCCTGGTTAGCTTCGCCTGTGGTCTATCCTGTGGTGGCAAGGCGAGACCTCGTAGGCGGCAGCCTTCACACTTGCCCTCACTGCAGGCAGCCTTCACTTGCCCTCACTGCTTCCTACACTTGAGCCCCAGGGAAGTGAGAATCTCCCACTTTTAGTCCCTTTCCTGAGGCTGGCTACTGTCACAGCATCCTTTATCTGGATCCTTAAATCCTTTCATTTGCCTCCCTGTTCCTCCAGCTCCCAGCAGAGCAGCCAGAAAGAGACCCTAGGTCCTCCCCATGTGTCACGAGGCCAGTACCCTGCCCTCTGATATCTTTCTGGCTTGCGGGCCCCAACGCCCCAGTTCCTCTTGTGCATGGGCTAGGTCTGTGGTCTTCTGCCTGACATTTCCCAATGACAGCCCGCTGAGTTTGATTCAGACCCAATCCTCCGTACTATTTACGTGTACATTGGGCTTTTTTTTGCTTCTGCCACGTTGTCCCCATGGGGGAGTCCCCAGGCTCAGGAGGGCAAGGACCTCTGTGGTGTTTGTTCTTTGTCCCCAATGTTGGAACTGATGCCAGACACTGGGCCTTGGGTTCCCAAATGTTTACTCAAAGTGGATAGGTCGAATCACAGGGTGTTCTGGGACCCTTGGCACTATGAAGTCCTGTGTCAGGCTAGACTGTGGGTGCCATGGTGCAGTTCCTCTTGTCTCTTTAGAGGATAGAATGCTCTTTAGAAGACACAGTACTGTGGTTTAAAGCTGTATCAGGTTCCAGGTAGGTGAGATGATGTGGATTTGATCCCCAGAACCCAGGTCAAAAAAGCTAGGTAATTCCAGCCCCGGGGGAGGCAGACAGGAGAATCCATGGGGCTCCTGTGATTCGTTCTCATAGTGCAATTGGGGAGCTTCAGGCTTTGGAGAGAGTCTATCTTAACAAAAAAGATGGGTAGTGCTTGAGGGACCACACCTGAGGTTGGATTGGCCTCTGGCCTCTACTCGTGCACATACATACACATACACACACGGAGTGGGGGGGACACACACACATACCCACAGAGACAGACAGACAGACACACAGACAAACGCACACACCCACAGAGACACATACATACAGAGACACACAGAGCGACAGACACACACACACACAAATCCACAGAGACACACACATACAAAGACAGACAGACAGACACACACAAACACCCACACACAGACAACTCTCCCACAGAGACATACAATACACACATACATACACACACAGAGACATACAGAGACAGACACACACACACAAATACACACACAGAGACACACACATACAGAGGCAGACAGACACACACACATCCCCCCCAGAGAGACACACACATACAGACAGCACACACAGACACACAAACACCCCTCTAACAGATACACATGCACACATAGACAGTCACACAGACAAACAGCCCCCCAACAGACACACACACAGAGACACACAGACAAACACCCCCCAACAGACACATACAGAGACACACAAACACCCCCCAACAGACAGACAGACAGACACACACACACAGACACAAACACACACACATACATAGACAGACACACACACAAACACCCCCCAATAGACAGACAGACAGACAGACACACACACACACACACACACACACACACACACACACTCCTACCCCCACCCATCAGTCCTTTCTTCACAGGCTCCTGCCTGTCTGGTCAGTCAGCGTTTCTGCTGCTCTAACCCCACAGGTCTCTCCTCCTCCAGCCTCACATGCCCAGTTCCTTCTGCCCAAATGCTTTCTTTCTCCTTGGCTCTTTTACTCAGTTCCCCTCCTGTGTTTCAAAGTAAATGGTATTTATTTGTATTTTGGGGTGCTTGGGAGCGACTCAGAGAGGCACTCATACTGGACAAGTGTTCTCTCACCAATCTACACCCGAAGCCTGCAAGTGGGATGTTTTGAAGATGCTTCTTCAATAGGGTCTCAGCTTCCCTCACCTCCCTTGACCTTTGGAAGTTCCTCACGCCCACCTCCAGTGAGCTCATTCCTTTGGTTGATGTCTTACCAGGATGGGGGTCTCGTGTGTTTTGTACATGGCTTTACTCCACAGTGGTGATCTGGCTGGGGTGGGACCCCAGAAGCTATCACTGAAATCACAAGCCTTGCCGCCTGACTCTGCTCCGTTCTGGGGGGCTGCGGGTGAGCCACAAACCTTTGCCGTGCCTCTGTCTCTCCCTCTGTTGGGGGGCTGTTTGTCTGTGTGTCTGTCTATGTGTGCATGTGTGTCTATTGGAGGGGTGTTTGTGTGTCTGTGTGTGCTGTCTGTATGTGTGTGTCTCTCTGGGCGTGAGGGGGGATGTTTGTATGGATATGTCTGCTTCCTGATACCACTGCCCAAGAGCCAGACCATGACCCTCTGTCTCCTGGAGGCCACTTCCTGAAGCCACTGGGTGAGTTGGTGTTCATATGTCCCAGACCACACCCAGTGGTCCAAGTCCCTGGCAAGTGACCATAGATCCAGGGACTAAGTCTCTATATGTTTTATCTTGACTCTAGCAACTTCTCTCTGGCGTCTCTGCCAGGGCCAAGTTCCTACATATGCTTCAGGCTTCCCCAGTGACCTCTTCCTGTCCCACCATAAAGGCAGTGGACCAGGAGGAAGAGACCCAGTTCTCAGCAATGTCACCAGGACTGCTGTGGGCGGTGCATAAATAAATCACACCTGTCTTAGCCAAGGGCGGGAGAGCTTAGGAGGTGAGGTGTAGGTTTGGGATGCACAGCCTTTAGGAGTGAACGGGAGTCTTTAGTAGCCCTGGCTTGGTGGGGGGTAGGGGGGTGGGGGGGTGGGGAGGTGTGGTGGGGGTGGGCACTGTACTCTCCTCTGCAGCTGATGGGCCTACGTTTATGAATAAAGCAGAGTCACTTCCTCCCATGAATTCCTGATAACCTGCACCAGTGTGGGATGGAGTGGACAACCCCTTTCTCTTGCCAGGACCAGGGAGGTGTGGCCCACAGGTGCAAAGAACAAAAATAAACTGGGTGCCATTACGCACCTGTAATCCTAGCATTCCAGAGGCGAAACAAGAGAATCGAGAGTTAAGTCATCCTGACTACAGAGAGAGTTTGAGGCCAGTCCTGGCTAAAAAGGTTGTCTAAAGGACTCAGTAAGGAACCAAGCTTGTCACCAAACCTGTTGATTGGCCTTCGATCTTGGGCTCCACACAGAGGAAGAAGAGAGTAAACTCTTTCAAGTTGTCCTCTGACCTCCGTGCATGTACACGGCACATTCAGACTCCTCATATACACACTCAAATAATGAATGCAAAACAATAACAAATGCAAAGCAACCAGGTTAAGGGCTGGGAGATGTGGGGGGGGCGGGGCCTGGGACTGTCCGTTGCCTCTGATTGGTTTGGGTCACATACTCTTGGGGCCAATCACTTTGAAAGAGGAACTCTCTCTGAAGACTCAGGTGGGGATGGAGCGATGTCCTGTGGGTTGGCAGGAGGCAAGGGAGACAGATAGCCTGAGAAGGGACAAAAACTCTTGGCCCCTAGTTAGCACCAGATCTCCTTAGGTTCCCCTCGCTGCCTCTCATGTGTGTACATGGATGCTTTCTTTGAGGCTGGCTCCGGGCTTTTATGAGTGGGGAGGCAGCTCGTCAGGGTAAATTTCATAAATCTTAGGTAGTTGGGTCTCCAACTACTTGAGTTTTTCTCCTTTTATTTTATTTCATCTTTATCCTCATTATTATTTTGGTTTTTTTGAGACAGGGTTTCTCTATGTAGTCCTGGCTGTCCTGGAACTCACTTTGTAGACCAGGCTGGCCTTAATTCATAGAGATCTGTCTGCCTCTACTTCCCTCCTGAGTGCTAGGATTAGAGTATTTCACCACACCCAGATTCTGCTGCTGCTGCTTCCTCTTCCTCTCCTCCTCCTCTTCTTCCTCTTCTTCCTCTCCTCTTCCTCCTCCCCCTTCTCTTCCTCCTCCTCCTCATTATTATTATTATTATTTGAGGCAGGAGCTCACACTGTAGCCCAGGCTGGCCTCATACTTTTGGCAATCCTTCTGCCTCTGCTTTCCAAATCCTGGGATTGTAGGCATATGGCACTGTGCCTGGCCCACCTTTTTGTTTGTTTGTTAAAATCACATGTTTATTTGTGTGTATGTGGCGGGGGTTGGGGGGGAGGTTATATGGTGTACCACACAGGTGTAGAGGCCAGAGGACAACTTCCACTTCCACCATCATGTATGGGGTTGAACTCAGGTAGGCTTGGCTGCAAGGGTTTTATTGGCTGAGCCATCTCTCCTGCCCCCCATGGTTTTTTGCTTGTTTTGTTTACTTCTCGAGATCGATCAAGATCGGGTTTCTCTGTGTGGTCCTGGCTGTCCTAGGACTCAATCAGTAGACCAGGCTGGCTTGGAACTCACAGAGATCTACCTACCTCTGCCTCCTAAATGCTGGGATTAAAGGCATGCGCCACCACCGCCCAGCTTAGCTCCTGTGTTGCGTTTTCTCTTTAAGGACCCAGAACTGAGAGGAAGCTGTGAGCTGTTGAAGGCCATGGTCGGTAGCCAGTGCTGACTGGTTGTGGGTCAGGTTGACTCTGCCAGGCTGGCTGGGGTAGTGGGGTGCGGGGTCTTTGGAAAGGGAAGAGATCTCGGTAAGTGATGGGTAGCCATGTTATTTTATAGTGACTTCCAGACAGTCTCCCTGCTCCCACCCACCCTTTCTTCGCTCTGTCATCTGACTGTAGGAGTGGGAGGAGGTGTTTTGATAAAGTAGGAGAGATGTCAGGACCAGGTATACCAAAGTTCAAGCTCTATGTGCCTTCCCTGAGTATGCCCTAGGATGCAAATAGTGGGAACAAGCCTGAGCCTCTGTGCCCTTCACTACACTCGGCATCAGGCTCTGAGGCAGAGGAGTTGATCTGCTCTGGACCTGTTCTGCAATATGACTCGGGAGTCAGCTTGAGCCCCAAACAAAGCAGCTGTTGGCTCTCACCCAAGACTCTGGGGGCATGCCATGCCCTTCTGGGACAGTGTGGGGACTGAAGCTCGGCGTCTCTTTCTAAGCTGAGCTGTGCTCTAGGTACCTACATGCTTGCCATCTGCCTGGAGGAGAGCTGAGAGGTGAACCTTCCTAGAGAGACACTGCCAAGGTTGTAAACCAGTTGGAAAGTCTCTGGGCTTGGGCCTTGGGGCAGTGGGGAGATGATCCAGATTTGAATCATGGCTCTGTCAATTCCCTGCTGGGTAACCTCAGGCAAGTGCCTTAATCTCTCTGTGCCTTTTCACCATGGTTCTTAGTAGTATCCTGTGTCTGAGGAGATAATACCTGTTAAGCACCTAGAATAACCAGCTGCTGAGAATCGCTCACCATGTTGACACACACATCCTCGTGGGCCTGTCATCAACACTTGCAACAGAATTCTCTTCTGCTTGCTTGCTCTGAGCCCTCACCAGGCTTACTCATGGCACTCCCAGTTTTCTTACTGGTCTTAGAGTGGCTGGTGATGTCTCAAGCTGATTCTGCAGTTGCCCAAGGACTTTGCAGTATAACCTTGCCCCACATTATCCAGCATACTCAGCCGAAGGTTGTTCTCTCATGACTAGGTTTTCTTTTAAAAATTATTGTTTTGGAAAAATCATGGACACAGGACAGTTGGTCACATTGGCGCTCACCCAAACCTCTTGGCCCTGCAGAGGATATGCATAGACCTCTGTTAGAGTCAAGAACACTTGCCCTCCTGCCTACAGCCTGCAGCTACAGGCTGACCCTTGTGTGTGATGCCTCTGTCTTCAGCTCTGTCCTTTTTCCATTCGAATCTGTCTTATGTGTTTTCCATCAGACTGGGAACTAAACCTGGGGTCTCCTGCTTGATTGCCATATCCCCAGACCTTTTTTTCCCCTTAAAAAAACTTTTTACACTTATTTATTTAAAATGTCTTTTTAAAAATTGTGTGTCTGTGTGTGGGTATATGCACATGAGTGCAGGTGCCTATGGAGGCCACATGAGGGCGCCAGATCCCCTGGAGTAGGAGTTCTAGTGAGCCACCTGATTATAGGGTACTGGAAACGGAACTTGGGTTCTCTGCAAGAGCTACATGCTTTTAACTGTTAAACTGTCTCTCCGACCCTTATTTTTGTTTGTGTGTGTGTGTGGGGGGGGGTGCTATATACAGATTAGAGGCCATCCCTGAGAGATTAGAGGACATCCCTGGGTTGT
Organism: Arvicanthis niloticus; assembly: GCF_011762505.2. Taxonomy (NCBI): domain Eukaryota; kingdom Metazoa; phylum Chordata; class Mammalia; order Rodentia; family Muridae; genus Arvicanthis; species Arvicanthis niloticus. The sequence continues at coordinate 15,928,458 of NC_133432.1, read as the reverse complement.
TGGTTGCGTTTTCCATCATGTTGGCAGCAGGCGCCTTTACTTACTGAGCCATTTTGAAGGCCCAATTTTTTTCCTTATTATTTTGAGATAAAATTAGTCTCACTAAGTGTCCCAGGCTAGCCTTGACGTTCAGTCCTCCTGCTTTAGCCTCCCAAGTAGCTGGGGTGGCAGGCTTGCCCACGGTACCCTACTTGGTTGTAGCTGTTTAAATTTAGAGATGTGTCCTATGTGGGTCTCCTTCCTCCTATCAGTGGTACCTCCAGGTCTTTCTCGGCACCTGTTCTGCAACCCTTGTTTTCCAGGAGCTGAGAAGCTAGCCAGCTTTTAGGTAGGGTGCCCTGGCTATAGTTGGTATGTGCTCTTCCCACACACCTTGCACAAAAACTGCCCAGGATTATCCTGGCTGAGCAGGCACAATCGGGATGGTGGCGGTAGGACTTAGGTGGGTTAGAGTTTCCTGTACCCGCTTAAGCTTCCAGGCTTTCCCAGCCCCATCTCCACGTTCTGAGGTATTAATCCCTCCACTGACCAGGATGAGGCCAGCTCAGGATTCCCACCCACCCTTGCAGCTGTAGGAGTCCTGGGGTGTCAGAGCTGGCCTTCTGCAGTTGGAAGCCCAGGAAGGTGGGATCTGGAGGCTCCTTCTGCCCTACTCCCTATCACCCCTGCAACCCCCAATCCTGGCCTCTGAGCCCTGCAGGAATCCTAAGCCCTGGCCCTGGTCCCATCTGGCCTCTTGGCACAGGAGGCTCCAACGGCTCCCCTGGGCTGAGAGCCCATCCCAGCCAGTGCTCCGTTATAGCTGGGGTCCCGACAGGGGCTGGCCTTGGGATTTCCTTCTCCTGTCTGTTCCCTCACCACGCCTTCTGCTCTTTGTTTCTTCTTATTGTGAAATAGTACAAGGTTCTAGCAGAGGTCATAATACACATCCGTCAGGTTAAATCAGCCCCAGGTGAGAAGTGGTCCTGCCGCCCTGCTGGAGGGAACCACCACCCTCTGGTACTCCTTCTCATCCCTAAACACCCGATTTGGTCTGGTTTTGAACTTCTCTCTAGGGTATACAAACTCTGATTTTATTGTTGTGACATTCTGCTTTTGTTGCTTGGGTTTTTTTTTGTTTTGTTTTGTTTTTTGAGACCAGGACTTGTTCCGTAGCTCACACTAACCTTGACCTGGAATCAATCCTTCTGTCTCAGTCTCTGGTATGCAAGGCCCACAGATGTGCACCCCCCACCCCCCCCCACCCCCCACCCCACCCCCGCAAGCCTGGCCTCATTTGCTTCCTGGCTATGGCCCATTTTCAAGTTCATCATTGCAATAGCATATACCTGTGGCATCCTAACTCCCTGGGACTGGGCGATATGTGTGTGTGTGTGTGTGTGTGTGTGTGTGTGTGTGTGTGTGCGCGTGTGTTTATGAGATAGTCATCACATTGTGTTTATCTGTCTTTAGCCTGCATCAGGTAGATGGTGGCACTCGTGGGTGTGGGAAGCGTGGTACTGGACCCACGCTCACTTGTCATGTCCTCTTTCTCTCTCCTTCCCTGTCTGTCCTCCTATCCGTCAGTCTCCCCCTCTGTGGCTCATCCTCTTTCTAGCTTCGATCTTAAGTATGTCCTTTGGTCTGCTTCAGTCACATCCATTCACATCACAGTGGGCGAGAGCTTAAGTCCCGAGTCCTCGGGCTGGGGTCCAGGTGTTGGCTCAGGCTTCTCCCAGCTGGGTGACCTAGTGCAGTTGACTCACTTCCCTGACTTAGGTGACTTGCTTTACCAGGCCATCATAGCGAAAGGCCATCAGCTGGGTGACTTAAGCAACACCCATTTCCTTTCTGGCTGTTCTGGGGGCTGCATGCCCATGGCCACCATTGTTGTTCCTACTGTCTAGCTTGCAGCCACTGCCTGCTCTTCCCTGTCTCCCTGCGGTTGTCCTTGGTATCTCTCTCCTAGCTCTTCTTGCTGTAGACTCCAGTCACACTGCATCAGGGGCCATTCTGACTAATCTATTGCCTTTTTTTTTTTAAAACCTGTTGCACCCCATTATGGGCTCTGAATCCAGTACATTCCAGCTTGGGGCACAGGGGTGGGGTAGACAGGAGAGAGTGGTTCGGCACCTGGAACACTTCAGGCAAGACGCCGTGTGGCCACCTTGAAATCAGAGTCTCTGTGATTAGTGGCTGAGACCCTTGAAAGACTGGGTTTTGTGGGAGCGAGGAGGGTGCCCAGGAATAGCTATGCAGTAAACAGTTGCTAGGGGTGGGATGGGGTGGGGTGGGGTGGGGTGGGGTCACACAGCTGCCTTTGAATCACCCATGCTCCTGTAAGTGACCCTAGTAAACCATTGCTGCACCCCATCTGGATGGGCCAGAATGTCCTCTTAGGTCACAGGTCACTTTGGGGTGAATAGAAAGAGTCTCAAGGAAAAAAAAAATCACACAAGAACAGGAGGTTTAATGTTTATTTTGTTTATGTATTTGCTTACTGGTGTATGTGTGTAATGAATGTTTGTGTGTGTGTTTGCGTGCATGCATGCATGTGTGTGTACAGACCCAAGGGTGATAGCAGGTCCTTTTTTTCTATCATTTTCTGCAGGAATCAAGGTAGACTCTAATAACAGTGTCCAGGGAGGTGGTGGCATCTCCCGGCACTGGCCAGTCACTTTGCCAGGTGTTACCATCTTATCTGGGTTGCCGAGTGCATATCTGGCTCCTGGCTCCTTGCTGTTGCCTGGACTCCCTGTTTAATATCTGTGAGAGCTTGTCTGTTTCCATGGTGACAGATGCCCTGGCTTTTCCAACTCTAGCAACCGCACACAGCATACGTAACACGCTTCCTGGGACCTGCCACAGTGGGTGGCTTCAGATCGGTCCCTGGGATGTTTGAGTAAGCAGCTGGCTGCCCACAGCTAGCAGGCTGGGTGACACAAGTTCCATTCTACCTCTCAGAGTTCTGTGTGACCAGCCTTCTGGAAGATTGGTGACCTTGAAGATGGCCTGTGTGTGTTGTTTCCGTGTGCATTTCTGAGGTGTGTGTGTGTATGTGCATACATCTATGAGTATGTGCATATGTGTAGGTGGATGCATTTCTGTGTACGTATGGATACCAGAGTCCATGTTGGGTGTTCTCCTCAATGACTCTCGAGTTTGCTTGTTTGTTTATTCTGAGGCAAACTCTTATTATGTAGACTAGGCTGACCTGGAACTCACTATATAGAACAGGCTAGCCTCGGAACTCACCATGTACATCAGGCTAGCCTCAAACTTACAGAGATGCACCTGCCTTTGTCTCCTAAGTGCTGAGTGAGATTAATACCATGCACCACCATACCTGGCCCCTAAATTGTGTATGTGTGTGTGTGTATAAATTATGTATTTATATAAATTTACAAAATAAATAATACATACATATATATACATGTATATGTATATATACACACATATATATATACTATATGTATATATACTATATGTATGTGTGTATATTTATATATACATATATATAAATATATGGTGTATATAACTAAATATATGTGTGTGTATATATATTTGCTAAATATATATGTGTGTATATATACTAAATATATATGTGTGTGTATATGTGTGTGTCTATATATGTATATATGTGTGTGTGTGTGTATACACACACACACACACACACACACACACACACACACACACACACACATATATATATATATATATATATATATATATATATATATATATATATATATATTTAGTGGTGCTGGAGTTTGGGCCCAGAGCTTTGTAGGTGCCAGGTAAACTTTCTGCCACTCTCCTATCTCCCGTGCCAGTTTATTTTTGACTCAGGGTCTTTCACTGAGTTAGGAGCTTGCTGATTGGCTAGACTGTCTGCCCCTCCTTTTTCCACCGATGCCAATACCCAGAGTGCTATAGTTATAGACCTGTATGTCTGGGTTTGATGGCCCACTTGGCTTTTTCAGGGATGCTGGGGGCGAGGGTCCAAACTCGGGTCCTCATGCTTGAACAGCTGGTACTTGTGTCTAGAGCCGGCTCTATAGCCTGCTGAGACTCTCTGGTTTAAAGGACGGCTCTGAGAACTTGAAGGACTTGAGAACAGGCTAACCTGAGGTTTGGGCTCCACTTCTTCAGAGAATTTGTGTTGAGCTGAGCATGTGGTTCACTTTGCAGCTGCTCACCTGGCACACAGGAAGTCCTGGGTGCAGCCCCCAGCACCCCATGAGCTTTATGTGATGGTCCCTACCTTTCATCTCAGATTCTGTTTGGCTACTACAGGGCGTAGGAAGCCAATCTGGGCTAGAGACACTGGTCCCAAAAAAAGAATCTGTGATGAAGGTCATGGGGCTTAGGAGTATCTGGTCCTTGTCTAGGATGACAATTTGATTGGCAGGTAGAGGCCAGCAGAAAAATCCTGCTAAGGGCTGGAGGCCAAGGAGCTAATGTGTCTGTTCCACCACCAGAGCTGAAATCAGGGTGTGTTTCTTTCTGTAGTGGTGCCCCAGCCTCCTAGAGAGAGGCCTGTGTTAGTCACCTAGGTCTAAGATTGTGTCCTTAAACCATGGGAACTTGATGGCTAGGCTGGGAGCTTCTAGTGTCTTGGGGACTCTTGGCTCTCTCCATTCCTGGAGGTTTGCACGGTTCCTCAGTTGGTGGCGTCAATGTCTCTGTCTCTCTCTGTCTCAGCATGGCCTCCTCTGTATTTTCCTTTTCCTCTTCTTCAAAATTGAGTTCTTGGTGTTATTTATGTGTATGTGTGTCCGTCTTTATGAGTTTATGTGCATGGCATACATGCTTGGTCCCCCATGGAGGCTGGAGGGCATCAGATTCCCTGGACCTGGAGTTACAGATTGTGTGAGCCACCAAGTAGGTTCTGGGAACGGAACACTGATGTCCGTATCTGTTGAGCCATCTCTCCAGCTCCCCACCTCTTCTTTGGGACCCAACCCAAGTCCATCCATTTCGAGGTTCATTCTTATTTTGAAACAAGAGTCTCGCCATGCAACTCAGGTTGACCTCAAACTCACTCCTAAGCCCAGGCAGGCTTTAAATTCACAATCCTCTTGCTTTCTAAGTGCTGGAGTGACAGGCTTGTGCCACTGGGCCGATCTGATATTCTTAACTTGATGACATCTGGCCAGACCCTATTTTCAAATAAGGTCCCGTTCTGAGGTCTGGATGGGTGTCAACTTTGTCGACTCTCCTTACCATCCATCGGGCATGTGCCGTGTAGGTATGGCCAGACTCAGAGCTGCAGGACTCTGGGATTCAAACCTAGCTGTCGTGATGTAGGTTCTACAGAAACTAGAATCCCTCCTGAATGTCAGTCCGTTCTTCATCATGGAGGTGAGAGCCATCCCCTCACCACCATGTGGACGTCACACAGGGCCACTGGCATGGTCAAATATCTTAGCATCACCTACATAAATGCGTGACCTTTTGCCCAGACAGCCCCCACTGTGAAATTAAACTACAGAACGAAAATCATCAATCTGCCCTGATAGTCAGCTCTCAGCACTTGAAAGGAGGAAGCAAGAAAATCCGAAGCTCAAGGTCACCTCTGCTAATAGTGAATTTGAAGCCAGCCCAGAGGTGAATGACCCTCTGAGAAGACAAAGGTGACATGGCTCTCCTTTCCCCCAGAGTCCCAAGCACAGAGGTAACTTTGGTTCACGGCTTTTTGTTCTTTGCTGCAAAAAACATGTTTGTGTCTAGGAGAGTCCCTCCCTACCCTCCATCCTCTCTCCTGGCCCCCGTACCCGTACGCACTTCCTGCACTTTGCAGCCTTGGTTTGGGCACTCAGATGGCTCTGGGTCTTCCTCTTCTTTCCAGAGTGCTGGAGCGATCAACTGCGTTTCCCATCAGCCAAGGCAATGGAGAATGGGTGTGCATTCAATAGCATGTCTCTGGGAAATTGGGCCTCTTCCAGAACCATCTTCCCATGTCTTCCGGAGCTTTCTCAAGAGAAGTATTAGTTTCTACAGACGCCACTAATTACTCCTGGCTGGGTGCCTGGAAATCACATCTGTGGATTAAGGTGCCACTAGAGCTGAGCTTCCTCTAAGGCCCCAGGAGTCTTGACATACCCCCCATTCAGCATACTTGCTCGCCTGCTTGCTTGTGCTCAGTTTGATTTCTCCACTCATACAGCTCAGGACCCCTTGCCTAGGGAATGGTGCCACCCACAGTGGACTAGGTTTTCTCACATCAGTTAACCTAATCAAGACAATCCCCACAGACCAAACCAAATAAATGCAGACAGTCTTTTACTGAGACCCTCTTTCCAGATGATTCTAGGTTGGATCAGGTCGACAGAGCTAACCATCACAAGGTTATAACTTTAAAAGACAAGACACATCTTTGGGTGCACTTAGCTCAAAGTTGTGGCTGAAGTATGTAAAAGATTAAAGGTTAATCAGCTACAGAATTTGGTTCCTGAAGTCACTTGCCATGCTTAGTCACCTTCAGAGCTTCACAGTAAGAACCTTCCTCAAAAAAACAAAACAACATAAAACAAACAAATAAACAAACAAACAAAAACATAGACCAGGGACATAGTTCACTGGGGGAGGGCTTGCCCAGTATGCACTAGGCTCTGGGTTCCATCTGTAACACTGCACACACCCAGACCCCAGCTTTCACTAAGGGTTTGCCCCTCCAGGCACCATGCTGTGTGCGGTCCAGGCAAGTTTACCAGATCCAGATCCACCTCCATCTCTTGAGGTCCACTCAACGCATTTTCTGCAAATGGAGGCTCACAGGCACTGAGGTAGAGGTCCCCACCAGAGGCCAGATGAGTGAGCCTTGACTCAAATCCGCACATCCAGTGACTTGCTGTACATCAAGATGGCGGGATTTATGCGGCAGCCTCTGGCAGAGTTGTACCCTTAAGGATGGTTGATCTTTAGTGAGGTCCTCCCCCTCCCTGGATGCTCATCTCTGGCGTGTGGTGTGGCCGAGGGCAAGAGACTTGATTCCTTGTGCCTCTGTTTCCCTGTTTGTCAGTGGGGCTGGGGCTGAGAGAGAGATGAGTGGTAATTGGTGAAGCGGACAGGTGTTGCCAAGATCGTATCCAGCTGCTGGTGGCCAATTCAAGTCAACAGTGATAACATGATCGTCTGGCCTTTGTGTTCATCCACTTTGTCCCGGGAGGCGGCGTGGGTGCTGAGATCTGAGGCTGCTCCATGGTGACCTTCTACCTCAGTGTCTGTCCTCATTTGTCCCGAGACTCCAACCTGGTCAGGGGAGGTGACAAAGAGGGAAGAGAATGCCAGAGAGATGGCTCATTAGGGTGAAGGGTTCTTGCTGCCAAGCCCAATAACGTGAATTGGATCCCTGGAACCTACATGGTAGAAAGCCAGACAGACTCCTATAAGTTATCCTCTGGCTTCCACATCCATGCTGTGATGCATCTGTGCCTGTGCACATAATGAATGAATGAATGAATGAATGAATGAATGAATGTGATTTTTTAAAAAAATAACTGAAAGGATCTAAGAAATGTCCTATGTTTCCTGTAATTTTCCCCTAAGTGTATGGCCGTATGGAGCTGAATTAAGACCAACAGGCCCAGGTCTAGCTACCGACTCAGTCAGGGCCTCATCTTCCAAGGACTCAGTTTCCCCTTCTGCAAAGTGGTTGGTGTTGACCCCTGCATCCAGCTGTCAGGACTTAGGGGGTCAGCCCACCCATCAGGGTGTTGACCATGGTGAAAAGTCATGGTGATGATGAACGTGTCCCTGGGGACCTCTCACACCAGGGGACAAGTCAAAGAAAGGCGGAGGAGAGGAAGCCAGCCAGGGGAATGACCATGGCTGTGGGCAGGAGGCTGCGGTTGGCCTAGCAGCCTGGCCTTTGAGGTCTCCTCACAGCTGACCTTCCCAGTCTGGGCTTGCGTGGTTTGTGGTTCAGGAGCAGATAAGTGGACGGGGCTATCAGCAGTCAGGGTCACCGTGTCCTCATGCGAAGTGGAGGCGGAGGATGGGGGGGGAAGGGTGATATTGAATGGGCTTTGTTTCAATGTAGAGGTTGATGGAGGGCCATTGGGAGAGAACCTCATAGCTTGGCCTCACTGTGTCATTGTCCCCTACCCAGACCCACAGCTGAGTCTGGCTGAGTTCTGGCTAGTAAACAAACAAAAACCTGTGGGATTGGAAGGTGCCTGTCTTCTAGCAGATGGGATGTCCACAAACTCCAGTTCTAGGTCGGTTGAAGACACTTGGTGCTTTAAGTCACTTCCAGGTGTCTTTGAGTCACACTGAAACCGTGGGGATTATTGGTCTGGCAGATGGGACAGACACAGAGTAGGGGAGACAGGAGGGGGACTCTGAGGCTCTTCTGGGGAAGCAGCCATCCCCTTTTCATGTTGAGTTCACTGCCCCGTTGCATGCTGGGCCCCTTCCAGGCCCTGGAGCTGCATTGTGGGCAGAGAAATAGGGTCTTGATGGACTGTCTGTAGTACTTAACACCTGCACAAGAGGGGTTGTGGGATAGTGGGAAGGGCTGCAGTGAGTGTATGGTCGGGAGGAGGGGCCTCTGGTGCTGAGGAGAAGTAGCCCCCTTTGAGGGCAAGACAGGAAGCATTTCCATCTGACAGATGGAAACAAAATGAGTGTCCAAAGTAGCTCACAGGTGGTGGCAGCCCTGGAGCAGATGTCAGGGCACCTGTCGGGGCTGCAGGTTGCCGAGGGTCAAAGGTCATGCACACTCACAAGGACAGCCTCTGTCAAACTTAGTAGGTCACAGGTGTTGTTGTTGGTACTGTAAAGGGTGCAGCTGCCACGGGGAAGCTGGTGTCAGGTTCTCAAAAGGCAAGTGAAGACTCACTGTCCCGTGCAGCCATCCTCCTGGGATATCTGGACACCACACAATAGCTGAAGGGGGGGGGTCCTAGTACTTAGTGATGCTGGGTGGGTGAATAGAAAAACCAAATGAAAGAAAGACAGAGAGGTGAGCTGGAGAGATGGTCGAGAGCTCACACAACTCTTCCAGAGGACTCGAGTTCGAGTCCCAGCACCCACATCAGGTGAGTCACAACTGGTTGTAATATCAGCTCCAGGAGATCTGGAGCACAGAGCCGCCCCTCCCCCCCACACACACACACACACATTAAGTCTTCAGAAATGAAGAGAGGACTCTCCAAGAGGGAATAGTATGCAGTCTTACAGAGGAAGAGAGATTCTTTTTTCTTTTTTTGAGACAGGGTCTCACCGTATAGTCCCCAAGTATATAGTTTAAACTTCATGATCCTCCTGCCTCAGCTTTAGAGAGCTGGGATAGCTGCTGCAGAGGAGAGAATTCTCCCTCACTCTGGAACCCGGATGAACCCTGAAGTTAGATTCTGAGAGATGGCAGGATGGTCGCAGCGTGATTGTGTTTACTGGGGCCCTTAGAGCACCCAGGTTATGGGGTTGGAAAAATGGGGTGCTGAGAAGGGAAGGGGAGGAGGAAGGGGGTGGGGTAGAATGAAGACAGAGTCTCAGAAGGACAGATGGAAGGGGGTCTGTGGCCATTAGTAGGGACAATTGCCCAAAGCCATGGGTGTGCATAACACCATTAGAATGGATGCTTTAAAAATGGCCATGCCTTTTAATCCTAGCTCTTGGGAGGCAGAGGCAGGCAGATCTCTGAGTTCCAAACCAGCTTGGACTACAGATGGAGTTCCAGGTCAGCTGAGGCTACAGAGAAACCATGCCTGGGGTTGGGGGGAGTTAGAGGAGTGACAAAACAACAAAACTCAAATCTGGAGACTTTACCACGATAAAAGTGAATCAATCTTTATGGCTGATGTCCCCCGAAGGGACATGGGTCACAGCCCTCTTTACTCTGGCTTGTAGAAAGAGGACCTATTGGTTCCACCCTGATGAATGTCTTAGAAGACCCCAGTTCTCTGGAAATATGGCCCTGAGCTGATAGCCACTACCCTTCCTCTGGGGTTTGGCCCTCAGCCAGTGCACAGCTGGTGGCTCTGTGGTATTGTCCTCACTGAGGTGTTTGTGAGTTGGTATCTTCCTAGGGACAGTCTTGTGCCCCAGGCTGTTGCACACTTTGCCACTGGAAGGGGTCCTCGGGGCACCAGGCAGCATCTCTGGAGATTAGGCTGGAGAGAGCTGAGGATACGGGCCCTGGCCAACCCCAACAGCCTTGTGTGGCGTTGGTTCAATGGAGAACTCACACATTTCTAAATGTTTAGGTCTGTAGCTGCTACTGAAAGAACTTTCTAGAAGTTTCCCACAGACCTCTCACTCAGTCTGAAGTCAGAGCCACCTTCCCTGTGGGGTTGGGCTATACCCAACAGGTGAACCACCTGTGTTTCTGGAGGAGTAGGAGCCAGAGAGGCCTTGGGTGGGCAACAAAGCAGACTGCTTCTGTGTCAAACGCATATCTGGCACGTGGCTGTCGGGAAGCAGAGATAGGAGGAAGATCGTGAATGTGAGGCCAGCCTGAGCCACACACTGAGATCCAGGCTAGCCTGGGTGACATAACCTGTCAGAAAGACTACAAGAAAAGGTTCTCATTTACCATCTGGATTGGATGTTGGTAAGTGATAGCCATTGTCGTTAGCCGGACACTTTGGCACCAGGATCAAGACAAAGAAGCTCCCAGAATCCCTTTTGTTTTGAGACAGGCTCTTGCTGTGACTTTGGCTCTTGTGGAAGTCACACAGCAATCCTTTTGTCTTAGCCTCTTAAGTGCAGGGGTTATAGGCATAAGTTATCATACTAGCTTCCTCTGCGTGGATTGGCTTGACCTAAACTGAGCTGGCCTCTGCATCTGTTGACTTGCTTCTGTGCTTTCAGAGCGGGACCCTGCCTTAGCTCTGCAGTGGCTTGGTGAAGCCCAGCCCGAGGCTGGTGAGATGCTGGTGAGAGTCATAGCTAGTTGCTTCTTGTTGCTGGGTCATGTCACGAGCAAACTGGTCCCAGGTCAGTGAGCTCCGGATTAGGGCTGTGATGGAGGCCTCTAGGAACATCATTAAGTCTTTCACTGGTGTTTTCGCCTCTCTGAGTGATTGACAGATAATTAGGAGTGGGTGACAGGCTTCAGGATTCTGCTTTAATGCCTGATACCCGATGACACTGCGCTGCGGCGCTGCCACCTCAGCTGCCACCTCATGCCAGCAAACATGCGTCTGATGCTCTGAGTGCATTCCTCTCAGGTCCCTGAGTCATGCAGATTAGGAGGCCTCTTCTCCACTCGAAACCGCTCCCCTGAGGGCAGAATCCAGTTCGGTTAACTTTACCTCATAGCGCTAAGTACTGGTTTGGGGCCTTGGAGGTGCCGGGGCAGGTTAGAATGAAAACGAGCGAACAAGCGAACAGATTCATGAATAACCGAATGAACGAATGACTGAATTAATGAATGAAAGAATGAATGAATGAGTGTTCTCAGCCTGTGTTGTTCAGGGCTGAGTGGGAGTGTCAAAGGGTTCAGCCACTATGTGAGCCATGGGGTTAGCGTTAGAGGGAAGGTTGCCTGTGGGCTGCACCCATGTTGGGATGCAACCCCGGCTGAACACCACCTAGTTTTTCAAAAGGAGCCAGAATGGAGGCACTTGAGACTAACCTTGGTTATATCTGACACGGGTAGGGAATGGGAGATGGGACTGAGGAATCAGATGCCACTTTAGTTTGTTGGTTTTTTTTTTTTTTTTTTCCTTCTGGGGAGTATGTGGTGTCAACTTGATACGGTCTAGAATCACCTTGGAGACAAATCTCTGGATGTATCTGTGAAGGAGCTACCCTAACTGGCAGGACCAGATTTAAAAAGAGAGAGAGAGAGAGAGAAAGGGAGCTGGGCCCCAGCACTCATTCATCCGTCTCTGCTTCCTGACTATGGACACAGCCTGGCAAGGTGCCTCTGGCCTCTGCCTCTATTCCCTTTCCACGATGATGGACTGCAGCTTTGATCAGTGAGCCAAATTAGCCTTCCTTAAGTTGCTTCTTATATGCATGCATGCATGCATGCATGTATGTACGTATGTACATCTGTAAGTATGTATGTATGAATGAAGCCAGGGCCCTGTGCACATACCGCGCAAGTGCTCTGGGGTTAATATTTGGCCCTTGGGACTTGAGAATTGATGTTTCTATCGAGTCTGGGAAAATCACTGCTCAACAGAAGCCTGTTAAACAGTAACAGGCCCCAGAGCAAAGAGCCAACCTCACACGACTCCCATAAGGCCTCTCTCGCTGACAGCTGTCCATGGTCCAGACATAGTTTGATGCATGTATCTGCTCCCTGTTCAGCACTGTAGGGGTTCTCCTCTACGGGACTTTATCTGGGCAGTCCTTGTTGCAGGCTACCTTTGGGAGCAGAAAAAGTATGGCCCAGGGATTGACATACACATAGGTGCCCACGTGTCTGTGTCCAGTCCAGTCCAACCTAGGAGCTTCCTGAGGCCTCTGGAGCGACCCTCACTTCTCTTGTCCCCAGGGAAACCCACTAGGTCCTGATGTTGCTCTGGAGGAACCTTCTGATTAGGCCACCTTAGCCCTCTTTCCTGAGGCTCTGACTTATACCAGGACAGGTTCTCTACCCTGTCAAGCTGGGGTCGAATCGAGGTCACAAGGCTTGTATCTTGAGGACACCTTTCTAGCTCTGACCCTAAGATGTGTCTGCCTGTTCCTGTGTGTCACAGGAGCAGACAGAAACCAGTTTTCCTGTAGCCAGAGGGACTCACCAGCCACACCCTTTGACAGCTAGGGTTCATTTGAGGATGGGATTATGCATCCCCCAGTCACTTGAGTGGGGACCTTGGCATCACCCTTGTGTATTAAGCTACTGTTGTAAAACTCTTGAAAACATTTATGGACAACTGGTGGGTGGGTACTGACATTTCTCCAGGATGTACGGTGAACAGGTACTTAGCTCTAGAAGGCAAAGCCATGGCACCGACACAGTCTCACCAGCGTCGTGCACGCATTCTGATTGCCCCGCAGCCTTGCCAGCGCTTGTGATTATCAAGCCTTCTCGTTTTAGCTGTGTTGGTGTATGGCGTAGAGATGGTGGATTTGGGGGATATGTCCAGTTGGTGGGGTGGCTTTATGATGCCACAGGCCACCAGTCTTTATGTTCTGCCATCCTTTGGGTATGGCTTTCCGTCTCAAAGCTGCCTCATGATCCAAGGTAGCCGTGTGGCTCTGAATTTCCCAGTGGGCATGGCGGGTGTTTCACTGAAGCCGCCAGAGCTTTTAGTGTGGTGGGAGGGGCTGTTTTTACACAGATTGGTCCTGGCCATGTTCTTCCCTGGTTTAGGCCTAGCACCCAGCCCTCATGTGCACTGGGAGCTCATTGGAGGCTGTGTGGATGCCGGGAACTGAACCCAAGTCCTTTGTAAGAGCAGCCTGTGCTCCTCACCACTGAACCATCTCTTCAGCCATTCCTGGTATGTGGTGTCTCTACACCCTAGGCTGGATTGTCCTTTGGGGCCCACCCTCCCTGTATGCATGGCTGGTACATTGTGACTGGCTGGCTGGCTCAGAGCTGGCAGGGTATGTCTCAACCCAGATCCAGGGCTGGTGAACCCATTGGCAATGAACACAACTGTTTCTTCTTCCTCCTCCTCTTCCCCTCTCTTCCTTCTCTTCCTCTTGCTCCTCCTCCTCCTCCTCCTCTTCTTGTTTTGAAGACAGGGTTTCTCTGTGTATCCCTGGCTGTCCTGGAACTCACTTTGTCGACTACCAGGTTAGCCTCGAACTCAGAGATCCACCTGCTTCTGCCTCCCAAGAGATGGATTAAAGGTGTGAGCCGCCCTCTACCTGGCTCAAAAAAAAAAAAAAAAAAAAAAAAAAAAATCCTATGTTTTTGAACCTGAAATGTGTTTGCTGTGATTCTTGGGGGAGGAGGAACTGGATTTTGCAATTTCCCAGGTCAGATTAATGATTGCTTTGTGAGGCTGCAGCACCTGAGCTGAGCCGCTGGGCAGGGCCTGGAGAGGCTAGGAACAGTGTCCTGCAGATCCTGTGCAGTCCTGTGTGGAGACAGAGCCTGGGTGAGCTTCCATCTCTGTGATCTTCATGGACCAGAGGCCTCTGAGCCGGATGCCTGTGCCTGGGATATACGGTCAGAGAATTGATGAGGTGAAGTGGCCAGAAGTGTCTTGTTACCCACACAGAGGGTCCCTTGGGTCCCTAGCACCTCCTGTGTGTGATGTGTGTGTGTGTGGCGGGGGGGGGGGGGGAGTTGATCAGCTCCAGCTGACTTTTTGTTTGCTTTTCTTTTGTATGGAGCCTCTGACATCCAAGTGGGTTTGGTTCCTGCAGGCTGACCTTTACCCAGGCCATCAGAATACCCACTAACCCCAGGACCCAGTGCTCACTCCCAGTTTGGCTTGCATAGAGCCTACCTCAGACTCAAATCATTTGTTTATCTGGTGCCCAGCCACCCTACCCAATCCTAGTCTGGAAGAAAGATGGCTTACTCGGTGCTGTTCCACACACCCAGGTCACTGCTGGACATGAAGCACATCCCTCGTGTGTATTGGAGTCGGGGGAACAGGGATCTAAGCAATTGATCAGAACACACACAGGTCCTTGTGCAGAGCGTGAAGATTGCTCCAAGTTTTCCTCTCTCTCAGGCACTTGGTGTGTATTTTGGCAGTCCCCGAGACTTGCAGAGTGGAGTCTGGGTAGCATACGGCTCCCCACAGAAGGAGAACACCTCTGTATATTAGTCTGTCGGTATTGCTGTAATAAAAGATGCAGCCTTGGGTTTTGGCATCACATCTGACGAGGGCACTTTTTGCTGCTGCTGCTGTGAACTGCTGGGAGCAGTTATGGGCCGAGAGATCACAGTGGGAAAACCAGAAGGCAAAGCAAGTCTGCACCACCACAAACCAGCCCTTTCCTGGTGAGGCTATGCCTCTTCTGAGGGTTCCATCAGTCTCACAAAGCTTCATGTGGGAGACCAAGCCTCCAACCATGACCCTAAAGCATGGGAATAAAGCTTTTGCAAACATTTTTAAGATAATGATCTGGGGGTGGGGGAGGGATGAGTATTCTTGAAGAAGACAGAAAAGGGTGTGCAGAGGAGAGGTGTTAGAGAAGCAGAGATGGAGCCAAGAGGCCGTAGGAGGCTGGGGGCTTCATCGCTGGAGCTCAGGGATGCTTTGGCGACAGCTGGCCCAGGAGGTTAGTGCTTGGCAAGGATCCCCACATGGGAGCTGTGGTCACTGGGACCTCCAGGCCTGTCTGGCTCCCCACCTCTCGGGACCATGCTCACATTGTGTGGTCAGCAGTCAGTCCATACAGGAGGCTGGCTGCAAACCTCTTGTGTGGAAGTCAAGGGTCCTTCCAACACTTCCACCATGTCCTATACTGGGCTGGGGACCAGCTGGGAAGTTGAAGCCTGTGGAAGCTGAAAGTATCTTTTTTTTTCCCCCAGACAGAGTTTCTCTGTGTAAAAAGTATCTTTTTTTTTTTTTTTTTAACTTTTGAGAATCACTTAATTGAAAAATGGACAAATTGCTGACAGCGAAGGTAAGATATTGTGCCTCATCACACATCCCAAGGCTTTTGTCCCCAATCTGGACCGGAAAAACCCAAGCCCTGGGTCGTCTCAGAAATATTCTCTTGGGCTAGAGGCACAATTTATTGGCACAGTGTGAGGACTGGGGTTCTGTCTTGGCATCCCCAAGTGCCATATTTTGTGTTATGTTTGTGCATAGATGTGTGTAGAGGTCAGAGGTCAACCTCAGTGTTGTTCCTCAGGCCCAATTCACCTTTATTTTTTTATAAGCATTTATTTTTATTTTATATGTACACATATGTGTATGTATATCTATACACTGTATGCATACTTGGTGACTGCGGAGGCCAGAGGATAGTGTCATATCCCATGGAACTGGAGTTACAGATGGTTGTGAGCCACCAAGTGGGTGCTGAGATTTGAACCTGGGTCCTCTGGAAGAACAGTCAATGCTCTTAACCACTGAACTATTTCACTTTGTTGTTCCAAGGCAGGGTCTCTCACTAGGATCTGAGTCTCACCCAGCAAGCTCCGGGCATCATCCTGTTGTCTCAACCTCTCTAGAGCTGGGCTTACAAGCATATACCACCATACCTGGCTTTGTACCGGGGTTGTGGGGGGGGCAAATTCAGGTCTTTATACTTATGAAGCAAGCACTTTATGACTGAACCATCTCCCTAGGATTCAAAACTCTGTTCTCAAGAACACGGTATGTCAAAGGTGCCCACAGGATGCTGGGACCTCTGGGGATTTGTTCTCCACAATGGCCTAATGGATTATGGCACTCCAGAATTGGCTTGGGCTCCTTCCTCAAAGTCCTCTGAGGTCCTGCCAGGTGCCTGGCGCTGCTCAGAGTTCACGGATGCAACGTGCGCATCATTGGTGGGGTTTTATAGCCTGGCAAGGAGACAGAAGCACGATACACAGGATGAGTTATTAACATTATCGGGAAGGCAGGGAGAGCCTGGGGAAAAAAAAACAAAAAACAGAAAACAATTTAAAAAAAGGGGGGGGGGAAGCTCAGGACTCAGGGTGGGCTGTGTGGGGGTTCCTGAGCACAAACACAAGATCCCAGGAGGCCTTGCCCGTGAGCTTTCCTCTGCAGACATCGAAAGCAGAAAGAACAGCCAGCACGGGTCCCGGGCACTAGTGTGTGAGCATCTAAGGTAGAGCAAAGATGCCAGGCTAGCCTAATGGACTAATGGGCACAGTGGTAAGAGATGCCATTGGGCCAGACAGGCAAAGGCTCGTAGGTCAATGCTAGCATGGTAAAATTTATAATTTAAAAAAAAAAAAAACCCACTTGGTGGGGAATGGCCATACATATGGCAAGACATATGCAGAAGAAATAGGACACTTTTCTGGAGTCTGTTCTATTCTTCTGACATGTGGGTCCCAGGGACCCAACTCTGGTCCTTAGGCTTGGGAATTAAGCACCTTTAATTTTGCCAGCCAAAATCTGAAAGGTGATGTTGAACCCTGAGCTTCAGATAGGGGAAGGCCACACCCCACAGACATTCTGTTCACCACTCCGGTCGCTATACACGAGGCACCTCATGCTTCAGTCTCCCACAACACCCCAAACATCGGCTGTCAGAGGGAACCGCCCATCACCCCATGGTTTTGAGTAAGATTCTGGCTAGGCCTCTGTGCCCAAAAGAGCCAAGCAGGATCTTTGTCTTTGGGGAGCCTGCTTTTCTAGCTCTCCTGAGAGTCCTCTGGGCGGCAAAGAGAGATAATCTGTCCCAGATGAGGGCCTGCGGGCACTCTACTCTGCTGGCCTCTCAAACCCAGAATCCCTCTGGGGCAGAGTTTTCAAACTGGGATGTTATCTTTCTGATATGGGTTGTGACATCCCTGAGGTGTGTGGGCAACTGATGTTTAAAATATGGCGTAAGCGTGGTGGTGATGGTGGAGTGCCAGAGAAATGGCTCAGAGGTTAAGAGGAGTGTGTGTGTGTGTGTGTGTGTGTGTGTGTGTGTGTACGTGTGTGTATGCGCGCGGGTGCAGGTGCCAGAAGAAATTGTTGAATTTCCTGGAAGCTGGAGTTATGGTTTTGAAAGCTATATGATGTGGGTGCTAGGAACTGAATTCAGTCTCCTTGAAGAGCCTCAAGTGCTTTTAACCACTGAGCCAGCTCCCCAGCTCCCCCTGCCCCACTCCCCACAAATTAAAAATAAGCGAATAAATAAAAAGTCTAAATCACGGTAAGAGCCAGGTGTAATGATATCCCAGGATCCCTATAATCCAGACACTGAGGAGGCAGAGGCAGAAAGATCAGGAGTTCTGGGTCATCCTCAGCTACAAAATGGGTTCAAAGCCAGCCTGTGCTACATGAGACTTCATATCATTACAAAGAAGCCCCCAAACATTCTAGAGGGTAAAATATCAAGTCAAAAATACTGGAGTTGGGGTGGAAGTCATTTTGTACTGGAGAGGTTGCCCTGGTTGGCAGGCGGCATTTGGAAGCTGGCATTTGGGGTGCTGTGCCAGATTGGGGCTCCACAGAGCCATGGGGCACTGCACAGATATGATCTACTTCAGAAGTGCACACAGCTGCCAGCTGGCTGCCCAGGTTGTGTACCTCACCCCTCCCCTTACTTATTTAGCTTGTGTTTCTGATGGTTTGCACAGTGTTCTGGGAAATTATATCCTACTTGACTTTACAGTTGACCTTTTTAAAATGATGGGTGAGTTTCAGTTTGGGTATACAGTGTTTGGGGCCAGCGAGATGGCTCAGTGGGTGAAGGCACTTGCTGCCAAGCCTGATGGCCTGAGTTCGATCCCTGGGGTCCACATGGTGGAAAGAAGGAGAACTCCTGCGAACCGTCCTCTGACCTCCACACATGCGTCCTGGCATGTGCAACCCACACACATACCCATATACACAAACAAGTAACTGTAAAGATTAAAAGAATAAAAACCTTTACTGAGACATGCCATCCTTGTCTGTTGTAGAATTCCTCTCTGTAGGACTCACACCCTGTGCATTTTTGCTTCTGTATTCTCTCCTCCAGTAGTACACTAAATCCTTCCCTTCCCTTTTTCGTTTTGAGATGGTCTTATGTAGCCCAGGCTAGCCCAAAACTCATTATACAGCTGAAGATGACCTGAGACTCCTGATCCTTCCTGCCTGTGCTTTTGGAGTGCTGGTGTGACAGCTGTGACAGCTGTGGCCACTGTGGCCACTTTGTTCAGGGCTGGGGATGGACCTGATTTAGTCCACCAGGTCACACACACATGGAGTCATGAGCACCCGTGAGACTTGCCTCCTGTTGCCAGAGGCAGGTTGATAATCTCTCAGCAGCTCTCCAGATGTTTCCTAGAGCCTCATTTTATAAACAGTCCTGTCACGGGTAGACACGGAGCCCGGCACGCTCTTGCAGCGGGCCAGCCTTTGCTGGAACGCCCTCCTGGGATCTTTTCCTGGCAAAGCCTGTTTTGTCTTTGTTTTGTCCTCTTGGTGTTGTGAGGAGGGCGACTGCTGTGCAGCAAGGCTGGCTCAGACAGTCAGCCAACCCTCTGCCTCAGCTGCCTGAGCACTAAGGTGACTAGCGCATGCTCCAACAGCGTGGGCAAGCTCTCTTCCACTGGAGCAACATCTTTTGTTTGTTTTGTTTTTTTGTTTTGTTTTGTTTTCCGAGTGAGCAACATCTTTATAATATTGTTTATTTAGTCTTTGAGAACCGCACAACTTTCATACAACGCATTTCAGTGATACACGCTGGCTACTCCTCCCAGATCCCTCTACAGGCCACTTCTGACTTTATATCCATTTGTTTTTGTTTTGGTTTGGTTTTATTTTTGTTTTCCCCCTTTGAGTCAGGGTCTCACTATATATAACTCTGGCTGGTCTCAAACTCACACAGATCTTTGTGCCTCTGCCTCCCAAGAGTTGAAGTAAAGGCATGTGCCACCATATCCAGTACTTTCTTCTTGTCTTTTCTCTTTTCCCCCTTAACTACTCATTCAGTCCAATTACTGTGGCCCATATGCACATAGGTGGGGGCGGGGGGCAGTTTTACACTATACGGATTTAGCCAAATAGCAGTACTGGGTGGAATGGGGGTACAGTAACCCCAGATCCTGTGAGCTCCCAGCATTTGATTCTTGGCCAGATTTATAGTAGCAGGCATGTTTTTCACCCTGTGGAGAAGGCCTTAAATCCAGTCAGAAAGTGATTGGCTGGCACCATGATATTTATGTTACTAGTGCGTCCATGGGCATACCTTACCCATGATAACCTGCAGGGTAGCATGCAGGGGTCATAGCTGGGTGGGCCTGTGGGTGGATTTTTTTTCCCACTCCTGCAGTCTGCATAGCACCCTCCTGCAGTGTGAAAGCTGAACGCCAGCCTTCTTTCTCCGAGTCCTGTGATCAAAGTGTGTGGTACATCCTCAGCTATAGGGTCTAACCATCAAGTTCCCGAGCAACTGAGAACAGTGGCTAACAGCCTGTATTGTTGATGTCACCAGGTGACAGCGATGCCAGGGTCCTGCCTGATCCAGTCACCATTCCTTGCCAACTTCTGGTCTTTGCCAACTCTCATTTAAGACCTGTCAGTGGCCCATGCGGTGGACACAGTGCTTGGTCCATGGCAAGACCTCATATGTCACCAGGGTAAAGCGACCATGATTGTCACTGTCTCACGGGAATATGGTATTGGCCAAGGGTGGGAGGTGTAAATACCTGGTTTGGTGCACCCGGGGACACTCTGCCTGCTGGTGCCAGGGTCTCAAAATGCCTCTCTGTCTGCATCAGATGTTCAGGTTGTGGGTAACCAACTGCCACAGCTATAGGAAGGGCATGCAGGCATCTCTTAGGTGAACCCAGCAGAGGATTTTCTTTCACTGAGTCCCATCGAGGACAGGCTAGACCCAGCCATGGCTTCAGTGACTCAGGCCTTGAAGTATTCAAGGACAAACTCAGACCCAGAGAGGCAGGCTAGGCCTGAGAGAGTGTGACCCAGTGTCCGTCTGCCTTGGAGTCCACCCTAACACGGGCCTGGACCCAACCTGACAGTTCTGGCTTGCCACCTCCGCTGGAGCCTCTGCCTGTTGTTTCTGGCTGTTTAGGGACAGTAGGGTGGTTGTCCTTGTCCTGGCAGTTCTAGTTCAAAGACAGTCAAAGGTGATGTAAGCTGCCGGAGACTTGGCTTTTGGACATTGCTGTCTTTCTCTGATGAGCTGGGGGGTGGTGACTCTTAGCTCTGTGGCATAGCAGAGGTCCGAGATCAGGAAATGGTCTACCTCTTCCCTCTAGCCTGGGAGAAAATCGGAAGTTCTGTTTTGAGACAGAGAGTCTCATTCACTGTGTATCCCAGGGTGACCTCAAAGTTACCATCTTCCTGCTACTGTGTCCCAAGTGCTAGGATGACAGCCCTGCATGACTGGACCCAGGGCTGCCTGCCTGCTAGGCAAGCACTAAGCCACGCCCCCGGCCCTGCTGGCTGTTTTTCTGTCCCTCACAGCTGGTGATTCAAGAATCCAGTCCTCTTCCCCCTCCCTGCTCTCTCCGTGTGGCACACAGCACTGGCTTCCCCTCGAGGCAAAGAGCCCCTGTCTCCCCGATTTGGTAAAAACTTCACGAGGCTGGGAACAGACAACCTGTCTGCTTCCCACTCCTGTATGCCACTGGGGGACCTCACCTGTCAAAAGTAGCTGCTCACAACACGCTTGATGAATGAATAAGTGGGCGAATGAAGGAATTAATGAATAAAAGAACAAAGGGATGAGGGAGTAAAAATGAAATGATCAGTGAATGAATGAATGAACGAATGAATGAATGAATGGAGTGACAGCCACCTCTGCAGGGCTCCAGCCCTAGGAGCACCTCCCCTGATGAGCACTGTCTCAGCCAGTCTTGTTTTACTGTGAAGAGAGACCAGGATGAAGATAACTCTTACAAAGCATTTAACTGGCGGTTGTTTACAGTTTCAGAGGCTTAGTCCGTTATCCTCATGGCTGGGAGCATAGCAGCAAGTGAGGTGGCCATGGTATTGTTGGAGCAGTAGCTGAGACCTTACATTCCTGAACAACAAGCGGGGTGGGGGAGGGAGAGAGGGAGGGAGGGAGGGAGCCAGAGAGAGAGAAACCCTGGGCTTGGAGTGGGTTTTTTATTTTTTAAGATGTATTTATTTAATGTATATGAGTACACTGTCGCTGTCTTCAGACACACCAGAAGAAGGAATCGGATCCCATTACAGATGGTTGTGAGCAGTCCGTGCTCTTAACCGCTGAGCCATCTCTCCAGCCCTGGAGTGGGCTTTAGTAACCTCAAACTCTGCCCCTAGCGACACGCCTCCTCAGACCAGGCCACACCTCCTCTGACAAGGACACGCCTCTTTCTTTAACAAGAACAGACCTCCTCCGACAAAGCCACGCCTCTTCCTCCAACAAGGCCACACCTCCTCCGGCCAGGACACACCTCCTAATCCTTCTAAGCAGTTCTCCAACTGGAGACTACACGTACAAATAACTGAGCCTGTGGAGCCGGTCTCATTCAGATCACCACAGCCGCCTCTCCAGATGAGCCTTTGAGGTCCTTGGCACAAAGGTCTCAGGCAGCTGTTGCAGAGCCATAAAGTGGGGAAGCCCCTCCTCATACACCTCTCTGTGTCTCCCTACAGAATGTCCGCATAGACCCGAGCAGCTTGTCCTTCGGGATGTGGAAGGAGATCCCTGTCCCCTTCTACTTGTCTGTCTACTTCTTCGAGGTGGTCAACCCTAACGAGATCCTAAGCGGCCATAAGCCAGTAGTCCGGGAGCGTGGACCCTATGTCTACAGGTGAGGCCAGGCAGGGTGGGGTGTGGTTGTGAAGGTGGGGGGCATCTGCTACGCTGAGCCTTGGAAACTGGTTGCTCCAGAGACAGAAGCGGGAGGCCATAATGGCTGACAGTCTGTGGAGAGACGATGTGTGTCTGAGGCTAGTGGGTACGTGCATGTGTGTCCGGGGGTGAGGGTTAATGTGCGTGTGTATGTGTCATCATGGGGGCGGGGCACAGAGCACCCAAGAGCACACGAAATGGGCAAAATGGCTGCTATTGAGTCAGAAAAGTCAAAGGGGCGTGGAAGTGAAGCCAGTTACAAGGCACCTAAGAGGTGAGCCGCAAGCAGGGAGGGGACAAAGAATGGAGTGGGTTTGTGTCTTAGACACAGCCTGTGTGGGCTTGTGTGAGGAGCGTTGTGACTTTAAGCATGGGAGGGAGACACGTGAGCCTGGGACAGTAGGATGACCAGTACAAAGGTCCTGAGGCAGGAGCGTTGAGGAACAATGAGGGGGCCGGATTGTGGTACAGGTTCCCCTGGGGCAGAGAGGTGTAGGGTCTGAGGCTTGCCTGCCAGTAGCTCTCTCCTCAGATCCCTGTGGGTGCAGCCACCTGCTGAGGTGGGAGTATTATTGTTCCACTCTACGGATGCAAAAACTGAGGCCCCACAGGTGAACAGACTCATTCAGGGCATGTCCCAATCCTGGGCTCTCATGGTTAAAAACTATGGATTCAGGAGTGGCTGCCTGGACCTCCACCTTAGACAGAGAGTTTTACTTCTGTATGCCTGTTTTCCCATCTGTGAGATAGAGGTAGTGGTACCCACTGTGGGTGGGTTCAAGGATCAGATGAGATAGTTGGAGCCACTTAGCTCTGTCTGGCGTGCAATAAACTCTCAGTAAACGTTGCCTGTGTGGATATCTGCTCGGTGCTGGTTGTCAAGTGGAAGGGAGACATGGGATATGGGGTTGTTTTCTAGAGAGGCTCAGAGAGCCTTGTGGCTCACAAGGGAGAGCAGAGAAGAGCTGGTTGGGGGTGGCAGTGTCTTGCCCTGGGCAGACATTGAGGAAATAAACAAGAGGTGGCAAGCTTGATTTGGTTGACCTTGGTGCTGTTGGGTATCCATGTACCATCATCCCTGGCTCCCAAGGTGTGTTGGGAGATGATGGGCACTTCCATGTGGCCCCACAGAGCCAACTGACTCAATATCTTTTTACAGGGAGTTCAGACAAAAGGTCAACATCACCTTCAACAACAATGACACGGTGTCCTACATGGAGACCCGCAGCCTCCATTTCCAGCCAGACAAATCCGAGGGCTCGGAGAGTGACTACATTGTACTGCCTAACATCTTGGTCCTGGTGAGACTGTGGCCCCGTGTCCACCCCATACCAACTCGGCTTCCTCCCCTATTGTCCTTCATGGGTCATCGAGCAAGGGCCACTCCAGCTCCACTGTCTCCATGGTGACCACCTCCTCCTTCTCATTGCCTTATCTCCCATCTGAGTCTCTGCGACCTCCACTGTGGTCCCTGGGGAAGCACGAAGGTCAGCGCCACTGGGGGCCACTGGGCAGGTGGGAGTCAGGAAGAGCAGGCCTTTATTGAGCATAGTGTTGGGTCACTGAGTCCGTGCCTTGGTGCATGCTGGGATCCGCTCAACCCAGCTGTCCAGGGGAGGAAGCAAAAGTCAGGCAGAGGCAGGGAATTTACACTGGGGCCAGGAGGACCCTCTCCAAGGACAAGATCCCAGATACCAATTGGGCCAGCGTTACCAAGCCAAGATCAGATTCTGTGGTCAGACACCATGGTTCTCACTGGAAGTTTGAGGACTGGGTGCATGGTGGTAGTGGGGGTGTGCAGGGGGAGACAGCTGAGGCATGACATCACCAGGTATGCACGGCCATTCCCAGTGACACTAACTTGAGAGATTGGAAATGTGAGCCTTGTGTGATTTTCATACTTTTTGGAAGATTCTTTTGATCCCCCCCAATGCCACCCCCAACCATAGGAAATTGTTGAAAATACCAGCTCTCCTGCAGCCAATGTGGCTTTCCCCTTCAGCCACCTTGCCTCAAGTCTATTTTCAGAGGCGTCCCCAGGGTTCGATGAGGCTGGAGGGACACTTTTAGTTTTTATTAATTTATTATATTATTATTAGCGTCATCATTATTTTGAGACGGGGTCTCACTGTACAGCCGGAGCTGCCCTGCAACTTATTATGTAGACCAGGCCGACCTTGAACTCCCAGAGTTCTGCCAGCCTCTGCCTCAAGCGCTGGGCGTGGGCCACCACATTTGGCACTATTTATCCCATTTTTGATATTAAAAAGCAACAGTATTCTGTGCCGGGCCAGCAGGATGGCTCAGTAGGTAAAAGGTGCCTGTCACTAAGTCGGATGCTCTGGGTTTAATCTCCAGGGCCCACACGACTGCCTCACGTTGCCCTTTGACCTCTATACATGCGCTATGGCACCCCTCAATAAATATAATAAAAGCCCTGTGTTGAAGGAGACCTGTAAGTGTCGGTGGGTAGGCATCACGCACTCGCTGAAAAGAACCTGGAAACACCAGCCATGCGTTGCCTTGGAGGCAGAGGGTGGCTTTTGGTTGAAAAAACCAAAGGGCCCAGATGTTCCATGCGGAGGAAAAGCAAATGCAAGAAACTATAAACTCAACTGCACTCGGGGTAATTAGACCCTGGAGGGCTTGTGGGGGAGTAGATGTTCTGGGCTCCCAGTGTTGAGGTGGGGAGGAGACATGAGAAGTGAGGTGGTATCCCTGTAATGAGACTGAGGCAGGAGAATGCTGAGTTCCAAGTCAGCCTGGACTACCCGCTGAGACCTTGCTGTAGAAATGTCCAAGAGGAGGCTATGGGGAGTTGGGGGGTCTTCCCCCCCCCCTTTTTTTTGTTTGTTTGTTTTTTTTTGGTTTTTCGAGACAGGGTTTCTCTGTGTAGCCCTGGCTGTCCTGGAACTCACTCTGTAGACCAAGCTGGCCTCGAACTCAGAAATCCTCCTGCCTCTGCCTCCCGAGTGCTGGGATTAAAGGCGCGTGCCACCACTGCCCGGCTGGGAGTCTTTCTCAATATGCTGTGTTTCTAGGCTCATGTTACTGATAGAGTAGGGTTCACATCCTAGTTATATACAGGGTATCCACATCTTTGCTGGCCCCCTTCCGGGTTAGGCCTTCTCTTAACCTTGGCTCTAGCCTCAACTGTTCTCTTGGTGAGGGATGGCATGGGATCTTTCTTCTCTGTGTCCCGGCTCTGCAGAGTGTCTCCTGGTGGTTCACTGGCTCCATTCAGGTCTCAGGTGTGGCCCTACGGATACAGTGGCTGAGGAGGGCTTCTGGACGTCAGGCCTGAGCTTCCTGTCTGCCTCTGAGTCCTTGTGGAGCTCAGTCTGAAGCCCTTGGGTGTTCTCACAAGTCCATGTTGTCCTGACAACAAGGACCAGAAAAGGATCCACACTGAGGGCCCAGGCTCTTTGCCTGAAGCCCTGTTGAAATTGGGGGGATGGTGTCTCACCATGTCCTTGGCTTTCCAGGGAGGGGCAATCATGGTGGAGAACAAGCCTGCAAGCCTGAAGGTGATGATGACCTTGGGGTTGATCACCATGGGCCAGCGGGCCTTTATGAACCGCACGGTTGGTGAGATCCTGTGGGGCTATGAAGATCCCTTCGTGAATTTTCTCAACAAATACTTCCCAGATATGCTTCCCGTCAAGGGCAAGTTTGGCCTGTTTGTTGGGGTAAGTGTCTTCCTTCCACGCAGAGAGTTGGGGTGTCTCTCAAGGACCCTAACTCAAACCAGCCTAAATAAAACTGGAAACTTCTCAGCTCATATAAAAGAGGAGATGCCAGGATTACATTCAGGTGCGGCTTGATCCAGTTCAAGTCAGGGATGTGACTGGGGTTTAGCCTAGAAGATTAGAGGTGCTGTTTGGGGAAGGAGGAGGACTGGATCCTCCAAGCACATATCTCAAATGTTCCCATCAGTGCGACTCAGAGGCACCCACTTATTCTCAGTGTTGACCTTTGTTAAACTGAGCTAAGTAAGATTTGGTCTCTGACCCCTGACCCCAACTCCCTGCTATCAGCTCAGCTTTCTCTGTGGGGTCCACTGGCAGGGTGTGCTTGCAGTGAGGGTCAGTAGCATAACCCACACCCTCCAGGACCTGTTTAATGAGCTCACATGATTAGAGCCCTGGCCTGCTCTTCATGAGGACCCAGGTTCAATTCCCAGCACCCACATGGCGGCTTCACAACTATCTGTAATTCCGGTTCCAAGGGCTCTGATGCCCTCTTCTGGCTCGCTCAGGCACTGCATGCACTGGAAAGATTCAGACACGTACAATCTTGTGGAGAGTAGACTGTGGGTAAGGTACTTGTGTCTCCTAGTGACTGGATGAGGACTCCATGGGTTGAACTCGTAACAAGGGCAGTAGGTTGAATGCCTAGTTTACAGAGTCGGAAGCCCCGGGTAAAGCCCTGTTCCTGCACCTGCCTTTCCCAACACCCCTTATGTAGACTCCCTCTTTCTCTCCTCCTCACAGTGGAGGTGTGGGGCTCCAGGGTGGGGCACTGTGTGAACAGTCAAGGAGACGGAAGGAGAGCACATTCCACTGAGACCTGTTCCTCAGCCATTCTGTGATTGACACAGCTCTTGGTTCTGTAACCTTTGACCCTTCTACCATCACTGGCCCTTCCACTGAGCTTCTAGATCCTTCTGGGGAATTTGTATTAAATTCCTTTCTTTCTGTTTTTTGTTTGTTTGTTTGTTTGTTTGTTTGTTTTAATTGAGACTCTCTATGCAGTCCTGGCTATCCTGGAATTTGCTATGTAGACCAGGCTGGCCTCAAACTCACAGACATCTGCCTGCCTCTCTCTCCTGAGTGCTGGGATTAAGGGTGTGTGCCACTAAGCCCCACTTAAATGCCCTTTTTCTTAATTAGCTGTTGGGCCTGATTGAGTAGGTTTGTCATCTGTGTGCATGGAAGTATGAGGCAGGAGGATGGCGAATTCAAAACCTGGACAATTTAGACCCTGTCTCAAAAATGTAAAAAGGACGGCTGGGGGCTGGGGGAGGGGTGGAGCTAGAGAGATGGCTCAGCTGTTAAGAGCACTGACTGCTCTTCCAGAGGTCCTGAATTCAATTCCCAGCAACCACATGGTGGCTCACAACCATCTGGAATGGGATCCGATGCCCTCTTCTGATGTGTCTGAACACAGTGACAGTGTGCTCACATATATAAAATAAATAAATCTTTTTTAAAAGGGGGAGGTGGAGGAGGAAGGCTGGGGGTGTGGCTCAGTGGACAAGCACTTGCCCACGTGTGTAAGGCCCTGGGTTGTGTCCCCGTCATTTATACAGCAGTGAGGGGACAGGCCCACAGCTAAAGAACAGGTGGGCTTGTGCCTATGTCCAGATCTATGCCCGGGGCTAAAGGTGCTGTTCCCTGCTGTCTGCAGATGAACGACTCGAGTTCTGGGGTCTTCACCGTCTTCACGGGCGTCCAGAATTTCAGTAGGATCCATCTGGTGGACAAATGGAACGGACTCAGCAAGGTGAGCAGGAGGGGAGACGGCCCCCAACAACTGGAGCAGAGACTAACCTGGGACAAGTCTTGGCGGATGGCGAGACCTTTGGAGAGGGTGTTCGGGTCACCCAAGGACGTAACGAATCCCACAACTGTCCCTGCAGTGTGTCTGTTGGGAACTCTGTACTCCTCTGTTCCTGAGTTTTCATTTATAAGGCAGACAGGAAGACAGTCCCATAAAGATAAGACAATGAGGCCCAGCACCTTGCTTAGGCCCACCCGGAAACCCCCAACGCTGCTTATAGAACCCAGCTTCCTGGCCATTTACCCACCACCACGCCTCTGTGTACCCAGAGAAATGTGTTTTCCTTCCTTCTTCGAATACACAGAAATCCTGTCATGTGCTATTTTGCTGCTGGCTTTTCTTCTTAGGGCATCTTTATGTATGTGTTTTTGTTCTGTTGTGTTGCCCAGAGGCCCAGGTACTAAAGATAGAGCCCAGGCCGTGTGAATCCTTGACAAGGGCACTACCACTGAACTACACTTCTGTCCCTCACTGGGGGATTCTGGGCTGGGGCTCCACCACTGAGCCACGCCCTCAGCCTCTCACTGGGGGATTCTAGGCAGGGATGCTATCACTGTCCGTCACTGGGGGAATTCTAGGCAAGCTTTCCCTGCTAATCTCACTGTCTCTACTTTTTCTTCTCAAACTTTTTAGTTTTATTTTATGAAATAAGGTCTCAGTGTGTATCCCAGGCTAGCTTCAAACTTTCAAGCCTCCTGTCTCAGTTGCCTTGCAAGTGTGTGTTACCACACCCAGCCAACAGCCGTACTTAGTAGGTACTGTTCACAATAACCAGCTCCTGTTTTATATGCATTGGTGTTTTGCTTGCATGTATGTCTATGGAATTGGAATTACAGACAGTTGTGAGCTTCCGTGTGGGTGCTGGGCATTGAACCCAGGTCCTCTGGAAGAACAGCCAGAGCTATTAACCACTGAGCCATCTCTCCAGCCCCTAATCAGCTTCTTTCTAATATGAAAAGCCTGATTGAAAGAGCTCTTAACTGCAGATTGGCAAGTGCATCGTTTAGTTTTGTTGTTGTTGTTGTTGTCGTCGTCGTCGTTGTATTGTTTTTGAAGCAAGGTCTCTGCGTAGTCCTGGCTAGCCTGGAACTCAATATTGTACAGATGACTTAACTGAGTCCCCAACAATACTGTATGTTCTGGTCCCACTGCGGGGAGCAGGAAGCTGGGCTGGATGCTCTGTCCACAACAGCCTGCTCACAGGTTTGGATATGACAGTGTCTGCACTAGGGCATGTATTGGGTGCAGGCGTTGGCTGTCTCTCAAGGCTATGTCTTCTCCTGTCCTCCTGCAGATCAACTTTTGGCATTCGGAGCAGTGTAACATGATCAATGGGACTTCCGGGCAGATGTGGGCACCATTCATGACACCCGAATCCTCGCTGGAATTCTTCAGCCCGGAGGCCTGCAGGTAACCTTCGTGTGGTGACTCCCTATCTCCTAACAGGAAAATCTGCTTCTGAGATGATTCAGGGTCCACTCAGATAGCTTCTGGGGACTGTGCTCAAAGTGTCTGGCCCTCTTGTACTATGGCTCAGTGGTTTTTCTTGTCTCAGTGACGGAATACCTGACAGAGGTGACTTGGGAGGTTGCTGAGGGCTCCATCATGGTGGTGGTGGTGGTGGTGAGGGGTGATTGTAGGAAAGGGTCAAGGTCTTGTAGCTTGGGCTTCACCATCCCAGGGTCCCAACTGTGGCCTGGCAATGCACAGGTGGGTCCTCGGAGACCAATTCCCAGGTTGTTCCCTAGCCCGTGTTCCATTCTGGCCCCGCTGGAAATGACCGTGGCCTGGGGACTCACTGGGGTGATCTTTGAGCCCTCTGCTTCTCTAGCTAACACAGGCAGCCATGTTTCGTGCCAGGTGTGAATACAGCCACAACGGGGTGGGCAAAGTCTGTGTGCTTTGGTGGCTGTGTCCCATAGGGAGCTTTTAAAAGCAGAACTTTGTTATTTTTTTTACATTTTATTACTGGTTTTTAATTACATGTATCTGTGTGAGTATGTGCACATGAGTGCAGGTGCCTGAGGAGGCCAGCAGAGGGCGTCAGATCACCTTGTAACAGGTGGCTGTGAGCTGCCCTATGTGGATGCTGGGTATCGAACTTGAGTCTTTCTCTTAACCACTGAGCCACCTCTCCAGCCCATTTGTTTACTTATTTGTGTGTGTGTGTGTGTGGTGTGTGTGTGTGTTTTCTGTGCTGATAATGGAACCCAGGGCCTCACACACACTAAGTAGGTGGTCTGAGTCATGCCGCAGTCCCTAAATAGGATTTCAGACTTAGAGAAAACATCTTCAGCCCAGCCAAACCAGTGATCTCTGTCAGTAGCACAGGTGACTGAAATGGCTCAGGGCTGGGGAGATGATTCACTCAATAAAGTACACACCAATCAAGCAAGACCTGAGTTCAGCCCCAGAACCCACACAGCTATGTATGCCTAGCAACCCAGCTCTGGCAAGGTGGAGAATCCCTAGAGCTGGCAAGTCAATTCAGCCTGGCAGAATCCTGTGAGAGCTGGGTGCAGGCCAGGTGCCCCTTTCCTTCAGTCCTTCGTGGGGTGTTCTCCAAAAGCAAAGGCCTCTTCTTACAGTCACAAGGATCAAAATCGAGGAATTTAACATTGACCTAATAAGAGCCTCTGAGTCGCTGCTGCTGCATAAAATAGAAAGCAAACCATGCTCATAATTTCAGATTAGGGTCCATCCTTGTGGCTGGGGGTAGGTATCAAAGCAGGAACTCTGGGCAGCTAGTCAATTCACTTACAAGAGCAGAGAGTCAAACTGAATGTACTCATGCCTGCGGCTGTCTCCATTCTTATACAGTCCTCGACCCAAACCTAGGGAATGGTGCCACCCACAGTGGGCTAGGTCTTCCTACATCAGTTAAGGGAATCCAGACAATTTCACACAGTGAGAGTCTCCTCAGAGGAGATTCTAGCTCTGTCAAATTGACGTTTAAAACTTACCATCACACTGTGTGAAAATATTTCCTGAGAAGAGCTTTTGCTTAGTGTTGTGTCTTAAAAATCTGGATGTTGGCCAGGTGTGGCAGTGCATGCCTTTAATCCTAACACTTAAGGCAGAGGCAAATAGATCCTTGGGAGTCTGAGGCCAACCTGGTCTACATAGCCAGTTTCAAGCTACATAGAGAGACAATTAGGACTACGTAAAGAAAAGAGAGAGAGAGATACCCAATGTCTTGTCCTGTTTTGGTTCATCCCAATTGGCTTCCTGTTGTTTTGTTTTGTTGTTTTGAGATGAGGTCTCACTGTGTAGCCTGGCAAAAGTATCCTCCTGCCTCAACCTACTCAGTCCTAGAATTAAAGCCACGAGCCACCACACCCAGTGCTCTGGACTCTCTCTGTTTTGATTATTAATCAGACATACGTGTGGTGTTGAGCATGAACAACGTGGGTCACCGGGGCCTTGTTATCCATCAGAAGAGTGTTTGAGGCCAGACAATGGGGTGAGTGGATGGAGAGGAGTCAGGATGGACAAAGGGGACCAAGAGAGCTGAAGTCTGATGGTATGCACACTCTGGGCTGGGGGAGAGGTGGGAGACAGAGGTTCAGGGGCACGAAGGGACAATGATGAAGAGCACCTGTGAGGCCATCGGCAGATACAGTGACACAGAAAGTGGTGAGACAGGAAGCTGTGGATGACATCTCACTGCAGGTTGACAGCCAGGCCATGGTGGTCCCTTGTCCCTCAGCATGCACAGGAAACCATTGCCCAAAGCCTTGGTTTCCACAGTCCTCAGCTCTTAAGCCCCTATCAAGAGAGCGTGGCATTCCATTGTAAGTGGACAGGAGCTTGTGTGGTCTTCAGATTATTTCAGGTAATAATTTCACCTACTGCAGCCAGGTGTTGTGCACATGCTGGCTTTCTTTACGGTTTGGGGAACAAGGAGAAAATTTACCAAGTCGACTGTACGGGTGCAACTTTGCCACAATTTCCTTTTCTTTCTTTCTTTTCTTTTTTTTTTTTTTTTTTATTTTGAGTTTTTAAGTCAGGGTCTCATATCTTCCAGGCTGGCCTTGAACTTGCTCTGTAGCCAAGAATGACCTTGACCTCCTCATCCTCCTGCCTCCACCTCCTCATTGCTGGGATTTCATCACCGTACATGGTTTATGCAGTACTGGTGGGGGGCTTGTCTAACCCAGGGCCTGAGGCACTTCTCAACCTTCCTAATGCTGTGACCCTTTAATACAGGTCTTCCTGTTGTGGTGAACCCCCCCCCAACCATAAAATTATTCTTATTGCTACTCATAACTGTAATTTTGCTACTGCACTGTTATGAACCGTAATGTAAAATGTCTGCGTTTTCCCAGTGGGCTTTGTGGGGAGTGGGGGTCGAGACCCACAGGTTGAGAACCACCGGCCTAAGGCAAAGTTCTGGTTTTAAACTTGCCTCGTTGTGAGGATGAATCAGTGAGTGGGGAGCCAACAGAGCAGGCAGAACATTGAGGGAACAGCTGAAGTTTCCTCGGCAACGAGTGACTAGTGTCACTGTGGCTTCCCGTGGTTTCTTCTGCAGGGGTGCCCCAGCCTCTGTACACAGGGAACAATCCTCACCCCGCCTCCCTTTTGCAGGTCCATGAAACTCACCTACCAGGAATCAAGGGTATTTGAAGGCATCCCCACTTATCGCTTCACGGCCCCCGATACTTTGTTTGCCAATGGGTCCGTCTACCCACCCAATGAAGGCTTCTGCCCCTGCCGCGAGTCCGGCATTCAGAATGTCAGCACCTGCAGGTTTGGTGAGTGTCCTCTAAGTGTCCCTTGCCTCCAGACTGAGGTGAGAGGGTGGTACCAGGATTTTATCTGCTGCCGGCTTGCTGTCCCATTAATCTCTGGTCTCTGCAACCCTGATGATCTCAGTGCTCCAGATAGGGAGCTAAAGGTAAGTGGAAAAGATAACACCACCCTGATCAATGTCCCACCCACCAGCACGCATTAGACACAAGCCTTGTCACTCCGAAGTCCGAAGGGTCCTGCCCTGAGGTTAAGATTCCAACAGTGGCGGGGGCACTGCTTCTTGACCATGGAGAGGAGGCTGCCCTCATCCTCTTCCTGCTTCCGGAGGCACCACATTCCTTGGCTCATGGTCCCTTCCTTTCAACCTAGCATTCAGTTTGAGACTGGGTAGTGCTCTGTGGCCCAAGTTAGCTTGTAACTTGTGCATCCTTCCTGCCTCTGCCTTCTGAGGTACCAGGATGGAAGGCATGTACCCCGACACCAGATCCCCCCAAAGTACTCCGTCCTATGCCCAACCCATAGTTTTCGGGACCCCAGAGACTGACTGGGTGGAGGCCACTGTGAGACCAGAGTCTGAATGACAGCTGATCTATATCCTGATGGCTGTAACTTCTTTGCCCACTAGGACGTGGGTGGAACATCCCCTGTGGCCATTCACCTGCTGGGGAACAAGGGCTTGGCAGAGTCCTGTCCTTCAGTCAAACTGGACACTCTCCTGTTGTGTAAAACTCTCCTCTTCAGCCGAGTTGGGTGTGAATCTTGGTACTGGCTGTGTCCCCTGCCTGGCACGCCTGCTTTGCGTTCTAATCCTCTGCCAGACCCTGCCGCTGTTGCTCAATTTGTACTACTTGGGTGTCAGCTGCATGCCACACCTCTCACCCCTCACCTGGTGGTCAGGCCCAGGCAGCTCTAAGTACCTCCCACACAGGGTGTTCTAACCGCCCACCTTCTTCCTGAGTCTTCCACTGTGGTCCCGTGCTCTCCCGTGCTCTCCCGTGCTCTCCCGTGCTCGCGTGCCAGCTCCTTTTTGCCCCAGATGTAAATCAAACTGAAATTAAAAGCTTCCTCTGATCCTGATCGTATCCTCCCAGATGCTCTGCCTGAACTTCCGTCCCCTCTGGCCCTCCAGCCGTTCTCTGGTACACTCTCTCTGTGCTTTCCTATTGGCTTGCTCATGGCTGTCGATGGTATTTATTTAACCTTCCCCTGCCTGTCTCTTCCTTGGGCTGAAAACCCTGTAGCCATGCTCCCTGCCCTCCCCAGCCCCTGAGCATACATGCATGACCTTACAGTAGTGAACACTCTGTTCACAGAGTGTTGAAATTTGCAGAGACAGGGGAATGCCTGTTCTAAAACCTAGAAGGCCTGAGGCTAGCTGGTTGGTGGGATGGGACCTCTCTCTGACTGGGTCTGATTTTCAAAGCCTGTTTGGGTGAAACGCTGTCTTAGAGCCAGAGAAGCAGGCTCTGGGGATACTGCCACAGGGGTGGGAAGAAGAGAAGCCAAGAGATGATGACCGAAGTCTGGGATTTTCCCTGTCACCTGCTATGCAGAGCCCTCAGACATCTGTAGCAGGTGGCAGGTGCCTGGCCTAACTGGGAACTTGCTGGTTAGTGGGATTCAGGCTTCTAAGGTAGAACCCTACACAGACATGGGGTCCAGGGCTTGCCTGTGGGCAGGAAGTTTCACTCACAAACCCAGCTCTGCCTTCCCTTCCACACTTGGTTGAGCTGCTACTCCTTGCTCCAGCAAAAATCCCAGGGCTTGGTTCAATTGGTCCAGCAATGACCTAGTCAGTGAGACCAGAGTAACACTGTGCTGATTGGCCGGGCTAGGTCACACACACCGCAGGGGCAGCAACAGGCCCACATCCCACAGAACTCTGCTGTCAGGGACAGAATTTCAGCATTGTGAGAGAGTCTAAGTGTAGTTGTGTCTGTAGCTTGTTGTTTTTTTTTTGGGGGGGGGGAAGACTGTGAGTTATAAGCATGAGGGAGGTGTGTGCAGGCGCATGCGTGGATGGAGGCCAGAGGTGGGTGTCTTCCTTCAACACTCTCTATTTGTTTTAATTTTTTGAGACAGATTCTCAATCACGAATCCTGGGCCTTGTCAGCTCCAGGGATCCAACGGTCTCTGTCTCTCAGTGCTGAGGTTACAGATGTGGCACTGCTGGGGACCTGAACTAGGATTCTCACACTCGCACAGGAAGCTCTTAACGGACAGAACTGTTTTCCCCGACCCCTAAAGCTTGCTCTTTTAAATGGGACAAGAACAAGAAAGGGGAAGAGAGACAGGGGTTCAAGTGGTAGGGAACAGAGCTGTGTGGCCAACAAACCCCACAAAGAGGCAGATCTTGCCACACCCAGCATCTCTCCTTCCTGTTCCTCCTGTCCACTGGCCTGACTTTTGGTCTCTCAGCTCTCTGCCTGGCATTAGTGTTTACATAGCTGGAGTCACGACTGAGTTCTTTCTCCCTGGTTCCCTGAGGCCTCGTGCTATCATGTTTATATATACGGTAAATCTTCGAGATAGCAGGCGATAGCCTAGATTGTTGTGTAGTGTTCCATGGTGGGGATAACTCTGCTTGCTTCACTCCTTCCTGGATCATGGCGCTTTCTTTTGGCATTTCACCATTACAAGGGTGCTTCTAGAACATTCTCGCACACGCTGTGATAGGAGTGCATCCGAGTCTGATTTTCTGTGGCATTTTATCTGAAGATAAAGAATGCACATGGGTTTCCCTTTCTGGGTCACGAGAAATTCTTGGACTCAGGACTCCCCGTGTCTCATGTTCTTGTCTTGGGAGCACCTTGGATCTTTCCTGAAGCGCCCCTTAATCACAACTGGGGTAATCCTGAGCAGTTAAGTCTGGATACATGGGCCATAAAGCTATAAATTAATTATGCTTATTGCCCGGGTGAGTCTCTCTGAGGGTGTTTGGAAATTAAAAAAAAAAAAAAAAAAAAGATGAACCACACCTGTTGTTAGAAAGCTACACGGGTGTGCCATCTGCAGCAGGTCTCTGTGTTGGCAGCCGTGACAGTCCCTTGGAATCTGTGCTTCCAGGTCTGGTTAGGTGGTGGCTTCATTTCCTCAGGATCCATAGCATCTCTCTGAAAGAAATGGGTTGCTGGTGTTTGTTGGTGCCTCCTTTCACAGTTTGGTTGGAAGGATAGATAGGGTTTTCCAAATAGGAGGCGGTGTGCCGCTGAGTGACTTTAGTGGGTCCACGGAGGTGATGTTAGGCTTCAGAGACTGATCAGGTCTCTTTTCTGTTCTGTTTTATCCTTGGTGTTGTGTTATCCTGAGTACTTGAAGGCCTCTCTGAGGACCCTTCACCTGTCTTTCTGACAGGACTCGGGTGTCTCTCTGGAGCCTCAAAGGTTCTAGGATTCACCTGGATTTCACCTGGATTCTCGATGATCCTTGTTCTTTGCGGCATCTCCGCCCACACGTGCCTCCTGGCTAGGCCATTGTCTGCCAAGTCTACCACAGATGCAGCACCCTTGTGCCCGACACCTGCCCTTGAAGATGACCATGGCGGCCGGGATTGGGGGCAAGAAGTAGGGGTTGGCTTCAAGCAGTAGATTTTCTTGGAGACCAGACTGGGACGGAACTCAGAGCGCCACCTGCCTCTGCCTCCTGATTAAAGGGATATGCTATCCCGCATGACTTTGGATTTTAAAGAGTTATTTTATTTTTAACTATGTGATGTATTCTCTGTGTTTAGTGCTGGGCCCTGCGGACCCCAAGCTACTGGAGATACAGGCGGTTCTGAGCCTTCTGATGTAGGTGCTGGTAACTGAACCCATGCCCTCTGCAAGAGCGGGAACCCTCTTATCTGCTGAAACGCCTCTCCAGCCCTCAAAGTTTTCCATCTTTAATTTTAGAGTTCGTGAAATATAAAGGCTTAAAAAATGGAACTTTTTTTTAAAGATTCATTTATTTATTTTAAAAGCATATGAGTACACTGTAGCTGTCTTCAGACACACTAGAAGAGGGCATCAGATCCCATTACAGATGGTTGTGAGCCACCTTGTGGTTGCTGGGAATTGAACTCAGGACCTCTGGAAGATCAGTCGGTGCTCTTAACCACTGAGCCATCTCTCCAGCCCTGTTTGTTGTTTTTTTGAGACAGAACTTCTCTGTGTAGTCTTAGCTATCCTGGAACTAGCTATGCAGGCCAGGCTGGCCTCAAACTCCGAGATCTACCTGTCTCTGCCTCTTTTGTGTTGGGATTAAAGGTGTGTGCCACCAGGCCTAGGGAAAACACAATTCCCCCAGTGGATCAGTTGCCCTGGAGCCTCTTGTAGCCTCCCCAGGGAGACATGTAACTCACACACCAGGCCCTTGTCCTGAGATGGCTGGGTTGGGCCACCTTGTTGGGTTGGTGGTAAGGTCCCCACCTCAGGGTCCTGGGTGAGAATCTCTCAACGGTGCTGTCCCCTCCATTCCTATGGATGTTAGAGACCCACTCATGTGCACCCCTGAGCTACAATGCCTGCAGAAGCAGTCTGTGTGCCTGGCTTGACATTCACTCCCAAATTCATATGACCTTAATTTTCCTTTCCACCTCCATCTTTCGTGATTCACTGATGCACCTCCAGACCTGGGAGTGGGGTTGTGGGCCTTGAATCTCTGTGTCTGAGCTCTCAACTCCACCACACTCCTACCCAGAATGCCTTTCCCTTGCCTGGTAGCAGCTGCTCTCTCCCTTCCTCCACCCACTCACCCCCACCCCCAACACTGGAATCAGCCACCCTGGCTCCAGCCACCCTCCCTGGGTCCTGTGTTGTGCTCAGCTTCTTTGCACAATGAAGGAACGATTCTCCCTGTCTGGTCACCAGTGTTCGCATCCCTGCATCCCTTGCCAGGCCAACATGGCGCTCCTGTCTTCTGACTCCTCTCTTCCCTTCCTCCAGGTGCGCCTCTGTTTCTCTCTCAGCCCCACTTCTACAATGCCGACCCTGTGCTGTCAGAAGCTGTTCTTGGTCTGAACCCTGACCCAAAGGAACATTCCATGTTCCTAGATGTCCATCCGGTAAGCTCTGGGTCCCGCTAGTGTCTGGGGCCAGTTCCCATAGATTGCCACTGGCCACTGCCCTCCCCCCCATCCCCGTCCCCCAGGACAAAGCTGGCTCCAACTGAGGCAGAGGAGTTCAGTTCCTTCCACAGTGGCTGCTCCTAGAACCTCGAGTCATCAAGGTCTTACTTTACCCCAATTCCAGAGTTCAATGATATCATTACTTCTTTATTGGGGCCTATAAAAAAGATATAAGATAGTAAATTAATTAAGAAATATCAGCCGGGACGTCTCCTTCATCAGAGATACCCTTGACAGTGTCAAGACACTAAAGATTTTGAGACATCAGCACGGGTCACAGTGTCTCACAGAGAAATCAGTGTGAGGAATTTGTCCTGTGTTAACTTCTCTCTGCCTCTGGTCACTAGAAGATGTATCCAATCCAAGTTGGTGTCTTCACCTGGGGACCCTCTGGGTTTCTGCTCTATGTGGCTACCCCTGACGCCCTGAAGGCATTTTGTGAAAACCATTTTTGTTTTACTGGGTGGGGATGGAACCCCGGGTCTTGAACACACAAGGCTGACGTTCTGATTCTGAGCTGTGCCTCCAGCTGGCTTTGAACTTGCAATCTTCCTGCCTTGGCTTCCAAGTGTGTCTTCATGCC
Organism: Arvicanthis niloticus; assembly: GCF_011762505.2. NCBI lineage: Eukaryota > Metazoa > Chordata > Mammalia > Rodentia > Muridae > Arvicanthis > Arvicanthis niloticus. Next base: position 15,890,161 of record NC_133432.1, on the reverse strand, counting down.
TGGCTCACAGTTGAGGGCTGTCGCAGAGGAAGGGTGGGCACATGGGAGGAAGATATCTGAAGTCTTCCCCAGGTTGTGCTTAGGTCCTCAACAGGGAACTTGACACGTAGGGTAGGTGTTTTATATCAGGAAAGCCCCTCAGGATAGGGGCCTGGTTGTTGACTGGGGACCTGTCATGTGAGCCTCTCTCCCTGGGGCAGATACATGCTTTAGACTCCCAGAGTACGGAGGTATCTGGTATTAACTGTCTATGCAAAGGGTTGTGGTATAGTGAGGCCAACACACTAGCTTAGAAAATGGGGGACCCCCTCCCCTACCCACAGAACTCAGGTTCCAAGACCAACACTGGGCACCTACCCTGGCAGACTTCCTGGAGAGGGTCACTGGGCCCACCCATGGTACGCACGGTTAGGATACCCATGCCTCTGTCCAAAAGTCATATCAGGTTTCTGGAGGCCTTTGCCCTGGCGGGCAGGAGGGACCTGGGTGCGCTGGGCTCAAATAAAAGGCCGTGTCCTGGCCTTCTACTGTGGGTGATTACAATCTGAGAGGTGGCCTCCTGCCTCCCATCAATCTTCTAAGAGTCTCATGATCTGGGCAGGGCTAACAGCATCAAACCGAGGTCTCTTTTCACCAACCTTTTCTCATTCCATTCTATAACCTTCTTCCTGATTTAAATAATACCTGTCAAGTCTCCTAGTGATTTTTTTTGTTTTGAATGTATTGTATGTGAGTACACTGTCACTCTTTTCAGACACAGCAGAAGAGGGCATCAGGGATCCCATTCCAGATGGTTGTGAGCCACTATGTGGTTGCTGGGAATTGAACTCAGGACCTCTGGAAGAGCAGACAATGCTCTTAACCGCTGAGCCATCTCTCCAGTGTAATTTTTTTTTAAGCATCTCATTTTAAAAATAGAGTTGCATGCAGGAAAGTTTCTGTTGTCACCTCTGCTAGGAAGCACCAGGATGCTACATAGTTACAACTAACGGGGAAACAGGCAGACAGCTGGTGTGTGATTAAACCTACTCACCCTGGACCAGGCCCTTCATTTGGTCCCCTGAGCCACTGGGAAATGTAAACAGAGAGGAAAAAGCATCCTGACTGCCCATGACCCACACTTGGGAGTCACTGTCTTAGGCAGCAATCGTGAGGGCTGGGTGTATGGCTTAGTAGGTAGAGTGCTCAACCTACCATCCTGTAAAGAGGCCTGGCTTCCATCCCAGCCCCGGGTAAAGTTAGGCATAAGCCACGCCCTCAGAGGTGGAGACCGGAAGATCTGGAGTTCAGGGTCATCCTTGGCTACATAGCAAGTAGGAGTCCAGCCTGGACCACATGAAATTCTGTCCCCAGACAAACACCCAGATTGGGGGCAGGGTCATCCCTCTGGTGACAAGTGGCTCTAGAGAGGGCATCTTGAGATAGCTGATCCCTCTGAGAAACATGTATTTCCTGAAGGAGAGCCCAGTGGGTGTGTGTGAAATTTCTAGAAGTGTAGATGCCCCAGTGCGTGTTACCTGGATTAAGTGGATAAGGGTCCCTTGGGACTGGAGCAGGCTGGAGCCTCCCTCTACCCTCCACAGGGTCTTATATCTCTACTGTTTTATGATCTAGGTCACTGGAATTCCCATGAACTGTTCTGTGAAGATGCAGCTAAGCCTCTACATCAAATCTGTCAAGGGTGTTGGGTGAGTGGAGTTGGGGCGGAGGCTTCTGAAAACTTCAGGGGCCAGGAGGCTTCCTGCATTGGTGGATGCAAGGCACAGGACGAGGCAGGGCCCAAGCGTCAGGATCCACCCACCTCTCTTTTCCTGTGACAGTGTCATTGCTCTGGATGGAGACCCAGGCTGCATCCTGAGGCTCCTTCAACCCTCCATGCCTAAGGTCTCTTCTCCCATTAGTCAAACTGTCTCCCTGTAGTAGAATGGATTTGCCTGCTTGTATGTCTGTGCATCATGTAAGTGCAAGAACCACAGAGGCCAGAAGAGGGCATGGGATCCCAGGGACCTGGAGTTAGACAGAGTTGTGACCCACTGTACGGGTGTTGAGAATTGAACCTGGGTCCTCTAGAAGAGCATCCAGTGTTCTCAACAACCATTCCCTGGGTTTACTTTATTTTTAGCTATGTGTAATGTACAGAGTGAGACCGAGAGTCCTCCCGCCCCCATTCCCTGCTTGCCAGGCAGAAGCATGGTAATAAGAGTTCAGCCTTGGGACTGGAGAGATGGCTCAGTGGTTAAGAGCACAGAAGGCTCTTCCAGAGGTCCTGAGTTCAATTCCCAGCCACCACACAGTGGCTCACAACCATCTGTAATAGGATGTGGTGCCCTCTTCTGGTGTGTCAAGACAGCTACAGTGTACTCATATACATAAAACAAATAAGTAAATCTTTGAAAAAAAGAAAAAAAGGACCCACAACCACTCATCAGCATCACAGATCACATGTCTGGAAACCACTGAGAAGGATGTGGGTTTTATGGTCCAGAGTCCAGGAATCACCAGATTTCTACACATACACACACCAGGACCTCGTGCATACTAGAAAACAACTCTTTCACTGAATTACACCCCCAAATCTCTTCAGTTTTGAGGTCTCAATAGATAGCCCAGACCTCTCTTGACCTCCCTCTATAGCCAGTCTATCACCGCCTTGAACCTGGCCACTTGATCTGGCTCATCCGGGCTCTTGAAACCGGAGACCAAAGTGGGCTGGCCACGGGCTTGAGTTCCTGAGGTCAGCGTCCAAACATTGATTTGTTCCACTGTGTCAAACACTCTTTAGAATCTTTATAGATTTATGGGGAGGGGTCAGAGATGCAAATCTTTGTTCCCTGTCTGCAGTGTATTCAGCACTGTCAGCATCTGTCACGGTAGGGAACCAAAGTCTAGTGCGGTGCCGTTGCTACAACCCAGCTGTTACTGCTACAACCCCAGCTCCTCAGCCTCAGCTCAGGATACAGCCTGCTCACGCCTCCCAGCTCCTGTGGCTGGGGATGGTTTGTTTGGGTTTTTTGGTTTTTTTGGTTTTTTTTTTTTTTTAATCTTTGTTTCTTGTTGGTGTTGTGGATGTTTTGGGTTTTGGTTTTTGGTGAGGAAGGCGGTTCATCCAGAGGCCAGAAGAGGAAGCCGTGTGTCCTGTTTCAGCCCTCTTCCCTTTCTTCCCTTGAGACAGGAATTCTCATGGAAGCCCCAGACAGCTGCTATCCGGCTCAGCCCTGGGGTCAGAGGCTCAAAGCCACACAGCTTTTAGCCTAGCTTCTGGGATCTGGCCTCAGGTTCCCAAGCCTGAGCAGCAAATGCTTTACCCACAGTACCATACCCAGCCCCGTGACAGCTTCTCCTCTAGCTTCTGGGAGTGTTAAAGTACTTGCTGGATCTGGACCCATGTGGTACGGTCAGGTTCCACTGTAGATAGCAGCAGGGCAGCCACCCAGGCTTCAGTGGGAGGAGACTCTATTATTTATTTTTTTTTATTGGTAGTAGTATTATTACTATTTGGCTCTTTGAGACAGGGTTTCTCTGTGTTAGTAGCCTTAGTTGCCCTGGAACTCACTTTGTAGACCAGGTTGACCTCGAACTCATGGAGATCTGCCTATCTCTGCCTCCCAAAGGCTGGGCTTAAAGGCGTGTGCCACCACACCCAGACATTCTGATTTACTTTTAAAGTTATATTTATGTATTTTATGTAGAGTGATTTGTCTGCATGCACACCTGTGTGCCAGAAGAGAGAGCATCAGATGCCATAACAGATGGTTGTGAGCCACCATGTGCTTGCTGGGAATTGAACTCAGGACCTCTTAACCACTGAGCTATCTCTCTAGCCCCATTTTTAGTTGTAGTGTGTGTGTGTGTGTGTGTGTGTGTGTGTGTGTACAGGTGCATGCCACAATGTACATGTCGGCTTGTGACAACTTAAGGGATCCTTTTTCACCTTATGGGTCCTGGGATGGAACTCAGGTCTTCAGGCTTAGCAGCAAGCACTGTTACCCACTCAGCTGAGCCTTGCCACGCCCCTTAATTCATTTCTTTGAATCAGGGTTTCATGTAGCCCAGGCTGGCCTCAAACTTGGCTAAGGATAGTCAACTATACTGAACTTCCCAAGCTCCCTTACATCTTTCTGTCTCATTTTCTTGCGAAGCGTTTTGAATTGAGCCAAGGCCTTGCAAATGATAACCAGAAGCTCTCCCACTGAGCAACATGACACCCCGAACCCCAAACATAGCTTCCATCCCTCGGTCACTCACTTTGCATCCCTTGTTTCCAGGCAAACAGGGAAGATCGAGCCAGTAGTCCTGCCGTTGCTGTGGTTCGAACAGGTGAGTCGATGAAGGTAGACGGGAGTCTGGGGACTCTGCATGTTAGCTGAGGCTTTTATTTCACTTTGATGCTAATGTTAGGTTAACTTCCGGTACGTAAATTTAGCTATTTAAATGTTTTGCCTGCCTGTATGGATGTATGTGTATCACGTGAGTGCCTGGTACCCACAAAAGCCAAGCATCAGATCTCCTGGAACTGGAATTACAGATGGTTGTGAGCCATCAAGTGGATGCCGAGAATGAAGACTGGGTTCTCTTGAAGACCAGCCTGCGCTCTTAATCACTGAGCCATCTCCAGGTTTTGTTAATGGCCCCTGAGGGGTGAGCGGAGATGGAAATCGGCGCCAGGCCACCCTGCAGCCTTCTTGATCTTTCTCGTAGCCCTTCGGGTCTTAAGACCAGATTCTAACCAGCGAAAGAGATGACTCTTGTGCGAGAAGGCTGGTGGCCAGATCCACCTTCCATTCGCCAGTGCCTCCTTACATGGGCGTGCCAACAGCAAGGGCTTCTGGGAAATGTAGTTCTCGTTGGACTTCTAGCAAAAGCGCCCCTGAGGCGGTCTGTTCAGAGTTGGGGCGGGGTGGGGCAGGGCACAGGGGGAGGGTGCCTGGAGACGCGGCGTGCAGCTTGTCCTTTCTTCTGCAGAGCGGGGCGATGGGAGGCAAGCCCCTGAACACGTTCTACACGCAGTTGGTGCTGATGCCCCAGATTCTTCAATATGCGCAGTATGTGCTGCTGGGGCTTGGAGGCCTCCTATTGCTGGTGCCAGTCATATACCAGCTGCGCAGCCAGGTAAGTTGGCGGGGCGGCCAGGCTCGGGTCTCTGCTCCGGTTGCAGCCGGCATTTGTCTCCTGCAGCTAGCTGTCACTTTCCCAACTTTCTCGCATCCTGCACTAACTTTTCTCTACATGTCCTGGAAGGCCCAGGACCCTCCCGGGTGGGTGCTGGGCTGAAACAGGTACTCAGTCATTTGACCAGCAAGTGGGTGCCACGGATGCAGTCTCTGTGAAGTGCCTGCTGAAGGTGGAGGTGGGGGGCGGGGCGCTGACCTGGTGAGAGAGGCGAATGAAAGCCAGGTTAACCCAAACAGAAAAGTTAATTTTACCCAAGGGAAACGCTCGGGGCCAGAGCCGGTGTGAGATGGAAATGGGAGGATGTTGAGCTTAAATTTTCTAAGAGAAACAAGTGAAAGAAATTAGTCATAAATTTTGCTTAACTCAAATATATCAGAATATGAGGTTGAAGTTTTACATCAGCGATAGGGTGGATAGAGTGCTTGTTTAGCCAATGCAAGGCCCCGCATTCAGTCCTCAATGACAGAAAAAAAAATTCATGATCAAAAATAATGAAAAAAATTGAAAAAGAAGGTCTAGAGGGATGGCTCAGTGGTTATGAACACTTACTACTTGCAGAGGACCCAGGTTCGATTCCCGGCACCCACTCGCTGTTTCGCAACCTTCTGTTACAACCCCAGTTCCAGGTGATCTGAAGGCACGCACACAGTGCACAGACTTGCATGGAAAACACTGACACACATAAAATGAATACATAAATATTTAAAAAGGAGAGGAAGCATGCATTCAATATAAAAGACACAAAGCCTCTCTCAATACTTTTCCGGGTTTAATCTTTTAAATCTGGTGACCATTTCACAGCAAGCATGGGGATGGCTCATGCCTCATAACCCCAGCATTCAGGAGGGAGGTTGAGGCAGGAGGATCTGAAGTTCAAAGTCATCCTTGGCTACATGTAAAGTTTGATCAAGGCCAGCCTGGGCTACATGAAATCTTGCTTCGGGAAATAAGTTTAACTTCAAAAAAGGAATCGTGTGGTTCAGACAGGGGTAGGGGTGACTTCCATAAGGAAAGGAGCAAAAATGAATGAGAAATGTAATTTCAGGGCATGCAGCCACTGAAAGCAGGAAGTCAAAGGGGTCATGACTAGAACCTTAGTTCACTTCTGGCCTCAAGGATACCCACCCTGCTCGTGGTGTAAATCATGTCCATAGATCTTAGGGTTACAATTGTCAAATTCCCTCACGGTACTGATAGCTGTAGTTATGGAACAGGGCATTTGGGGACAGGACTGTGACCATCAGCTGTGATTCGGGAGGGTTGCTGTCTACAACCAGGGGAGCTACGGACCACCTTTGAATACCTGTAGGAGAGCCACCAACAGGGTCCCACCTGAGATGTCCTGGGGCCACAGGCTGGGCTTTGTGGGGTGCCGGGGGGATCTTCCCACCTGCTCTCCTGCCTCAGTCAGCCAGCTGGCTGGCTTTCTTTCTTAAGGCATGCTTGCTTGCTTGTGCTTGCTTGCTGTAGGGAAGGATTGATTCCTCTGGAGTCACCAGCACCCTGCTTCCCTTTCCAAGCACTGGCCCCGGGTCTCTTGTCATCTCTAAGGGACATCTGGTTGCCACTGGCTCTCCATGCTTACTGTAACCTTGAGTATCTGGTGGACATCACCGTCTGGGCTTCCTGGCTGGTGTCCCTCTTCCCTCCTGCTGCCCAGTGAGAGCTGAGCCAGGCTTTTCCAGTCAACCATCGAAGGAAAGAGGGGGAACAAGATGAGGAACCCAAAAATAGAAGGCGTCTCACTGGGGTCTGGGAGCAAGGTTGCTTGCTCTGCAGGTTTCATCAGAGGCCAAAGAAGCAAGCCATACCCTACCAGCCTTGGCCTAATAAAGCTAGGTCTCACCTATGTGTTTGTACATTTAAGCATCTTGGGTTTTTTTTAACTGCTTACTGGTAAACAACATACTCAGTTATGCGCCATTCATAAGGAGAACAAATCAAGAGTATGTATGTTAACGTTTCCCTCTGACTGAAAAGCTCCATGGACTTAGGAAAGAGGTGATGTAAGCCATTGTACTCAGTAGGGCCACTGGCCCTGGGTTCATTTCCAGCCGTACCAATCCAGACCAGAGAAATCCAAACACTCACCAGGCCTGCCCCGCTGTGGGCTATCTCCGCCACTTGCTTCCTGTCGGTGACTTTCTGCTTGCCGGTTTTCCAGGGCAGTTCTCTTCTGTCCCTTTGCTTCTGGGGGACCCAGCGTCACCCCAGTGACAACAGCATGCCATATAAACTAGCTTGGTTGTCTTCCAGGAGAAATGCTTTTTATTTTGGAGTGGTAGTAAAAAGAGCTCACAGGATAAGGAGGCCATTCAGGCCTACTCTGAGTCTCTGATGTCACCAGCTGCCAAGGGCACGGTGCTCCAAGAAGCCAAGCTGTAGGTGCGTACCAGGTAACCCCCGCCCTCACCCTCACCCTCACCCTACCTATCCATAGCCAGTAGACCTGTTCTACTCTCTCTACCTATAGAGTCTGCCTGGGTGTCATCCTCACGGAGAGCCACCCTCCTGCCTTCTCAGTGGGTCCCATCTTCTTGGACCTACAGTCACTGACTCTCATTTACAAGGTCTGGTTAGAAGATGAAAGTTAGGCCAGTTGCTTCCCAGTGTTCCATCCCCTGCAGTTTGCTAAATACAGGTCCCTGGGCATCCCGGAAGCCAAGAGACTCTCATAACCCAAAGCATTTGAAAACTGTATTTTTTTTTTTTTGGAACTTCAAAGGGTGTAAAAGGACACACTGACTCCAGTCTAGAATAAGGGACTAAAAATGAAGAAATTTAAACATTGGTTAAACACCAGCTGCATTCTCAGGCCGGGGCCTGAGGATAGGATTTCATGGTCGAGCACACAGGGTGTGTGACAGACTGGTCGATATAGTCTGAATTTAGATCAAGTCATGTGTCTGCCCTGTGCTTTACTGGGATGGGTGGTCCTGATGGTGAGCCACCGATTCAGGTATAGCTTAGCAGCCCACCTTGCAAGGATCCAGGACAGCACTTCTCTGAGAGCCCCAAGTCCTGTAGGGCTCAGGGCTCGGGGCTCAGGGCTCAGGAGAGGCTGAGCCTTACAGGGTGTGTCCCTGTCTGGGAAGGAACAGGAAGACCCATGGCCCCTGCAATTTGGGGGTTAGCAGAGGTGAGTTGTGTCTCAATAGAAGCTGCTATTTTAGCTTTCGAGCCAGCTTGGGTGTGAACACTTCCTTGGAGGGAGCTGGGGGTGGGGCCACAGCTCAGCTCCTGGGCTCCTGGGCTCCTGGGCTCCTGGGCTCCTGGGCTCCTGGGCTCCTGGGCTCCTGGGCTCCTGGGCTCCTGGGCTCCTGGGCTCCTGGGCTCCTGGGCTCCTGGGCTCCTGGGCTCCTGGGCTCCTGGGCTCCTGGCGCCAAGGCCAGCTGGCTACTTCCAGCCATGTCAGCTGTTTGAGAAGAAAATAAAGCAGAACTCTGGTGACTGTGTGATTGTCCTGGTGGGTACCACCTCCCTGGAGGAGGAAGGAGGGCAAGGCCCAGTAGGGGGAACTCTGCAGCTCAGTGGGTCCCCATGTGTCCCTGGAGCTGAGGGAGGGCCCTGGTCTGGTGGTGCTTCCAGGAAGGGTTTGGGGAGATGGTTATTGTTGCATCTGGCTGTCTCTCTCAGTCATGGCAATGTTTGGTATTGCCAGAGGGCAGGTAAGGCGTTCCTGAGGAAGAGGATAGGGGACTCCCAGGGGGCAATTGTAGGCTCCAAGCAGAGGTTCCATAGTCCCTTTAGCCAGTTGGAGCCCATAGGTACACAGCCATAACCCTGTTCAGACCCTAATAGCAAAATTGGGGTTTCCTCTTTACTTTCTGAGCTTGGTCTAATCCTCGTTTGGCTTCAAAATTCCCCTGGGCCATGGAGAGTAGAGCGAGTCCCCTGAGGATCAGCTTCAGCATGTGGGGTAGACACCGGGAGTCCCGGCCCTACCCACCCACCCAACCCCCCACTGCCTGGCTAAATAAAGTTCGGTGAGGCACCTGGCTGTGGGGGTGGTCCCTAAAGGCTGCTGCTGTTTGCTGTTGAAGGGAAACAGAGTTGCCACTAGACCAAAGGGTATTATTGTATGAATAACGTCCCTCTGGGAGGATGGTGGATGGGCGTTGTTGTAAGCAAGAGGGGTGGGGTGGAGGTTGGCAGACAGGGTTGGCTGTATGGCCAGGTGCTGTGAACATTTAGGGAAATGCTCTGAACCTCTGCTTCTCTCTGATCTGTTTCTCATCCCAAATTCTCCTCTGTCAGACAGTACGGGGAGGAGCCTGGACAGGGGAGGAGAAATCTGTCTGCCCACCCACCCACCTGCCCTGGCTGCCCTGGCTGCCCAGTGCCTTGTGGCTTTGTTGTGTGTGGTTTTCATGGGAGAGACCAAGCTAAAGTCAGCTCTCATCTTATTCTCTGGCAACAAGGGCATTCTGGGCCACTCACACTGGCTTCGAACTTGTGCGTCAGTCTCCCGAGTGTTGAGATTCCAAGCGTACACTGCTATTGTGCCTCGTGTCTCCTCCCCCCTTTACTTCTGATTTTGTCTGTCCGTGTGTCTGTTTGTCTGTGTGTGGTGCCAGGGATTGAAGCCAGGGCCTTTTACTTAGTTGTTCCCTCTGGGCTTCGCTCCCTAGTAACCCCTTTTTTAAGTCCGAGTGAGACTTTCTCGAATGCTAGGGTGCTGTGTCTTGGGGGCGGGGGTGGAGGGGTGGGGGAGGACTGGCTTTGGTCCAAGAAGACGCCTCCTGCAGTTCCCTTCCCGGCCACTAGGAGGGAAGGGATGGGGATTGCAGGTTAGGGATGCCCAATATTCTTATCCCTGCCTTGGATTGCAGTTTCCTTCCCGGCCACTAGGGGAGGAGGGATGGGGATGCAGGTTAGGGATGCCCAGTGTTCTTATCCTGACCTTGGATTTATTTTCCCAAGTTGGGAAGTCTTTTCAAGTCGGAGTCTCTCGACTTACCTGGGCCGTCTTTTCCTGTTCTGTATCCTTTGCCCAACATTCTACTGTCCCTGAGGCCCCCGAGGCCACCATGCCAGCAGTCTGCTGAGAGGGTGTCTCTTACCTCTATGAACAAGAGCCAATCTTAACTGCTGTCCCTGGCTTGTCCTGTGACAGCATTTTAAACATGTCCTCCTGTGGACAGACATTTAGGCCATTTCTAGTTTATCTGTGCGACGGTGTTATCTACCCACTCTGGACTCTCTCCCTATCACTGTAACAGGCCAGTCTCTCTGGCGTCAGTTTCCCCATCTCTAAAGGAAGAGGATGGAACCCAAAGATCTACATAACCGAGGAGTCCCTGTGTATAGGGGGTGGCATCTCTGGGTTCATGGCAGACAGTGCTGTAATGGGACAAGAAGTAGTTTCCATGCTGAGGGGATGTGGTGTGGGAATGGGGGGGGGTGGGCAGGGCAGGGCTTAGGTGACAGGCTTGTGACTCGGCTTCTTTTTTTTCTCCACAGGGTCCCGAAGACACTATGAGCCCCCCAAACCTGATAGCTTGGTCAGACCAGCCACCCAGTCCCTACACCCCGCTTCTTGAGGACTCTCTCAGTGGACAGCCCGCCAGTACCACAGCCTGAGCCCCCAGATGTCACACCTGCCCGAGCGGCACTCGTGTGCCCACGCATGTGCAAAAACACTCAGGGACCAGGGACAGACCCGCTGCCAAGTGAGCCTGTTGGGCCACAGGCACACTCTTCTAAGTGGCCTCTGAGCCAGCCTGTGGGACTGCAGCTGCCATGAGCCCCTCCTGCAGGAGCTGGCCCTGCCCAGGCTCCTGACTTCTCTTGTCTTTCTCCATCAGTTGAAAGCCTTAGTTCCCACCGAGGACAGATCTGTCACTCCTAGGGGCTGAGCATAAATCAGGCCTCTTGTACTGAGGCCAGGCAAGCAGTTCCAGGTCCTGACCAATTTGCACACACACCCTGGAGCTGTGTCTGGCGCTTTTCCTATAGTCTCTGCTATGTCACCTGAACACTGAATTGTCCACTGTAAGTGGCAGAGGTGGCAGGCCCCTCAGGGTCCTTATTTTTCAGGCATGGGGGTCAAAGTGAGAGGTGTGGGCCGTCTATTCCTGGCACCTAGTGTACCTCACCAGAGGGTAGGGTATACAGAGGCTCAGCGTCCCGCAACTGACCCCCCCCCCCCTTTTTTTTTCTACTGGAAGAGACATTTTATCATCTTTTGAAAGAAACTCATGACTGAAGCAATAAACCTTTACACAGTTTCAATGCTGGCTTCTGTGACTGTTTGCTGGTCAGGGCTGGAGCCCCAGGATCCGGGCCACGTCAGTAGGTGTTTCCATAGATGTCAGTGTGTCTTCTGGTGTGAGGCCAGCACCGGCCTCAAGCCTAATGTGGTACATGACTTGGATGCAACAGAACAGGCTAGCTCTGTCCTTTCTCTGTCCCGTGGAGCCCTCTGGGCCTTCCTACAGTCAGTGTCCAAGGCCAGAGCATCCTTGTTACATAAGTAACAAATCTAGGAGGGTCTGGAGAAGGCTTGGAAGGGAAGGTCTAAGTTTTGTCCCAAGTTCAAGCAGGAATTCTCCCTGGTTGTCCCTGTTCTAAAACAAAACGGTGTTTTGCCCTTAAGGGACCCACTAGGAACTAGGCAAGAGATTTTCACTATGACCATTAAAAAATATAGATACTCGGGGTTGCAATGGTCTGTACCCCCTCCCTTTCTCAGAAAAAAAAAATGTTATTGTATATGGGCCTATGTCATGGCATAGGTGTGTAGGTCAGAGGGTGACCTGTAAGAGTTAGTTCTTTTCTTACCATGTGGGTCCTGTTGTCGGGGGAGGAGTCGAACTCAGTTCCTCAAGTTTGGCAGCAGGCTCCTCTACCCGCTGAGCCATCTTGCTGGCCCCCCACTTCCTCAACTGGCACCACTCTCTTCCTGCCCTGGAACCATTGAAAGTTTCCTATCTCATACTATTCACTCGGTTATATTGTGCGACATAAACATATAAGGCAAATATTTTTATTTTTGTCTTTTAAGACAGGGTCTAGCTTTGTAGGCCAAGTTGGGGTGGAACATCATCCTCTTGACTCTCTGTCCCTAAAGCTGGGTTGACAGGCATAACCCCCACCATATCCAGATTCCTTTCTTCGAAGACAGGGTTTCACTGTAGCCCTGGCTGTCCGAAACTCACTCTGTAGACCAGGCTGGCCTCAAACTCACAGATCCACCTGCCTCTGCCTCCTAAGTGCTGGGATTAAAGGTGTTGCACCACCAGGCTCAGATTGTACTATTTCTAGGACTGGGAATAACCAGCCTTTCTGGGTTACTCAGGTTGGCTGTAAACCCTTCTGCGGGGCTGGGACCAGAGACATGCACCTCTGTGCCTGGGTTCCTTGTAACTTTCCTTGTCTGCTGTCTGTGCCTGCTTCTACTGCACCACAGATAGAGGACAGGGGGACTCAGAGGCAGGCATTCCTGCTAAGGAGCCTTGGGGGCTCAAGAGGGTTGGGGCAGGCTGGCTAGGGTTCTGGGGACCTTCCTCCCCTGCCCTGCAGATGTCTGTGTCTTACTTGGCTTTTATGGGTATGTGGAAACTCAACCCTACCCTGGGACCTCCTTCCACCTTCATCATTTCCTAGTGACACCCACGAACAGAGCCCAATGGAGTCAGGTCTTCTTTCACTGGGTATGGGACTAAACACACTCAGCTCCTAACAGTGACAATCCATTCCAGTCTTGTCACTAGGTCCCATGCAACCTCATCAGCGTGTCACGTTTTGCTGAGAGTGGCGGTCTTTTCTGCCACGAGTAGTTTACACAGTTTCCCCGCACACAGAATCACCCAATCCGTGCACTTCTATGAGTTTTAATGCTTGGTCCTATCTGAGGACCCTCTGCTCAAGTGTGTACACAGAATAGGGCCTGGAGCTGGGGCACAGTGGGCAGACTGTTCACCCAGTGTGCAAGGAAGCTTTGGGATCGATTCCCAGCATCGAATGAACTGGGGGCAAAAGTGAGGTAGGGGTAGGAAGATCAGAAGTTCAAGGTCATCTTCTGTTACACCCTGAGTTCAAGACTAGCCTGGGGCTACATAAGACCTGGGTGAAGGAGGAAGAGGAGGGGGAGGAAGGAAGAGGAGACTGATGCAGTGGCACAAACCTTCAATCCTAGCACTCGGAAGACAGAGGATCTCTGTTGAGTTCGAGGCCAACCTGGTTTACAAAGCAAGGTACAGGCCAACTAGGACTATGCAATGGGATTCTGTCAAGAAAAAGAAAGAGAGAGAGAGAGAGAGAGAGAGAGAGAGAGAGAGAGAGAGAGAGAAAGAGAGAAAGAAGTAGCCCGGTGGCACTCTTAATTGCAGTACCTGGGAGGCAGAGGCAGGCAGGTCTCTTGAGTTTGAGGCCGGCCTGACCTATAGAGTGAGTTCCAGGATTGCCAGGGTTATACAGAGAAACACAACTCCACCCCGTCTCAAAAACAAAACAAAAAAGCAAGGCTTAGGGTTCAGGTTTCACTTCCCTCATGCCACCTCCCCCTCTTTATATACACACTGACCTTGCTGTCAGTAACAGTTGGCAGCCGGCAAGCTCTGTCTGTTCCAAATATTCTCAGAAGAAACCAGGCAGCGGGAGAGCCTGTCCAGTTGGCTGCGGGGACTCCTCCCCTGCCGAGCAGTGTGCAGGGATCGGATCGCTGCCACCCGTTGTTAGCTGTCAATCATCCCGGGTATTTTTACCCTGTGGGCTGAGACGCCCACTGATCTCTCTCTCTCCACATTTATAGAAAGCCAGAGAATGGAAATAACCCCCTTGCAAAAGCTGGTTGCCCAATCTGCAGCCTTCTGGGAACTAGTGTGGGAAGGTTCCCCCATGTGGGAGGCCCCAAAGCCCAAAAGTTTAGACCTAGGAAACAGCCGCTTACAGCGCCCCCTGCTGGCTCCTGAGGGGAAGGATCCTTTTTGGTTTAGTTTGGCCTGCCTGTGTGTGTGTGTGTGTGTGTGTGTGTGTGTGTGTGTGTGTGTGTGTGTGTGTGTGTGTGTGTGAAAGAGAGAGAGAGAGAGAGAGAGAGAGAGAGAGAGAGAGAGAGAGAGAGAGAGAGAGAGAGAGAGAAAGAGAGAGAGAGAGAGAGACTGAGACAGAGACACCGACACAGAGACACAGAGATAGAGACAGACAGACAGAGACAGAGAGACAGAGAGAGATCCTCCTCTTCACCCTCTCCTCTCACAGTGCTGGGATTACAAGCACATATTATCATGCTCGGCTTTCTTATGGTATTAGGACTTGAACTCAGGTCCTTGTCTTTATTTTCACGTTATTGACTGAGCTATCTGTCCAGCCCCTCCTTTCTTGTTGCTGTTGTCACGTTGTTTGTTGTTTGGTTTTTGTTTTGTTTTTGAGACAGGATTTTTCTGTGTAGCCCGAGCCATCCCGAATTTCACACTGTAGCCCAGGCTGGCCCTGAAGTCGGAGATCTGCCTGTGTCTGCCTCCCAAGTGCTGGGATTAAAGGTGTACACCACACCTGGCTTCAAGAATTAAATTTTCAAAGAGGAAGCCATGTGTCTGTGAGATTCTGGACTTGTCTGGCCAGCGATATTCTACGAAACCCGCGTGACACACAGCCCTTGGTCCTGCAGGCCCTTCAGTATCCAGTAGCTCCTAGTTCTTGGAAGATTCTCTGTACTCTGCCACCACTTCCTATGCTGCTGATGGAGGGAGTGTCACCTCTGATCATCTCCTGCCTCACCCAGCCCTCACTTTCATCAGTCACTCTACCCTAGCTGCACTGCCTCCCCCGGGAAGCCCTCCGTGCTGCTAAATTATAACTGTCAACTTGACACAACAGAGACTTACTCAAGAGGAAAAGGTGAGGGAGGGAAGCCCTCAGAGAGGGATTGCACAGATCAAACCGGCCTGGGGGCCCACGTGTGGGTATTTGCCTTGATCGGTAATTGAAGTGGGTAGACCCGCCCTGAATGTGGGCGGCACCATTCCCTAGGCTGGCTCCAGACCTACGGAACAGTGAAAAAGCTAGCTAAGAATGAGCAAGCAGGCAGCATGGGTGTGTCCGTTTCCTCTCTGCTCCTGACTCTGGCTGCCATGTGACTCACTGCCCGAGTTCCTGCCTTGACCTCCCCGGAATGGTGACTTGAAGCTGTAAGTGAAATGTCCCTTGACATGCTGCTCTTGTCACAGCGATAGAAAATGAAACTAGCCCCCCCCCATGTGACAACTGCTCACTCAGTCTTTCCACCTCAGCTTTTGTACCCCGGTCGAAGCTTTGGAATAGTTGAGATCCTACCTCTGGTTGTTGGAGCACCCCACCCCCATCCCCAGCCCTGATGGAAACTCTGGTATGTGACCCCGGAGCAGGTCAACCTTCTCACGAAATATCTGCCCAAAGCCTGCTGTGTGCTTGGCACCAGGGTCCTGGGGTGGGGTGGGGTGCAGGCGGGGGTGCTCAACAAATGCCCTTCCTCTCAGGTGGCTTTGCTATCACCCCGCTGCTTCTTGCAAGGGGCATGGATGAGTCACAGACAGAGGCAGAGATGGGGGCATCAGGAATTCAAGAAATAAACGAGGTAGAGGCCAGCCTGGGCTTCCCCTACTCTGAAGACACCCCCTCAATCATCATCCTCTGCCTACAAAACTAACTTCTGGGCAATTCCAAGATTAACCACTAGAGGGCGGGCTGCACACATAGGATGCCCAGTGGCGCCTGTAAAGGCTGGCCAGTGTCCCTCAATTCTTGGGATGTGGAAAATCCGTCTTTAACTGTCCACAGGCTGGTTTGGGGATGAATAACCTTGAGGAATTTTATTTTATGAACGTCCCAGAGTGCCTTTCCCACGCCAGAAATATTTCTTTCTTAATCTTTAGAATTTGAAAGGGTCTTAACACTAAGAGGCTTGCTTAGGGGTCCCTAAGCTAAAACCCAGGGCTCATGATTAGGACTTTGGCTATGAACAACAGCCATCTGTGTTGCTGACCTCTGTCCCACTTGCTGGGCTGCCTTGGAGCAATTCCGTAGGTCTCTGAACTTGCCTTTGACAGTTCGTGAAGGGACTGAAGATTAGATTATCACCATGCAAAAACTCTGGCAGCATCTGTGAAGTTAGAACATAAAATGTCGCACGCCTTTAATCTCAGTGCTTGGGAGGCAGAGGCAGGCAGATTTCTGAGTTCGAGGCCAGCCTGATCTACAGAGTAAGTTCCAGGACAGCCAGAGCTACACAGAGAAACCCTGTCAAACAAACAAACAAACAAAAAAAAACCACATACACATACACACACAAAATGCATGACGGTGATGCATAACTCAACAGGCTGAGGCAGGACAACCATGAATTTGAGGCCAACCTGGGTTACATAACAATTACATATTTACAAAATAAATGAATTACAAATGGGCGTGTGAGCTATATCGCTCCAGAGATGGGACTACAGTGAGAACACTTGGATGCCCAGCTCTCAGAAAGCAGCTATTAGACACCTGCTGTATGCAGAGCCCTTTCCACTGTGAGAAGATGCTTTGAGTCTCTCGGTCAGCAAGAGACCCGGTGACCACCATGTGCCCAGCGCTTTTCTGTGTGTTTGGATCGTGTTGGACTGGGTTCCCCAGAAGGAGAGTGTGAGGCAGAGGCTGGTGGCTAAGGGATGTCCGCCCGGGAGAGGGGATGGGCCTAGGAGCCAAGGACAGTTGTGCAGTAAAGGCTATGGGATCAGAAGTCTGGCAACCAGGAGCATAGAGTAGCTTGAAGCAGCTGCAGGTACAGAGAATGGCCACCAGGGGTCGCTGTGGTTCTAGGCACTAGAGCGCCTTGAAGCAGAGCACAACCTCAGCTACTCCAGGCTTTGACACCGAGGAACATCTATTTCTTGAGGCTCTGGACATGTTAAGCGAGAAAAACAAACAAACAAACAAAAAATATAACAAACCCGGGCTGCAAGACTTGCTGTTGGATAGGTTTGCCTTTAAAAGGTTATCCTCACTTTTCTGCTCTCTGACCCTTTTTCTCTCTCAGCTTCCCCCTCCCCTGCTTTCTCTCCATGTGCTCCTGGCTGGCCTCTCCCCTGCCCTTCCCCTGTCTCTCCTCCATTCCCACCCCTCCTTTCATAGGCGCCACTTCCCATACCCCCAAGTAAACTCTATGTTATACTTTAAAAAAATAAAAATAAAAAAAAGCTATCTCCAGCTCCCACACCCAGATGCTGTGTCCTGTTGTCAAGTCATGGGGCTTACTGACAACATCTATGGAAACAGTGACAGTTCTTTAGCCCAGGAAGCCAGGCACTGAGATGGGGCATTCATAAGCATCTCCAAAGTAGACTCGGTGCTCAGGTTGCACAGCTGTCCTTAGGATAATTATGAAATGGTTATTGGAATCTATGTCCTTAGGAAACATGAGATGGCAGATTCTGGGGCCTGGAGAAACAGCTCAGAAGTTAAGAGTACTTTGGTGTTCTTGCAGAGAACTGGAGTTCAGTTCCCAGTATCCCCATCCGGTGGCTCACAACCACCTGTAACTCCAGATCTAGGGTGGTCTGGCGCCCTCTCCTGGCCTCTGTGGGTATTGCATTCATGTGTGCACACATTCACATACAGAGAGACACATATACATACATATAATTTTTTTAAAAAAATGGAGATTGCAGGTTTTGGCCACCAACTACCCAGTGAGACCAAAGCTGGCCTCTGGTTTCTACGTCCCTGGGAGGTTGTCATTACTTGGGTACTTGCTGTGTACTAGACAAATGTCGCACCTTGACCACCTGTGTTCAGTATTTGTAACATGAGAAAGTGCTGATGTCATCATTCCTGTTGTTTTTAAAATGAGAGATGACGTCATACATAGTCCACGGCTTCCTGGTTGTCAGGGAAACAGGTTTGCACCTCAGCAGCCAGGCCAGCTCATGTGTACTGCCCACTGTCCCTCTCTGTGCAGTACCCAAGGACTGCCCACTGTGCTGGTGACCCCAGAAAGGACATCTCAACCCAGGTCAGGAAGCATGGTCGGTGCTGGGGCTGGGGACCTCAGGAGGCCTGGGTAGGAAGGGAGGTCACAGGCTCAGGTCCCAAACCGCATCTGTCTAGATCAGTGGTTCTGAGCTTTCTTAACGCTGTGACCCTTTAATACAGTTTTTTAATGTTATAGCGACCCCCCCCAACCACAAAATTAATGTTGGTGGTACTTTATAACTGTAATTTTTCTGCTGTTATAAGTCATACTGGAAATATTTTCAGAGAGAGAGGTTTGCCAAAGGGGTCTCAACCCACAGCTTGAGAACCACTGGTCTAGAAGGAGCCCCATTTACTGGCCCAGGCTGCTTTGGTGAGGGCCCTAGGGCCTGCCCAGTTCAGGCTTGTCCCAGACAGGTGGCAAGCGGTGGGTGAAACAGGAAGAGTCACGTGTCTAAAAATAGTGCCTGTCTCCCAGAGCCTGTCACAGCACAGAGTGAAGTAGCAAGGGGATGGGAAGAATCCCTGGAATTTGGGGGTTAGTATACAGATTCAGGGAAGCTGCCCCACTCTGAGCTGGGCTGGAGAGTTGAAGTAGTAGGGCTACACATAGTACCTACCGTCCTGGAGTCAGGTTTATGTCCATATGTTTATGTTCCTGGCCCTGTGTTTTGCAGGACACATCTTGTATGTAGGAACCAGAAGGAGCTTTGTGACATGGTCACTATACCCATTTCTCTCATCTACCCGTTTAGGACATGGGTCTCCACCCCCAACCCGCCCCTCTTCCACCACCACCCTACTTTTACCCTACCCTTACCCCTGCCCTGAGACCACATCGCCCACCACAGATCAGTAGGAAAGGCTTAGTGCGGAGAAGGACTTGTAAGCCAGCAGACACAGCCCAGTGTCCTCTCTGGTCTCCCTCGGTGTTGATGGCTACCATCTGCCCTCTGTTGGGGCCACAGGAATGTTTTGTGTTTGAGGGGCAGAGACTCAGTCACAGACCTCTCTGTCCCAGCTTTGTGGCTCTTGGCCCTGTGGGCAGCAGCTGTTCGGGGGCAGGACATGGTTTCCTCATGACATCAGGGTTGGCAGGGGAGCAGTCAGGGGTGGGAGGCCAACCCTGTGGCGGCAGGCTGGATTGTATCTCCCTGGGCAAGATTCTATGACCATACCATGCCCACATACCATGGGGAGGGGAGTTAAGAGGGTAAGCCACTTCCTGCCCCACCCACTCCAAGGTCCAGATGAGGGCGAGTGGGAGGGACTTTGGATGGACATTTCGCTCACGGCAGTTGGAAATGGTTTTCAGATGTATCACGGAATGTGGAACAAACCCTGTGACCTGGGGCCGACCCAGGCAAAACTCCATGCAATCCCAGAAATCACCAGCAGATGTCGCTATTGGACACACGGCAGGATTCGGGCATCCTGGATTGCTCAGAGGCAGAACTTGAACCTGGGGCTGAAGGAGAGACTCTTAGGCCAAAGGCTTACACACTGCAGGTGGTTTACAGCAGGCAGATGAGAAAGGCATTCCCGGCCCAGAAGCTGTCCAAGGAGGGTAGCTGCAAGGAGCAAGTGGGGTTCTGGGTAACGGTACCTCCTTCCTACCAGACTGTGGTACGTACCTACTATTCAGGGAGGCATATTGGTCTCTCTGAGTTAAGGCCTCGGCTACGGTTCCTCGCAGAATTAATTTCCTGGAAGAAAAAAAAAAAAAAAAATCAATGCCCGTCCCTCGGTGCCAGACATTCACGTCCTCGGGATTGGCGGTGGCGGGCTGTTTTGACAGGGATGAGAATGGAGACACCCGAGAGACTGCTGGAAGCGCAGTCAAGATGCCTCACTTCCTGACACCCGTGCTGCAGAGCACACTGTCATTGAGTCGGGGACACGCAGCCACCCGCCCCTGCAGCCATTCATCCCTCCCCACCCCGCCTCCCTCGCTTCATTTGCGAGCCCCTCAATGCGCAGCTCAGCGGCGGGCCGTGGCGGAGCAGAAACCCCAAATGAGCTATTTATGGGCCATCTCTCCGTGTTGCTTGCATATTGTAATTAAGAGATAATGTCAGTGGAATAAGACGTTGTCACCCAGTAACGGCCTCCTGCCGCCTCGGAAATGTCACGGCAAAGTCACAGATATATCAAGCGTAAAACTGACGTTTACTTTCAGAGCAGGGACGCAGATCCTGGGACAGCGATACAGCTGCGGCTTCATTTCTGTCTTGGGAGTGATGAATGCTGGTGGAGAGTCGAGCCTGCAGGAGGAGGGGGTCTTGTCTGTGGTGGAGCCCAACTGGGGCTATGGTTATGTATCGCTTGGCAGGCGGAGGATATGGCTGCCCTCTGCGTCCCATAATCTGCTGAAGCCATGAAGGTGGCCTGGGTGCCCTGGCTCCCGGCTGGGCAGTGTGTTTTCTGCATCCCAAGCGGCTGCCAGCTGGCAGGGTCCCCCTTCCCGTCACCGTGTTGTCTCTGGAGAATTAAGCTGCCGCTGGGGTGGCTTGTCCTTGGTCAACCTCAGTTTCCGAGTCACTCCCTCGGAGCCACAAGGCCTTGGGAGGACAGCAGTGACTTTGTGACTAGGGTGCCTACACTGTGGAGTGGCCTGGTGGGACCACTCCCCCGGCTGATGGTGTATCCGCCCGCATTAGCATCAGCATCATTGTCTCCACTGACCTAGCCTGGCCCTGCCAGCTCTCCCCACAGCCCCTGCCAGTCAGACCTTCAATCCATCCCTTGATCTTGCGACATCCATCCTTTCCCCCCATACACGCCCTCCAGGCTGGTGTCGGACCAGAGCACAGAGTGACTGCTTCCTTAGTGTATAGTGGAATAGCTGAACGAGGGAAAGACAGACAATGACAACCGTATGGTTTGTATCTGCCATTGACTGGCAAGCGGTACCATATAACAAATTGCCTCAAAAGCCCAGTGACCGTGATGTATTTAGCTCCTGCTTCTGCAGACCAGTGAGGGAGGCTGGGATTGCCCAGAGGGTTCTGTCTCAGCTGGGATCACGCATCCATCGTCAGGGTGGTCTGAGGCCAGCTGCACCTTACTGGAGGGGGGGTTGAGCATTTACCAGCCTAGGGGCTTTCGATGGGCATGAGCCTGTACACACCAGGCTAGAGACAGGGGATCAGCTCTAGAGTGTGAGGAGACCTACCCACCACCAGGGCCCTGGATGTGCTGGGGACAGATGGATAGTCACCTGCCCTGGAGATGTAGGGTCCAGAACAGACATAAACTGTGACCATTAAGTGGCTCCTGCTACTGAGTCTGCCATCTGGCACTTGCCAAGCAGCTGGCCTGGGCCCTACCATGCATACTAGGAACAGCATGCAGCATGAGAGATGAAGCAGCCATGTTCCCAGGAGGTCACATTGGCGTGAGGAGAATTGCCTTATAAGTATAGTCTAGCTGAGCGGCTAGGCATACCCCGTGGCTACATTCTTGCCCCGTTCAGATACGGACCGAGTCAGCATAAGGGCGGTCAGAGGGGCTGGGGGTGACTCAACAGTGGTGGCTTGCTGTGGACCCAACTCTTCATCCACAAAATGGTGAGCTTCCCACCCCGTA
Source organism: Arvicanthis niloticus (assembly GCF_011762505.2). Classification (NCBI taxonomy): domain Eukaryota; kingdom Metazoa; phylum Chordata; class Mammalia; order Rodentia; family Muridae; genus Arvicanthis; species Arvicanthis niloticus. Next base: position 15,868,468 of record NC_133432.1, on the reverse strand, counting down.
TCTAGGGGTACAATCTGCACACTGAAGCAACGAGTGCTAAATTTGTGTGGTCCTTAAGAGACCCTGTATAGTCTCTACCTGTGTCACAGTATGCAACATACACACCCTGGCCCCATGCACATATCTTCAGGGGGATGAGAGGCAGGTGACACAGGCAGGTGGCCAGCCTGGCCAGAGAGATGATGATGATGATGATGATGGTGATGATGATGACGAAGAAGATGATGATGATGATGATAAAGGATGGTTTGGGCCACTATGTGTGGGGCTCTTTTGTTAGGAAGCACTTTGAAGCGGTGACTGACTGATACAACCTGTGACCTGGTAAATACTCTCAGTAGCCCCATTTTACAGTGAAAAAAATCTATGGCCTAAATCCATGAGAAAGGTGACCAAATGCCCTCAGGTGGAACCCGGCCACGTTGACAGGGCACTGACCCAGGCAAGGCCACATGCCTACCCCATGGCTGGATACATGGTGCCACCACCCCACACCCGTACACTGAAAATGGAAGAGAAAGGCTGTCTGCCCTGGTTTTAGGGGTGCGAAAACAATGCTGTGTTCATTAAGCCCGTAAGGGACCTTACATAATCTCCACCTGTGTCACCCCGGCCTCAGCGCTTATCTGAGGGATGAGAAGCTGGTAGAGAGAGAGGAGGGAGAAGGGAGATGTCACCAGCAGCAGACCTCAGCCCCGAGGCACACCGCAGAAGCTCTGTAATCCTCTGCAAAGTCCCCCTGGCCATGCCGAGCTCCCGGCCTCTGACGCTCCACGGCTTGGAGAAGATCATATGTGATTTATTCCTGGCGCCGGCGCCGTGAGGTACTCTGCCGGAACAATGAGTTACGAGGCCATTTATCTTGTTGGCAGCTTCTGATAAAACGGGCAGTCTGGACAGACGGGGCCGTTAACGAACGCGGCAGCCGAGCTGATCATTTAGAGAGCTGGAGACCTTGAAACTGACTTTGATTGAAGGGGTTTGCAAGCCAGGAGCTTGCGGGCCTGGGTTGAGGTGAGACCCCCACACCTCTGGTTGGAGGGAGTGTGGTGTCACATTGCGTGGCTCTAGCTGTCCCCGCAGACTTTCTGGGTGTGACGTTATACAAGCTAGGTCCCCGGCCTTGCATCTAACCCTGTGTATTAGCACCAGTGGGGAAAGGCTGTGGTAACAAAGAGATCCAGGGTCTCATGGCTAGAAACCAGCAAGGCTACGGTTCACTTGAATTCCCGGTGTGCTGCGGTCACCTGGGGTTGACTTGTATCATGTCCCTCTCTCTGCAACCCAGACTGTGCATATGTATCCATGTGTGCATATCTGTGTATCTGTATATGTATATATGTACATGTGTATATGTGTATATATGTGAATGTATGTGTGCATATGTATATATGAATGTATGTATGTGTATATGTGTATATATGTATACATATGTGAGTATATATATGTGTGTATGTATGTTGTGTATGTGCATGTATGTACGTGTGTGTGGTATGCACGTAGACCACAAGTCAACACTAGGTGTCTTTCTCAATCACTCTCCACCTTAGTTTTTGAGACAGGGTCTCTCACTGAACCTGACGCTGGCTGATCCAGCTAGACTGGCAGCCAGCAAGACCCAAGAGACACCTGTCTCTGCCCCCAACACTGGAGGTGCAAGTACACACCTGGCTCTTTACATGGGTGCTGGAGATCTGAACTTAGGTTCTCAGGGTTGCACGAGACACTTTTTTACTGACTGAAAGGTGTCCCTAGCCCTCCACAGAATTTTACTGAGCACCTACTGTGTGCTGGAACTCTATTAGGTCCAGTCTGATCAGTGGCTCAGCCCAAGTCTGATGGGACAAACAGTGGCATCGTTCTTTCTGGAGTGTGTGTGTGTATGTGTGTGTGTGTGTGTGTATCTGTGTGTGTGCATGCATGTGTGTCTGTGTGTGTGCATGTGTGTCTGTGTGTGTGCATGTGTGTGTGTCTATGTGTGCATGTGTGTGTGTCTGTGTGTATACATGCATGTGTGTGTCTGTGTGTGCATGTGTGTGTGTCTGTGTGTATGCATGCATGTGTGCATGTGTGTGTGTCTGTGTGTATGTATGCATGTGTACATGTGTGTGTCTGTGTGTGTCTGTGTGTGCATATGTATGTCTGTGTGTATGCATGCATGTGTGCATGTGTGTGTGTATGTATGCATGTGTGCATATGTGTGTCTGTGTGTGCATGTGTGTGTGTCTGTGTGTGTCTGTGTGTATGTATGCATGTGTGCATGTGTGTGTGTCTGTGTGTATGTATGCATGTGTGCATATGTGTGTCTGTGTGTGCATGTGTGTTTGTCTGTGTATGTGTCTGTGTGTATGCATGCATGTGTGCATGTGTGTGTGTCTGTGTGTATGTATGCATGTATGCATGTGTGTGTGTCTGTGTGTGCATGTGTGTGTGTCTGTGTGTATGTATGCATGTGTGCATGTGTGTGTGTCTGTGTGTGTCTGTGTGTGCATGTGTGTGTGTCTGTGTGTATGCATGCATGTGTGCATGTGTGTGTGTATGTATGCATGTGCGCATATGTGTGTCTGTGTGTGTCTGTGTGTGCATGTGTGTTTGTCTGTGTGTGTGTCTGTGTGTATACATGCATGTGTGCATGTGTGTGTGTCTGTGTGTATGTATGCATGTGTGCATATGTGTGTCTGTGTGTGCATGTATGTTTGTCTGTGTATGTGTCTGTGTGTATGCATGTGTGTGTGCGTGCGTGTGTGTGTGTGTGTGTGTGTGTGTGTGTGTGTGTGTGTGTGTTGAAGCCCATGGCTTTGTGATCACCAGGCCAGCACTCTGCCATTAAGCAGGCCATGTCTTTGAGCACATGGTCCTCAGGTCCTTGTGGGGCTCCTCTCTCCAACTCAAATCTGTAAGTCTTTGCTGGTCAGTCACATGGCCATGCCTGACCTGTGCTGGTGTGGGCAGGGGGAAGTCCTTGTAGGTGGCTGTCAGCTGGCAAACCAACAGTTGCTAAGAGAGAACCCATCTCTCCTGAGCTGCCTCCCAGCCAGGGCTAATCCACTTGTCTGGCCTTTGTCACGTCTCTCCATCTGCTGGGGAGAGAGCCAAGCCAGGCAGAAAGAGCCGAGAGCCTGGTGCTCTTATCCAGCTGTATACCCAGCATCTTCCACAGTGCCTGGCACACGGCAAGTGCCCGATACGTGGGTGCTGTGACTGTGAATGACCCACATGTACCCTGGAGACCTTCGGCAGTGTGATGCCGAGCCAGACAGGACTCCTGACAAAGTGCTCGCTGTCAGGCTCCATGTCAGACTCCTCCCGCTGCAGACCACCCTTAGGAAGATGCTTACGCCTTTACCCAAAGGGTCCCGTCCTGCTTCTACAGCCAGTCATTCCTCTCCTCACAGACGGCACTCAACCACATCTTGAGTTTTGTTTTGTTTGTTTTGTTTTTTTGCCAGACAGAGATTTGAAGTTTCTAAAAGGCGACATCTCTCTATCTGCATCCTGTGTGTCTTTGTCGGCTACAGGTTCAGGTTCAGTTGCTGAGACAAAGAGCCCCTGGTTAAAGCGAATAAGAGTTCATTTTCGCCGGGCAGTGGTGGCGCACGCCTTTAATCCCAGCACTTGGGAGGCAGAGGCAGGTGGATTTCTGAGTTCGAGGCCAGCCTGGTCTACAGAGTGAGTTCCAGGACAGCCAGGGCTACACAGAGAAACCCTGTCTCAAAAAAAAAAAAAAAAAAAAAAAAAAAAAAAGTTTATTTTCCTATGACACGGGATTCCTGTGGGGCAGCTAGACCAGGGTCAGTGGCAGATCTGTCCCACTGTTATTTGGGGACCTGGGTGCCTCCAGGTGGCTCTTCTGTCATCTCTGGGACAAAGTCATTCCCCACAGAGTGGAAGTACCCTAGGATCGGGGAGATGAGGGCCCAGGGGTTTGTTGGGGGAGGAGGTTGCACCCAGCAGAGGGTAGAAACAAGTCTGTGTCTGGGTGTCACCAGTGTCCCCCCTGATGGCCAGCACAGCTGGGCTCCTAAGGAGTTGGGACTGATTCCAGGTTGGATCCAAGAATCGAGAAAGATGGCCACACCTCAGGGATAGAGGAGGGGCTGGGTGGGAGAGAGGCCTGGAGACTCATATGGCATGCTAAGGTGGAGACCTAGAATCTGTCCCCAAGGCTGCTGGACAGGCAATTGGTTCTATGGTTCTGATCCCAGGTATCTCAGGGAACTCAGTGACCAACAGCATGCCTGGGATGTTTGATGTGGACCCCTGATGTGTAGGACCCTAAACAAGGCTGAAGCAGAATTGTCCTCCACCCTAGAGAACAAGGGTCTGAGACTGGTGCTGTCAGTGGGAAAGAAACCCAAACCCAGGCCCAGGTTGTGGCCTGCGTGTATACCTAAGGCCTTGATAGACAGCTTTATTGTATGAGGCATCAGGGGCTCAGAGAGGTCGAGTCACTGCCCTATAGACACACAGTATGGTCATTCTAAATAAAACTGGGATTTGGAATGGGCTTTTATGTCCAGCTGACCCCAGGAAAGTGCTGCTGGGTATGTGGTCCTGTGTGTCCTTGCTTTGTGTATGTGTATGGAGGGGCTGGACACAATGTCAGAAGGGGAACCAGGGTGGTAGAGAGTTCTGGATGCCCAAGGAGACAGATGTCTGTGAGTATTACATAGGCCTGTCAGCCAGTTTACAAGGTCTGTCAGACTAGTTCGGCAGAATTTTCTAGAAAGTTCTAGAAGCCTTTAGAAGGGCTTCTCTAGAAGTCTCTAGAAGGGCTCTCCATCCACAGGTATTTCAAAAGCAAGGATCTTGTTTCCTAAATCTGACCCCTCCTACCCTGGGCTGGGCTGGAAGCAGCTACTGAGTTTCTGGAGGTACCTGCCTGGGACAGAGGGGGAAAGGCTGCACAGGGCAGCTGTTCAGCCCATGTGAGCCAAGCCTGCCAATTTACCTCCCTGAGCCTTGGTGCCTTCCCCTGACTTGAGGGTAATGGAGATCACAGTACTGTAGGGGTACTTCTGAGAGAGAGAGAGATGAGAGAGAGAGAGAGAGAGAGAGAGAGAGAGAGAGAGAGAGAGAGAGAGAGAGAGGAGAAGGGGAAGGGGAAGGGGAAGGGGAAGGGGAAGGGGAAGGGGAAGGGGAAGGGGAAGGGGAAGGGGAAGGGGAAGGGGAAGGGGAAGGGGAGGAGGAGGAGGAGGAGGAGGAGGAGGAGGAGGAGGAAAAAAAAGGAGGAGGGAGGGAGGGGAAAGGGAGAGAGAATAGGGGAGGGAGAGAGAAGGGAGGGAGAGAGAAGGGGGAGGGAGAGAGGGAGAGGTAAGAAGAGGGAGAAGGAGAAGGAGGGGGAGAGGGAGGGGAGGGGAGGGGAGGGGAGGGAGAGGCACCAGGTCCATCACCAAGACTAAGCCTGACCTGCATTCATTTTCCTGCAAATGTTAGTTTGAAGTCACCCTCAAAGAGAAAGCCAGTGGCTCCCTGCCCACCCCCATCCATGGCAGCCACTGGTCCTCCTCTGTCCTCCTGGAGCCTCTCATAGAGATAGTTCACACATCACCTGGCTTGTGCAATACTGGATTTGCTGCTTTCACTTGGCATGACAGTTGAGTTTATCCATTTGGTAGCAGTCGTACTCTGAGGGCACCCAGTCATTCGGAAGCATGGCTAGGATGCCATTCATTCATTCTGCAGACATCGGCTTGTTTTCACTTTGGGCTCTTGTGTAATGCATAGCTGTATTTCTCTTGAGACCACCGACTTATAGGGTTAGATCATTCTTCCTTGGGACACTACCCTGCCCAGCTCTGGTGTCCCCAGCAGTCCCTGAAGGCAATGTTTGCCTCTGGCTGAAACCAGAATGAAACTATGGGGCTTCGGAGGACACCGCACAGAGAACCCAACTAGAGAGGCAGAGAAAGCACAGCTCTGTTACTCAACTAGGGTCCCCAGATGGGCAGCAGTGTCCCCTGGGGATGTGTTAGCGATGTTCTTGGGCCCTGGGTGACTCTGATCCTGGGACTCCCTCAGCCCTCCGGAATGCTCTGAACACACATCTCTGAAATGTGAGATTGTTTGTGTATTCACACTTGATACACCCTAAGAACAAGGTAGGGAGCCATGCCTCTGCACCAGAGGAGAGATCAGTAGTGTTAAACCAAAGAGAATGCTCTTTGGTGGTGGCACACGCTTTTAATTCCTGCAATCGGAGGCTTAGGCAGGTGGATCACTGAGTTTGATATCAGCCTGGTCTACAGAGTAAGTTCCAGGACAGCCAGGGCTATACAGAGAAACTCTATTTTGAGGGGACAAATGCAAAAAGGGAGGGGAGGAGAGGAAAGGACAGAAGGAAAACCCATAGGGACCCCTGAGCTCCAATCTATAAGCCCCCCATCCTCAGCTGACTCCCTTTAATCTTTGAATTTGGGGTTTGAGAAGGGAGGGGTATCTGAATAGCTGAACAGACTGCCTGTTGATTCTGCCGCTGACACCCATCCTACAAATGGGCAAACTGAGTCTTGCGGATGCTAGGTAACCACTCAAGTTTCTCAGGGAGTGGAATGGAGCCCCGAGTCTGGACTTTTCCTTTCCTTACTCCCTGTAAGGCTGGCACAGAGCCATTGGCTGTCATCCATTGTCAAGTTCAAGGCTTCCCACTGCATCCCTCCATGACAGTAGTCATGGATATTAAGGTGCTGGCTGGTACGGCATCCTTGTCTTCAGAAGTCCCCATGCTCAGTGGTGTGAAGGGTACTGCCCATGGGTCTCGGGACATTTGTCCCTTCACCCTGCTATGGCCAATGGCACCCGGCAGGTAGGGCTGAGCCCTGCACAGGTATCTGTTCTCCTCACCCACCCTCCCTCCCAGCAACCAGCCAGGAGCCCGATACCCACGGTGTGTCCTGAAATCTGAGTACAAGATCACTCCCTCCTTCTGGGGAGAGTGAAACCAACTCTGCTCAGCAAAAGGAGGCCAGGATCAAGCTCTAAAAGAGGCTAGCCAGCCACGCTTGCTCCGTGCCGATCACAGCCTGCCCTGGCCCTTCACCCTAGATTCTTACAGATGGGGAAGATAAAGCACAGAGAAGTCTGGAGATTGGCCCAGGGTCACACAGCTCAAAAGACAAGGAGCCAGACTCCAACCCCTGCTCTAGGCTCACCTCTCAAGTCACCAGGCTCTGCTTCCCATGGGTGTGGCTGGCTCTGGACTACACCAACCACCTTAAGGTGGTTTCAGGCATTCCTCACGTTCTCTCGGGTCAGCCAACGGGGGTGGGTGGCTCTCATCCATGCCTAGCCTAGGCCAACGAATGCCACAGCCCTGTAGCTCTTGGTCATTCTGAAACCCAGCAGATTGTGTTTCGCCTACTGGGGAGGGGGCAGGAGCTCAGTCACCCATTTACAATGGAGACTCTACCCAAGCAAGCGAGGGCAGGGTGAGCAGAGTTGTGGGTCGTGGTGTCCCTGGCACAGCTGGGAGCTGGCCTGGCCTGACCTGCCTCTTTCTCTTACTGTGGCCCCGCCTCCCTATGGTCTGGGAGTCCCTTTCCTAAGGGGTCACTCTAAAGTAACCTGGAGCCTCTTGGTTCACAGAACTGTGTCCACCACTGAAAGCTGGTGTCTTTCTTGAAAAGATTCTGTCACCCATCCCATCCATCTACCAACTTACTTACCCACCCATTTCTCCATCCACCAATCCATCCATCCACCCATCCACCCATCCACACATCCATCCATCCATCCATCCATCCATCCATCCATCCATCCATCCACACATCCATTCATCCACCTATCCATCCATCCATCCATCCATCCATCCATCTATCCACTCACCCATCCATCCACACATCCACACATCCATCCATCTACCTATCATCTATCCATCCATCCCTCCACTCATCATCCATCCACCCACCTAGCCATCTAGTCATCCTTCTATCTATCCATCCATCCATCCAATCATCCATCTGTCTACCTTTTCCCCCTCCTTCCTTCCTTTCACCTACCCGAGAATCAAACCAAGCCAGAGCTAAACATGGTGACACACGTCTGTAGTCCTGGAATGCATGAGGCTGAGGTGGGAAGATTCTCCATCAAGATTCTGTCTCAGAAAAACCAAAATATAAATAAAACAAACAACAAAGCAGTGGAAATGGTGACAGGGAGTCCTGTTGGTGTCTGTGGCCTGCTGACTGCCTGGATCCAGGCAGGCCCCAAATTGGAGAACTCCATCCAGGTGCTCAGGGACATGAGCCAGTGAAGGGGTCTTGTCACTGAGGAGCAGGCCTTCCCTCTCCATCATTCCATAAGACAGTTCCCACACTCTGCCTGTGGACACTGTGCCTGTGGACACTGCATCCATGGACACTGCATCCGTGGACACTGCATCCATGGACACTGCATCCATGGACACTGCATCCATGGACACTGCATCCGTGGACACTGCATCTGTGGACACTGCGCCCGTGGACACTGCATCCGTGGACACTGCATCCGTGGACACTGCATCCGTGGACACTGTGCCCGTGGACACTGCATCCATGGACACTGCGCCCGTGGACACTGCGTCCATGGATACTGCATCCGTGGATACTGCATCCGTGGATACTGCATCCATAGACACTGCATCCGTGGACACTGTGCCTGTGGAGGGGGGAGTCATTGCTACTCCATTCCAATAAGGAGAAACTGAGGCACAAGAAACATTCAGAGCCTGACAGCTATTTGTTTCCACGTTGATGATCTCTGAGAGGATGACGGTCGATGGAGGCGAGGCGACCCCATCTACAGGAGCCTGGATATGGGAGGGAAGGCCACTGGGGGTGGTGCAGCTTGGGACAAGCACCTGGCCCCTGGGGACAGCTCTGTCATGTCACTGCTGCCTCAGTTTCTCCTTCATGAAACCTAAGGCTTGTGGTGACAGTGAAACAGACAATGGTAGAAAATAGGGTGTCTACCCATGATGCCCAAAGCTCTGCCTACACCCTCAGGGTTTATCTGCAGAGTTACCCTAGGGCCAGCTTGCTGTTTCTACCCAGTTTCCCTCCATGAGAGGAAGGAACAGTGTTCCTGGTGGGAGGGAAGGCATGCACAGAGGACCGCTTTTCTATGCGCCGTGCCCAGTGCCTGTGGGATGGGACACTGCACAGTGCTATCTTGCCACTCCAGAGTGCTGCTCCTTGTGGGTTCACAGATGACAAAGGAAGTGTGAAAACAGCAGGTGACCCGTCTCTGCTTGTCTCAGGTGGCAAGTGGCAGGTGACAGGAAATAAAAGGCAGAGCCTGCTGTTGATGGTGTCTACCAGCCCCACAGGAGCCTTGTGAACTGAGGTAACAAGCAGGCTGTGTGGTTGTCCTTGTAATCAGTCGTCGGGAGGGGTCTCCCCTCTGTCTCCTCCCACTGTGAAGCCCTCCCCACAGCCCGCAGCTGTGGAAAATGCCGATTCTGCCTTTTCCTGAGCAAGACCCCAGTGACTTTCTACGGACGAGCTGCTTCCTGTCCCCGAGATGACTCAGATGGATTCACCGGGGTGGAGGGAGGGGTGTGTGTGGAGGGGAGGCTGCAGCTGCCATCCTGCATTAATCTGGAAGTGCTGGCTCAGGAGGCGGAGTTGCTGACCTCTCCAAGGTCACCACCTCTCTCCACTCTCTTGGGCTTCTCTTTCCTCTAGGTCTCAAGAGGACTCTAACTGAAGAAGCCACACATACACACACCCAGAGGTGTCTGTAGTGGCCTTTAGGGACTCTGCAGAGGCTCTTCTGTCTCCCAACCCCCCACCCCCTTCCAGTAACAGCAGTTAGAGAGAATGCATAGGGAGATGTCTCTTCTGTTGTTCAACCAGTAAATTATTCAATCAACAAACCTCCACACTCATCTATCCCTAAGGGAGGTGTCAAGCTAAGAGCTTATGGTAAGAAGTAAAATAAAGGCATTGTCTTCCCTGTCAAAAGAATTCCAGCCTCCCAGGAGACCTGTTTACAGAGAAAGGAAGCAAAACCCTTTAGCCAGTTTTGGCCAAAGGGAATTGAATAGTCACCGAGTCATGTGACTAAAAAAAATTAAGTCTGTACTTTCAGGTATGGCTTGATCCAGGCACTCAAAACATTTTCCAGGGGCTGGGGAGACAGCCCCCATCAATAAAGCTCTTGTTATGCACAAATAGGCCTTGAGTTCAGTATCCAGAGCCTACATGAGAAGCCAGGCATGACAACACATGTAAGAGGCGGACACAGAAGGGTCTATGGGGCTCACTCACATGGAGACAATCAGTGAGAGACACTGCCTCAAAAGATAAACTAGAAAGAACATGTGATGGTCTTCAATCCCAGCAGCAGAGGCAGGTGGATCTCTGTGAGTTCAAGGCTAGCCTGGTCTACAAAGCAAGTTCCAGGAAGCATCAGATGTATGACAGGGAAGGAGGGCCGTGGGGAGTCCTCCCAGTCCTTTCCTAGCTTCTTGGCTTGGAGCTGTGTGACTTTAGGTGGATGGAACAACTTCTCTGGTCCTCCTTTTTCTCACCAGTAAAAAGTTAGTCAATAGTCGGACCCATGCCTTTTTCTGGGCTGGGACCATCCTTGAACGTTGCTGCCCTGGCTTTGAACTGGTCCTGACCTGTTTCCACTGCCCTAAGCGGAGGTTGCCTAGCTGGGCTGGCAGGGCTCCCTGCCTTTAGTTTGTTCAGAGAGAGAAAGAGAGGCTCTCCCTTATCTGGGTGTGAAATGGAATCTTTCCTGATGACTCAGACTTCAAAGCTTCAAAGGACGGGGTGTGACCTTCTGGGCTGGGACCTTCTGGGCTGGGCTTCCCACAGTAAGAAAGCCTTGATAGTGGGCCAAGGAGGCTGGCTTCTCCCTTTGGCTTGGCTTAGAGAAGGCCAGGCACCCTTCTCGCACTGCACCAGAGGCTCCTATCAAAGCCTTCCATCAGGTCCCAGAAACAAAGCTTACTGGCATCCCCTTTCCACCCCACCCGTCCTCAGCACATCCTCCTGTCTTCCCAGAGACAGCCCACTGCTGTGTTTGATGATTTAACCCTCATTGTCTATAGAGGACAGATTGTGTGGTCAGAAGTAAGCAAGATGGCGTCTGCCATTGTGGGGACTGTCCCCCATCCCTGGACCCACTCAAGACACTAAGCTCCTGTGTACCTCCTCTCCCCCTAATCACTAGTCTGCTCTCTGTCACAGCTTTTGTGAGTTTGACCTTGAATTCCTTCCTCCTCCTGCCTCTACCTACCTTGGGGTGCCAGACCATTGGGTGTTCAAGGCCAGTGGGCCACACCCAGCACCAGCCCTAGGATGCCCCTGGGTGCTAGTACCCCTCCCTTGTTGACTACCTTAGCCTGCCAGGATGGCTAGAGGGGCACCAGCATTCTGTGAGGAACAGTGTACACACTTGGCTGGTCCCTAGGAAGAGCCCGCCTCCTCCTACTCCATTTGACTGGGAATTCAAGCCCGCAAGCCATGTAAGCTTCAGCGAGGTGTGAACCATAAATCCCCCGATATGTTCCCGCTGGCCTGGCCCAGGCTTGTAGACTTGGCCCGCTGTCCAGCTCATTCTAAAATGTACTGTGATGTTCCCACAGAGGGAAACAAGAAAAACACTTTTTCTTCAAGATTTGTTTTTATTTTGTGTATAAGTGGCTTGTTTGCAGGTTAGTCAGCGTACCACATACATGCAGTACCATCAAAGGCCAGAAGAGGGCGCTGCATCCCCCCAGAACTGGAGTTACAAATGGTTATGAACCAGCATGTGAGTGCCCAGAATTGAGCCTGGACCTACCGAAAACTAATCCATGTTCTTAACCACTGAACCATCTCTCCAGTTCCACAGCGACAGGCTGAGCAACAGAAGCCAGCCTGTCCCTGAGACCTTACAGGTCCCCCTCCCGCTCTCCCTGCCCTGCTTCCTGAACATAACGCAGAATCCTGTTACAGGTTCTTTGCACTGGCTGTGGCCTCTGCCTATTTGGGGACACATGTCCCCAAATCCAGATGTGACTCCATAACGCACTGCTGCCTTCCAGCCTTGGCCCAAATGTCACTTTTCCAAGAGACCTAAAAAGACCCCTTCCATAACCCTCACACAATGTGCATGTGGGGTACGTCTGAACATACCCCAAGATGGATGAGCCTCAACTATTACATAGGACTGAGGGTGTTGCTTAAAAGAAGAGAGCTTTTTTTTAGAATGTATGAAACCCTGAGTTCAAACCTGAGCCCTGAAGAAGGAGGAGGAGGAGGAAGAAAAGGAGGAAGAAGGAGAAAAGGAAGGGAGAGAGTTAAGTGACGAAGATCAGATAAAGACCTGCATGGCTCCATTGTCATGAATAATTATATATAATCGTATAAACTGTCTGCTTACAGCTGTATCAACAAGGGTCCCAGCCACCAGCCACATGCGTAGAACCCCTGAACTCTGACTGCAAAACAGAGAAAAAGAATTTTATGTGATACCTTATTTTAATGAATTTCAGTAAAAGTCAAAGAGTAAAAGTCAAAGAGGCCGAGTGTGATGGCTTGCAGAGCGGTCTCAGAAATCTGGAGCCTGAGGCAGGAGGATGGCCATGAATTCAAAGGCAGCCAGGACTATGGAGCAAGTTGCTATTATCAACCGCTTCTCCCCATTAAAATTAAATCAGAAGATGTCTCTGGTGATATGGACATGAATACTGACAGTGAAGGATATTTAGGGTCTGCGTGCCAGGGAAGTGTTCATCTCTGTAGGATAGTTCAGCACTGTTAAGTTGCACATGCATGTGAGTGTCTTCCTCTGCATCATTCATTCATTCATTCATTCATTGTGTGCATGTACCGTGGGACACATGGAAAGATCTAAGGACAACGCTTAAGCGTCCGGTCTCTTCCTCCATCACAGGGGTCCCAAAGGATTATCAGGCTTTTCAGCAAGCACCTTTACCCAGAGAGTCATCTCTCCAGACCTGACCTTTAAGATAGGGTCTCTCATCAAACCTAGAATTCATTAGTTCAACTAGGCTGGCTGGCAAGTAAACTGCTGGGGTCTGCCGTCCACCACCTCCCTGGCACTGGGTTCATAGTCCTATAAAACACCTGATAATTCTGATCTTCTCAAGGCTGTGGGTCCCCGGCCCTGGGGTTCCTATGGGCTATAAGGGATGGTGATGGGCAGCTTTTACATACAGATTCCAAAATCTCAATATGGACAAATGCTGGTGAATATCCCAGAGACAGATTTTTTTTTTTTTTTAAAGAAAAGAATCTGTTTCTTTTTTATTTTATGTGCACTGGTGTTTTGCCTGCATGTGTATCTGCCTATCTGCCTGAGGGGGTTGGGTACATTGGAACTGGATTTACAGACAATTTTGAGCTGCCATTCCGATGCTGGGAATTGAACCAGGGTCCTCTGGAAGAGCAGCCAGGGTCTTAACTACTGAATCATCTCTCCAGTCCTCAGGGACAGTTCATAGGTGGATCCAGATCAGACAGTCACTTATGGGGTTGAATTGGATTATAATGACTTTAAAATTATCCGCACCTGGCGTCTGTCTATTCCCGTATCTTGACATGACAGCTGGTTTGTTTTAATCCTGCCCAGGTCTGCGATTTGACCTCCGTGAACACGGCTCACTGGCAGACCTACCTGCCAGCCTTTCTTCATCACACCCCCCTCTGCCCTCGCTGGATTCTTTGTGTGCTGAGCCTGTCATCCAGAGTCCCCAGGCACAGGAGGTCACCTACAGCCAAGTAACCTCCACTCCTTGCTCTTTGCCTGCCCATAGCTGACTGGGCAGGTGTCCCTCTGCTGGCTGAGGGCAGCAGCTGAAGATCAGATCCATCAGGAGGGACCTGCAGTGTCCTTCCTTGCTTAGGAAACACAATCAATACTGCATGAACCACTTCTCCTGGTGCAGGTGCCACCAACTAGGACACGGAATCAAACTAGGATGCTGGTGACATCTCTGGGCTCCCTGGCTGCTTAAATTTGTTTTAAAAACTGTGGTTTGCCTCAATAGAGACAACAAGAAATGGCCACTTGAGTTATCTGTAAACACCCAGTTCCACAGATGGACTGCCTTGCCAATGATGTACAGCTGTCTCTGCAGGCTGCTTCCAGAACCTTCATCCTCCTAGTTCAGTGGCTTAAAGCCTCAGGTAAGGAGGTTACTGGAGAAAGAAGTTAAGGAAGGAGTGTGGGAGAGGCCAGGAGCCCAGTATGGATCACAACCTAGAAGCTGAGACTGAAGAGATAGCCCAGTGGTTCAGAGCACTGGATGATCTTCCAGAGATCAGTTCCCAGCACCCACATGGCAACTCATAACCATCCTTAACTGTAGTTCCTGAGATGTCTGGCGCCCTCTTCTGTCTGCATCAGAAACTGCACACAAGTGGTGCATATACACACGAGTCACAAATAGGCAGTCCTGGAGAGTATGCTATAGGAGCTGAGCTGGCAGTGACGGGTGCACAGGATGGGGTTTCTCTGTGTCCTGGAACCCATTCTATATACCAGGCTGGCCTCGAACTTAGAGATCTACTTGCCTATGCCTCCAGAGTGCTGAGATTAAAGGTGTCCACCACCACCAGCCAGCAGCCATGCTGGGCTTAAAGGTATACACTACCACTGCCCATGTCAGCCCTGGTTTTCATGGGGCAGGGTGAATCTGGCCCCCCTCTCAGCCCGAAGGAACTGACCTCAACTCTAGGGCCACTGACCAGGGACCAAACACAGCAGCTCTCTGCTCCTCCTGGGTCCAGCCTGGTTTTAGTTGGCCGATCAGGATGAGTTAGGCCCCTTTGCAGAGACATTGACATTCTCGGAGATTTTTTTTTTTTTTTTTTTTTTTTTTTAAGTTCAACAGGAACGCTGAGTAAGCGGCAGATGGAGAACAGCAAGCTATCTTCTGTCTCTGGTCTGTGTTAGCATTATGTCGACAGCAAGCCAGGCAACGCGTTTTTTGTTCGGAGACAGACCCCCAAGGACTGGTCCTGTTCAGCTGCCAAGAACCACAAGACCTCGTGAGTCAACCAAGTATTTTGACTTCAACCTGAGCCAGGTTCTTGTCTATAGACTGAGCCAATCATGGTCCTCAGTCTTTGGGGTTCTCCTAGGTTAGGGGAGTCCCCTGTGTACATGGACTCGGTGGTATAAAGGCATCTTAGGGAGGCAGGGATGGGGTTGGTGGGCCAGGGCTTCCATGAAGTATCTGACTATAAGCCTGGACAGCTCTTGGGCTACTGTGTCTGGGAACATCTTGTGGCTCCAACCCCAGGACATCTAAGCATGGCCGTTGAGAGAGATGGATCTGTCATGGTTTGGGCCTGCTCCTAATAGGCTCATATGTTTGGACTTTTGCCCCCCCCCTCCAGTTGGGGGTGCTGTGAGATTCTGTGGGACCTTGGGGACCTGTGGTCTAGCTGGCTCAGTGAGCATACCTTGGTTGTGTTCCCTTCTGGTTATGGCCAGAGCTGTTCGTGTCCTGATTAACTACGGTGAGAGAAGCTGCATACACTCACGCTACCACAGACAAAGCCAGTCACTGTGGCAGTCCCTTCTGTGACGATTGTGAGCCAAAACCAACCCCCCCCACCCCCCGCATGCTGTGCACCTGGCTGTAGCCCACACAGCTTCTCCCTCATCTTGTTCTCAGTCAGGAGAAGGTGGGTTTTGCTTCCGTAACAAATGACCCCTGAATCCCAGCTCGTGATAGACAGAGCAGTGACTACTGTAAGGGACCTGCCAGGGGCTGAGAAGGCAGCTTCGCGGGCAACACATCACTGTGAGGTGGGAGATTCAGGTCCCCAGTACCTGGGGGGGAAAAAGCCTGACATGTGTGCTGGCAACTCACCTGTATAACCCCATCAGTCAGAGATGGAGCTGGGCGTTCCTCAGAGCAAGCAGCTAGAGAAGCTGGGATCAGTGAGCTCTGGGTTCAAAATTGGAGATCCTGTCTCAACATATTCAGTAGAGAGTAACGAAAGAAAATGGCACTGTCACCCTCTGCATATCACATACCTTTACACATGCACACCATACACCCAGCTACTCATCCCCGCGCCCCCCCCCCACGCAAAGGATGTGAACCTCACTAAATAAATCTTATACTATGTCTCCCCCCCATCCCCACTCCAGTCTTGCTTTATAGCTCAGGCTAGCTTCAAACCTACAACCTTCTTGCCATCACCTGCCAAGTGCTGGGATTAGAGACATGAATCACCATACCCAGCTTAGTATTCATTCTCAAAATGTTACACCACCTCTGAGTCACTCCCCCAGAGAATCAGAAGGGAGTGGCTCACCTAGGCATCTTTACTAAATTGCTCTCCTTACCTACTGTGGGATGAAGAAGGAAGCTCAGAGAGGCCGGGTACCTTGCTCAAGGACACGCAACAATGACATCTTCCCCATGTCCTCAAGAAAACCTTCTCTTGCTGAGCGTGGTGGCACACACCTTTAAGCCCAGGATTCAGGAACCAGAGGTAGGAGGAGATGGAACTCAGGGTTTGAGACCAGCCTGGTGTGTATAGCAACTTCCAAGACAGCCGGGGGAGGGCTACATGTTTCAAAATAAAACAAAAACAACCTTCGTCTCTCCTTTTGCTCTAGATAAATCTCACGTTTATTCTGGGACACACACACACATACATGCATGCACACACGTGAACACAAGCCTGCTTGCACACAGGATGGTAATTTGGGGCAGGAGGGACCTGGGGGCCTCTCTTATTCCCTCTTAGGGACTGAGATCACTGTGGCTTCCTGTCCCCGTGGCGTGATTCATGGCGTGTCTAAGGTGCCCGCCCGCAGCGTGAGCTCATCCAGATCCTGTCTATTGTCTGAGACGCTCCAGGAGACACATCTGAAGCCGGGGATCACAGAGGCTGATTTATTACGCCAGCCTCCCCACGGCGGCGTAAGGCAGAGTCAGAGCTGCTGAGCTCAGAGAAAGAGCTGGTTGGCTTCTTAATCCCCAGAGGAGACAGAGCCCCGAGGCTGAGCCGAGATGAGCAAAGGTTCTGGATTCTCCAAGGCAGACAGCACATCCTGTTTCCTGCAGCGGGGGTCCCAGGAGGGAACTGAACGCCATGGGGTGGCAGATGGCTCATGGCATCTTGAACTTGCCACTGCTGGAGATGGGCCTCAGGCCCGCTTCTTGCAGCTCTCATCTCTGCCAAGCTGAACCATCTGTCTATGCCCCGGACTAAGGACTCAGGGTCACCCCTGGCTGCTTCTCCCCGCCCCCCTCCCCCGCCTGTTCTGTAACCAATTCATTAGCCAGGACCACAGTTCCTGGTTCCAACCACCTTTGTTGCCCGGACCCATGCACTAATCCAGTCGTCTGGATTTCCAGTGGCCACCCCTCCCCCACCAGCTCCAATCTCTCTGTTACAGCCTAAAGCATCTACTTCTCTGCTCTAAAACCTCCTGTGACTGTCACCTTCCTCAGAGCAAAGATCCTGGATGCCCTCCCCTCACACCAGCAGGCCCCTCCCTTCAAACCAGCAACCCTGCTTCCTCACAGGGGTGACCCCTTTTGCCCTTCACATCTGCCTTCCTGAAGGCGCCAAGGTTTTTGGAGGCAACCCTGCCTCCGGGCCTGAGCTGCTCCCAGCTGGAGCTCACCTCTCTGTAAGTGCAGGCAAAAATCAGATCTTCTTGCTTGGGCCTCTCCAGCTGGCTGTCCCTCTGTGCCCGGAGGGTCGCCCTCCTCCCCCCCCCCCAATGCATTTTTCCAGGCTTGCTCAGGATTGCGGCCTGTTACCAGCTCACTGACACACAGTGGGTCTCTCTGTCTACCAAATGTGTACATTTAGACCCACAGTTAGCCAGGCATGGGGAGGCTCAGGTTCCAGTAGAAAGCAGACGCAAGTTACAGTTGAGCACTGGGTTCGGGAAGGCAGCTGGCCCCTGGCGTGGCCTCCTATGTGGCCGAGACTGGGATCCAGGAAGTGGAACCGGAATGCAGTGTGCTTCCCAATTGGCTCCAAATCTGTTCCACAGCCAGGGCCAGGCGCTGTGTGATGCTGGGTCAGTTTCAGAACTTCTCTGAGCCTCGCAGTGCACAGGACTGTTATAGTTTGCTCTCAGGATGGTGATGAGACCAGGCTGGGAGTATATCCCGTTTTCATGTCTTCCCCTGGGAGAAAGAGAAGACAATTCTTCCTGCCTCTGTGCCCAGGGTCGGTAGCTGCTGTGACTGAGTTGAGGCCCAGCCTTAGACCCCTGGCCCTCCTGCTTCCTAGCCTTCTCTCTATATGAGCAAGCCTCTGGCCACAGGACCTTTGCACCTGCTGGACTTGGTCTGTAGTCTTCTTCTTTTCCCCCACCCCCCTAGCCACCCACCCACCCACCCACTCCACCACCACCACCACACATATTGAGTCCCTTGGGAGCCTCCCTCTTCCTAGGCTTGGCTGACTCCCTGCTGCGGGTCTCCATGCTCTGAAAAAAGAAACTCTATTTAAGACACGAAGAGCCGGGGGAAGAGAAGGGAGTTGTACCACATGCTCTGACACAGAAACTCAGCTAAGAAGCAGCCAGCCCCCAGATGGCAAGAGGCCCCCGTGGGAGGCAGCTGCAGCTGTCACACGCACAGATGGGAGGCGGGACACTGGGTGCCTGGCCGAGGGAGGGGTGTAGCTGGGGCTCAGCAGCAGAGCTGGAGCTGAAGAGAGGTGATCTGGGAGGGGTGCGGCAGGGGTGCGTGCGGCAGGGATGATTTCACAGAACAATGGCTGCTCCGTAAACGTCACATGCAAACACACACACACACACACAAACACACGCACACATAGGGACATACACACACGCACGCGCACACACACCAGATACATACACACGCACGTGTGCACATGTGAACACACATAAACACACACATATATACACACATGCATGCACAAACGCTCTGACTTCCGATGGGTGAGCCCTGGTGCAGGGCAGGTGCAGGACCAGCCTGAGGCTTCCTTCTGTCCCCTTTTCCCAGAAAGTCTGTCCTGGGAAACCCCCTCTCTCTTGGCCCTGCCTCTGGAGCTGTGGGTTTGTCAGAGGTTATCTTTTTTCCTGGTGCTGAAGATTGAAGCCATGACCTTATGCTAAGCAGAGATTCCACCACTGAGCTATGGTTCTCTCTCTCTCTCTCTCTCTCTCTCTCTCTCTCTCTCTCTCTCTCTCTAATTATTTTGATTTCATGTATATAGGTGCCTTGCCCGAATATATCTCTTGCTATGAGTATGTAGTGTCCACAGAGATCAGGAGCGGGAGTCTGACACCTTGGAAGTAGACCCTCAGATGGTTGTGAGCTAGCAGGTGGATGCCGGGACTCAAACCCAGGTCGTCTGAGAGAGTGTCCAGGTCTCCTCATCACTGAACCATCTCTCTAACCTCCAGTTGTTTTACTACATTTTGTTTTAAGGCAGGGTCTCACTAAGTTGACCAGGCTGCCCTGAACTCACTGTGTAGCCTGGGCTGGCCTAGAATTGGTCCCCCAAGTAGCTAGAATGTCAGCCTACCCCATCAGGTCTGGGCCTGGCTGTGGTTATTTCTCCTGATTGTATGTGTATGATGTGTCTATGGGGGCGGGTTGCATGCATGCCACATGGAGGTCAGATGACAACTTTGTGCGGGGAGATTCTCTCCCTTTCCTACTCACGGGTTCTAAGGATCAAACTGAGGTCTCTTGGCTCCCGTGGCAAGTACTTTTACCCATCAGCTGTGATGCTTAAAGCATGCAGCAGGGTGTCCCTTTAAGGTAGAATGCAGGAAGTATTGAGAATTGCTAACATCTCATGGAGAGGCTGCAAACATGACCCAGTCCTTAAGAAAGTATACAGCTCTCACAGAGGACCTGAGTTCAGGTCCCGGTAACCATATTGGACACCAACTCCAGGGAATCTGATTTGTTTGAGGTTTTGTGCACACAGATATACACATATATACACACACAAAAGACACATATAAATATATACACACTTATACACACACATGCACACCTACATACATACGCACATGTACACACATGCATATATATGCACACACAAACATACTAACATGTACACATGTTCATACGTATATACATATGCACACATACATACATATATACACATATACATACACACGTGTACACACATGCACACATATATGTGCACATACATACTTACACACATGCACATGTGTACATACATATATACACATACACATATGTACACATACATACTTACACATGTGTACATACATATATACATATACACACATACATATGTATAGATATACACACATATATATGTATATATATGCAGATATACATACTTACACATGTACACATACACACATATATATACACATACACACATACACATGTATACTTACATCTATACATATACACACATACATATGTACAGATATACACACATACATATGCATATATACATACTTATACACATATGTACACATACATATATGTACACATACACACATGCACATGTGTACATACATCTATACATATACACACATACACACATATGTACAGATATACACACATACATATGCAGATATACATACTTACACACATATGTACACATACACACATATATGTACACATACACACGTGCACATGTGTACATACATCTATACATATACACACATACACACATATGTACAGATATACACACATACATATGCAGATATACATACTTACACACATATGTACACATACACACATATATGTACACATACACACGTGCACATGTGTACATACATCTGTACATATACACACATACACACATACATATGTACAGATATACACACATACATATGTATACATATGCAGATATACATACTTACACACATATGTACACATACACACATATATATACTTACACACACTTCCTTAAATCTTTAATTTAAAAATTCTTATGTTGCAGAGAGTTCCCCAGACCCACATCCTGCTGGGTGAAGATGTGGGGGTGAGGCACGGGACACGGGCCTCATTTTTCTTCCCTGTGTCCCCTCTGTACTGGTTTAACGTCCATTATGGCCTGACTCTTGCTGCCCCAGCCTGGCATAGCCTGGCTCACCATGGCCCGGCTCTAGGCCACCAGGTGTCCTTCAGTTGCCAGGAGAACATCTGGTCTGGGAGCAAATGGCAGGAAGTCAGGCCTAGCACATTCCTGCCCTGTGGCCCCATTCACCCCAGATGAACCTCACCCTTTTAACGCTACACATCATGTGTCCCAGAGGGCTCTTAACCTCAAGAGCCACTTACCAGCCACTTGGCCAGAAGGCCGCACCTGGAAGCTGTCAGGCTAAGGTGAGGGGACCAGGAAGAAGGTATGGATAAAAGCCCAGGGTCCTGGTGGTGGCAGTAGACAGAAATGTCTGAAGCAGTGGTCCCAGATTCCATGCACCAGCCACCCTCTCCACGGAGGACAGCGCTGGATACAGACTTGAAACCCCAGTGGGCTTGGCAGGCTCAGGGTGAATCAGTTTCGGATCCCTTTGTGGCCTTTGCCTCTGTCTGGGGTGAAGCCTGCCAGGAGGGCTTCTGAGCCTCACAGCTGCACAGCTTCCCCTCCCCCTCCCCTGCATCCAGATTCCACATCTCCTGTGCCATCCAGCAGGAGGCAGGGCACACGGGGGGGGGGGGGGGAGTAGTTTATGTGGGGTCACTCACCTCTCCACAGGGAACTTCTGGGGCCTTCCCTCCTGTGTTAGTTTCTTCCCTCCCCATCTCAGCCCCGCCCCTGCAATCCAGGGAAGCTGGACTCAGAGAGGGTAGCAGCTGGACTAAGATCACACAGCAAGGTGAGATGACACACTGTGTCCTTGAGGGACAGGGCACTGGACCTTGGGTGATGGCAGGATGGGTCAGGGGAGGCCAATGGCCAGGCAGAGGTCTATGAGCTCAGACCAAGAGAGGAGTCACCATGAACCCTTCAGCTGAGCCCACACGGGAGACAGGTCTGAGTAGAGCCATGGTGGGATTGACTGAAGTCCCTTCCAGTGTCCCATGGCCAAGGGGCCCTGGAGGGGTCCTGGAGGGGTCTGTAGCAGTCCCACTGTGCAATGTTTGTGTTACACACTGCACAAAAGCAACTGGTGTTCTCTCTCTCTCTCTCTCTCTCTCTCTCTCTCTTTCTTTCCTTCTTTCTGAGACAGAGTTTCTCTGTGTAATCCTGGCTGTCCTGGAACTTGCTCCTTAGACCAGGCTGACTTCAAACTCTCAGATCCACCTGCCTCTGCTTCCCGAATACTGGGATTAAAGGTGTACCCCATCACCACCACCAGGGTTACAAAAGCAGCTTCTGATGAGGCAGCCAGAGGAGATCACTCCTTTGCTTGCCCACACACTCTGGAAGAAGTATGTCTTTGGGTGGGAGTGGGGCCGTCATGTGTTACTCCCCTCCCCCAGGAAGCAGGTATCATAGTGAGACACTGAGTAACCCAGTAGGGTGCAGGCATGGGGGTAGGAACTGTAGCTGTTCGGGGCACTGTAGGGAGAGGGATTTTCACACAGCTTACCTGACCCAGCATCCTCCTGAATCTCTAGATGTGGGCCACACAGGGCCACACAGAGAATCATAGAGTCTCTGCCTATGTTAAGGACAACCTGTTGAGGTTTGGGCTTTTTAATGCTAAATTCTGGGCCCCAAGGTCCGGTTGCCCTCAGGGATAAGAGAGTTGGTACCCAAGTGACATACCCAAGTGACACTATGTAACCTTGCTCCCCGAAAGTTTTTCCTGATTGGTGAATAAAGATGCCCACAGCCTATAGCTGGGCAGAAAAGAGATAGGCAGGGTTCTTGGGTTCCTGAACTTGGGGTCTGAGGAGAACCACGAAGGGGGAGGATAGAGGGGGAGAGGAGAAGATGCCATAGGTTAGGCGAATTATGAATGCATAGCCATGAGAGCTACCCAGATGGAATGTGGCAAATTGTAACTTGGGGTTATTGACGGGGAAGTAGATTCTAATAGCTTAGAGGGTGGATATCTGCCCAGCTCTCGTGCTGATTAAAGCTTATTATATATATATAAAGGTTGTATGTCTTTTATCTGGGAACTGATTGATCAAAGGAGGGTAGAAAACCCTGTTTGAGATTAAATAATTATGACCACTACAACCCCTACAACCCCTTTGCTCCCCTTTTTCTTCCAGCTCTGGCTCTCTTCATCCACCTGCTCCTGCCAGAGCATCCTTCCCCATGGAGCTCAAGGCCCAGCCAAGGTAAGCTGGCCATTGGGTACCACTTGACCTGAGGTCAGTCAGTGATGCAAGCTGGGCTACAGTGGGAGAGAGGCAGCTGCTGTTTGTCACCTGAAGCAGGGAGAGAACCTCTTGCTACTGACAGAAGCTCCAAAGAGCAGGAGCAGAAGTCAAATAGGTTTCATTTCATTTTTTTTATGTATATGGGTGTCTTGTCTATATACATGTCTGTGTACCATGTATGTACCATGTATAGCCCAGAGAGGTCAGAAGAGGGCATTGAATCCCTTGGACCTGGAATTATGGCCATGATGAGCCACCCTGTGGGTGCTGGGAATCAAACCCAGGTCCTCTGGGAGAGCTTTTAACAGACAACCTTATTCACCAATCAGAATTAACTCAGGGGCAGGGGCCCAGGGACTACATGTAGACTTCAGGTCTTGGGGGCCCCAGGGCTGGGCCAAAGAGACATAGGTGGTGGAGTTGAGGTTTCACAGGCTTTTGAGAGGGAGGATCATGAGGAGGGAAGAGAGAGGAAAAGAAGCCACCATGGGATAGAAGGATGAGCAGGAAGGAGGAAAGCCGCCATGGGAGAACGTGGCCCAGAGGGCTAGCTGCCCAATTGGGTTAGGAGCAGCCTAGACAGAACATAGTAACCAGTAAGTGATAACTTGGGCTGTTCTAACAGTATGGCGGGTAGGCAGCTGCCCAGCTACAGTTCTGCCTAAGGCATATTTTAAAATATAAAGGCTGTGTGTGTCTTTCATCCGGGAACATGAATGGTCTAAGGTGGGAAGAATCCCCAGGCTGGGATTTTTAATATTCATTACTACAGTGCAGTCTCAGAGTCTCTTGCTACCTTCCCTCATTTTTCCCTCATTCTATGGTTGTTTGGCGTTAGGTACTTGTTGAGCCGCTGTTCAGTTGGCATCTGCCTGGATCAACCTTGTGTTACTCCAGGGTCATCTGGGTTATTGTATGGTGGTGACTTGGAACAAGTCAACTATTAGCGACATGTACATGCCAAGCTAGGAATAACACGTATAGACTGATTTCCTCTTTATGATACGGAGATTGCGGAATACACAATATGAAAGTGGCCATGTCTGTCCCTCATTCCTCCCATCAGGAAGACACAGCAGGACACATTCAAAGCAAGCTAGTTACCATGAGTACCTGGATCCGGCGATACCCGAGGCTAACCGTTCCTTCCTAGTTTCCAATACTGAGAAAGTAAGCTTTCAGCTGGGAACCCATGCTCCTGAGAGTCTTACCTGGTACCCTGCCCTTCCCGTGGTGATAGCCCAGCCCAGGACCCCAACATGAACAGTTCTCTGTGGACAGTGAGACATCTGGCTCTCTGGTTCTCCTTCATCTCCACCTGCTGGCTGTACTATTGGCTGCTCAGTGGTGATGTATATTTAATGAGGGCTCAGAATCAGATTAATTCTGATTAGTTAATAAGCGGCAACCTCCGTCTTCCTCTCAGGCAAGCTGAATCTGTGCCTGTTGCTTTAATTTCTTGCCGTTGTGGTCCTTTAACACTGATGAAATTATGAGAAGGTTAGTAGTGAAATTTCCCAGATTAGATTAGGCTTGAATGTATTAATACAGTTCTTTCCCGCTGTCCCTGGAGAGAGCCGGGCAGAGGGCCTATGGGTTTACCCTGGCACTCTTCAAATAAGTTCCTTTGGGGGGTGGAGTATGCACTGATTGAGCACCAACTGTATGCACAACCCCAGTTGTGAAAGTTTGTATTGAATCTACTAGGGACAGGGACAGGCTGGGACAGGCATCAAAGGAGGAAGTAACATCCAAGATTAGCATCAGATAACATTAGAATGTTCCAGTAAACCCAGAGCCTGGTCTGAAGGAGGGGTCCTATGCAAATCAGTTTGACATTTAAGCTGGTGAGCTGGGTGGAGAGAGAGAGAGAGAGAGAGAGAGAGAGAGAGAGAGAGAGTCCAAGCCCCACAGGAAGCTGGTAATGGATGGCCTAAGGCCAGACAGAAAACAGAGGCCCAGTCAAAGCCCACCCTGGAGCCAGCCAAGGGACACTAGTAGCGGAGGGGGCTCCCTTCTTTGCTGTGGTCACCCTGTGGCTGCCAACACCATCATTCTGGAACACGTGGCCTTCTCCTGGCACTCCTCAGCAGTAGATGAAGGACCCACAGGAATCTCTGTCCCTCCTTCAGGGCCCAGCACTGAGCTAGCCTGAGAACTGAGCCTGGTATAAACGGTTCTCCCACTATAACAGGTCAGAGTGTGGGTGTAGGCGCTAATATCCCTGAGGGGAACTCCTGGATTTGTTCTCTTACATAGAGCCAGCCTTTGTGATGACCCAAAGAATGACAGACAAGTGACCCCAGATGGGGAGCGTCTTTGCCTTATGGGGAGCGTCTTTGCCTTGTGGAACCCCACTCAGATCAGCTGGGGTCAGCAGCGTCAGGTTGCCAGACTATCCTCGCCATGGCCTGGCCTGGAGCATGTCCCAGTCCCTGTGGGCAACCTCTCTGTTAGGACTGACCACACACAGCCATTGCTGAGTGCTGGAGCGATTTCCCTCCCCAAACTGCTCCCCATGCCCACCCCCTACCTCACCCCCGACTGAGAAGCCAGGGATATCAGGAACCAACCTGTGTTGTTTTCTACTTTCAGAATTAAGCCCAGTGGAAGTTGCCACACCTGAGTAGCTGACCCAGACTCCGGAATCCCAGCACTTAGGGAGGCAGAGACAGGGAGATCCCTGAAGCTCCTCCCCAGCCAGCCGAGTTGGCTAAATGTGAGCGTCCCAGGCCAGTAAGAGGAGGCCTTGCCTCAATAACGAGCATGCATAGTACACACCTTATCCCAGCACTCGAGAGGCAGAGAGGCAGAGAGGCAGAGAGGCAGAGAGGCAGAGAGGCAGAGAGGCAGAGAGGCAGAGAGGCAGAGAGGCAGAGAGGCAGAGAGGCAGAGAGGCAGAGAGGCAGAGAGGCAGAGAGGCAGAGAGGCAGAGAGGCAGAGAGGCAGAGAGGCAGAGAGGCAGAGAGGCAGAGAGGCAGAGAGGCAGAGAGGCAGAGAGGCAGAGAGGCAGAGAGGCAGAGAGGCAGAGAGGCAGAGAGGCAGAGAGGCAGAGGCAGGCAGAGCTTCCTGTGTTCAAGACCAGCCTGGTTTACGTAGCAAGTTCCAGGCCAGCTAGGGCTACACAGTCTCTTGGCTGCAGTCCCAGGCATGAAGGCTGGCCTGGAACCTGGGATCCTCTTGCCCCAGCTTCCTGAATTGCTAGGTAAGCAGAAATTCCCCACAGTGGATGAGGCTGTGCCAAGCAGTGGCTAAGTTGCTGGTATTCTAAGTGGCTGGTATGATGTCACATGTCTGTAATCCCAGCACTAAGGAGGCAGAGGCCGGTGATCTCTGTGAGTTCGAAGGCAGTCTGAACTATAGTGAGTTCCAGAACTGCCAGGGCTATGTAGAAAGACCCTGTCTCAAAAAAACTGAACAACACCCCCCCCCCAAATTGCTGAGTGACCAGTTTACTCAATGTGCCCCAGCCTTCCTGGAGAGCCCTGCAAGCTACTGTGCGCAGCCTCTCATCCTGTTAAGGCCGCTTCCTGTCTTCCGGCTTATCTCTGCTTTGGAGTGGATGCAGGCCAGGAGTCCTCACCGTGGCATGCTGCAGAAGCAGCCACTTGAGTATCAGCTAGGCAGAAACGCAGAGTCCGGCTGGCCTGGCAGGCGCGGGCTTGCGTTGACACAGTTCCTTCTCTGAGGAAATGAACGTGTCTAGACACTCCTCAAAAGGTCCTAATGACAAAGCACAGTTCTACCACAGACCACCCTGGGGAACCAAAGGAGGCTACCGGGCATCCTCACAGACCATGGGTGAGGGGGGTAACTGACGGGAAGTATGAAGGGCTCTAAAGCCCAGGACGGACAATGGCTTTTCCACAGCTGCACAGATGGAGTCCCATGAGCAACCGTCCCCAACTTGTACGGAAGACACAGCAGGCAGTCAGGACAGAATTGCATGCAATGTCTGAGAGGAGTAACAGGAATCCAGTGCTCCTCCATGCCTCCTCCTCCATGCTTCCTCTTCCTTCTCCTCCTCTTCCTCTTCCTCCTCTTCCTCTTCCTCTTCCTCCTCCTCCTCTTCCTCCTCCTCCTGGGAAGGGATATCAACAACCCACCGGCCGGATGGTGATGGACTCTCACAATAGACATGGCTGATCTCATGAAGACAGTGTGATTGGGCATCTTGTCAAACCAGCTACTCAACGCTGAGGCAGGAGGATCTCAATTTCAAGAGCGGCTAGGACTACAAGAGTAAGTTCAAGGCCAGTCTGGGCAACTTAGTGAGATAATATATCCAAATAAAAAGTGGGGCTGCAGAGATGGTTCAGCGGTTAGAGCACTGGCCGCTCTTCTGGAGGACCAGGTTTGATTTCCAACACCCACATGGCAGCTCACCGTGGTCTGTAACTCCAGTTCCAGGGGATCCAACACCCTTCTATGGCGTCTATGGGCAGTATACATAAATGGTGCACAGACACACATGTATCATATGTATGAAATATTAATTTTTTTTTGTAAAAAGGGGGCTGGCAGTGTAATTCATTTGTTAGAGCACTTGCCTAGGATGTGTGACAACTTGGGTGTTCCTAGTACTGGAAGAGAGAGAGAGAGAGAGAGAGAGAGAGAGAGAGAGAGAGAACGAACACCAGAGAAAATCCTCAGGCCCAGCCAGCTGCCTTTCATTAGATCTAGTAAGAAGAGTGGAAGAGTGGCTGGTTCTGACACAAGCTGCCAGGGACCTTGGACTCGCTCAATTATAAGAACCACCAACCCAAGTAGGAATTCCTGGTCCTGGAGAGATGGCTCAGCAGTTAAGAGCAGTAACTGTTCTTGTAGAGGATCTGGGTTCCGTTCCTAGCTCACTGCCAGCTGTGACTCCAGCTTCAGGAGGATCTGGCGCCCTCTTCTGGCCTCTGAGGACACTGCACTCACAGATGCACATAAACTCAGGCAGAGGCACACCCATAAAACAAATGAAGAAACAAATTCTATGTGAGGATTCCTGTGAACAAGAGAGTTGGTGTACCTGGTCCACAGTGATCCCAACTTACCCACACATCCCTTCTGAATCCTAAACTCCTAACTCTGTTGACATTACACAGGGCCCAATTTAAGCTCTTTCCCTAGTCTCTGTAAGTAGGGGCTGGCCTGTGACACTGCTCCAACCAGGGTGAAAAAAAGGGTGTTACTGGGTAGAGCTTTGAAGAAAGTGTTTTGAAGGTGGAGAGAAGACGTTATGGCAGATCTCTTGCCCTTTGCTTTTTCTGCTCCTCCTGCTTGGGATATCGATGCAAGGCTGGAGTTGCTACATACAGCCTTGTAACAATAGGAAATTATAAAAATGAAGAAGGGTAGAGGGCTGGAAGCCTACGTTTTCCACCCTGTGGGAGGGAGACCTGATCAATCCTTGGCAGATGCCAGCTGCCTCTGCTCTTGACTGTGGGTGACCTCATGAG
The DNA here is from genome assembly GCF_011762505.2 of Arvicanthis niloticus. Lineage (NCBI taxonomy): Eukaryota > Metazoa > Chordata > Mammalia > Rodentia > Muridae > Arvicanthis > Arvicanthis niloticus. Next base: position 15,839,791 of record NC_133432.1, on the reverse strand, counting down.
AACCCTGTATAAAACGACCACCAAGTCCCTTCTTGATTTCCAGACCCAGAAAATAATAAGCACTGATCGCTGTTTGATAGCTGCTGGGGGAGGGGATTTCTGTCTCCTCCTTCTTGCCTGTAGGGCAGGAGAGGAGCTGGCTTGTCAGCTATTGGCCATCATTAACTCAAATGGTCAAGAATAGTAGTCTGGTCTCTCTGCTTGGGAATGTGGCTGTCTTGGACCAGGTGAGCCTAGGGGCTGAGTCACCCGTGAGCTGTCGTGTACCTCCTATGAGAAGCCGAGGCCCAGCAGGGCATGGTGGTGCACATCTTTAGTTCCCGTACTTGTGAGGCAGAGGCAGGTGGATCTCTGTGAATTTGAGGCCAGCCTACCTTGTAGAAAGACCTTGTATCAAACTAAAAAAGAAGAAAAGGAGGAGGAAGAGGAGAAGGAAGAAGAGAAGGAAGGAAGGAAGGAAGGTCGGTCGGTCAGACGGACGGACTGACTGACTGACTTTCCTCACTAAGTACCTTTCAGTCCCCTTGTGTTTATTTTATTGCTGTGGAACTGAGCTGCCTGAGTTCAAATCCCAGACTGGGTGTTTCCTAGGCATGTGCGCTGGCTAGTTTTATGTCAGCTCAGGGCAAACTAGTGAGTGTGCTTTGGGAAGAGGTAACCTCAATTGAGAAAATGCCCCCCTCCACCAGACTAGCCTGTGGGCAAGCCTGTGGTGCATTTCCTTAATTAGTAATTGATACACAAGTACCCAGTCCACTGTGGGTGGTACTTCCCCTATGCAGGTGGTCTTGGGATACATAAGAAAACAAACTGAGCAAGTCAGGGGAGGGAGAGAGAGAGAGGGAGAGAGCGAGAGGAAGAGAGCACGAGCGACACACAGAGAGAGACAGAGAGACAGAGAGACACAGAGAAAGTGCTAGCATACCAGTAAGCAACATCCTTCTGTGGCTTCTGAATCAGCTTCTGCCTCTAGGTTCCTGCCCTGACTTCCCTCAGTGACAGAGTGTGACCCGAGGGATTAAGATACTACATGACCTTGGAGAAGTTACCGAAGCACTCTGTCACTGGTGACAGTTCTATCCACATCCCTTTACTGGGTGGACGGATGTGGACCAGCAAGGCAGGAGACCAACCGCCAGCTTACACCTCCCTCCTCTCTCTCCTCTGCTGAAACTGACCACAGTCTCAGTCACTCTGCTTGGGAATGTGGCTGTCTTGGACCATGTGAGCCTAGGGGCTGAGCCCTCTGAGGTGACATGCCTCCTGGAGCTGGGACCATGGGAGGACAGTAGGAAGGCTGACTATAGAAAGGAAACTCCACCCTCATTCATGCGTGGCTCTGCTCAGCAGAGCAGGGAGCTGTGTGCCCCTTTAAGAGGGCAGAGGCTGCTGCACCAATGGGGATGCTCAGAGCAAGGTCCCCTTTCTCATGAGAGTCACTTGGGAAACACAAGCCCAGCTAAGCAAGCCTCCACCACTGAATAGACAAGGCTGTGTCCCCTGGTTCACCCTGGACAGGCTCCGGGGTGGGACTGGCCTTGGAGATGAAGGCACAGCACAGAGTACTGAGGGCTGCCCTGTGAATTTCCATCTGGTGGTTCAGGGAGGGGTCACAGGGTTATGAGAGGCCACACGTTCTGAGCCCTTGTATGTGAAACAGAACCACTACACCATGTCACTGGTAGGGGACTTTTGGAGTTAGAATGTTCTGAACTTCAGGGCTGGGACGCTACACACTTTCTCCACCACACAGTGTAGGATTTACCCCTGGGCTTGTGGGTGTCAGAGCACTAGAGGCCTCTCTGCCCAGAACCAGGTGTGACCAGTTTTCCCAGGCATGCTCAGTGCACGGCACACAGACTAGACTGTATGCAGAAAGGAACTGTCCGCAGAGAACTCAGGATGGTTGGGAATGGACCGTTCTGACTCACTGGGTGCTCCAGACTTCAACCAGAACAAAGTCACCATGTTCACCTGGCTCAAAGGATGAGCCAAAAGAAAACTGGGCCGAGGAACAATATGCAGAAAGAGAGGAAAGCCCGACACAACAAAATAACAACAAAACCAAAAAAACACAAACAAACAAACAACAAACAAAAACCAGTGAAATATGTAAATGAAACAGAGCCAGGAATAGTAACACATGCCTTTGATTTCAGCAGAAACAGGTGAATTTCTGTGAGTTGGATGGAGGCTAGCCTCATCTACATAGTGAGTTTCAGGCTAGCCTCATTTACATAGTGAGTTCCAGGCTAGCCTCATTTACATAGTGAGTTCCAGGCTAGCCAGGGCTACAGAGTGAAACCCTGTTTGAAAACAAACCGTTGAGATTGAAATGGTCCCCACCTAAGGTTGCCTGTGGTGTAGAGGTGGCTGGCTGTGACCCTGTCCTACTGTTGGCTCTTTTTCCTTAGCAACCTCCATTCCTCAGTCTGTGTGGTGGGCACAGAGGGTGACAGTCTTGGAGGTGAGTGGGCCATCCCTAGGATTGGGTTCCTTGATGATTCCAGCCTTGTTGGTGGCTGACACCTGCGGTGGGAGGTGGGAACAGAACCTTTGAGATTTTTCTGGAATTTTCCGCAGCCACTCATATGGATATTGTGACACTTTTTTTTTTTTTTTTAAACACGGAAGAAAAAGAAAATGAACCTTATCCTGTTTGTGTGACTAACACCCAGGGAGTTTGGAACGCCCGACCTGTGACTCTCTGAGGGTCACATGGAGACTGTGGTGAGTTCAGGTGGGCAGCTCAGGGCCGAGGCTGCCTGGTGAAGGCCCAGGCTTGTCAGGGGACACAGAGGGCCAGGCAGGGCAGCCTGCTTCCATTCCCAGCCCTGTAATGCGTGGCCATCTTAGGACAGGGGCTTCTAGACAAACAGACAAGATGTGAGGCCCAAAAGCATCCCCAGAGCCTCACTTTGGGAATGCTTGGGGAACAGTTTCATCTGGAAAATTCCACAGCAGGGCAGAGCTGGCCTCAGAGGCCTATGTCCTTGAGCTCAAGTGGATAGGAGTGGGGAGGTTTGTTGAACACCTACAGTCGTCAGGTCCCAGGCGGTGAGGGCAGGCAGTAGAGAAATTAGTGCATCCTATGGTAATCCAGTTATTTGGGAGTTAAGTGGCCACTAGCCCCATATGTCCAATATCCCTGTGAGATGAAAAGAGACATGAAGAGAAGCCACTGAGGGCAGGGGCAGAGAGTGGATTGATGAAGCTGTCAGCCAAGAGCTGCCCGAGCAACCAGTGTTTCCTCTCAGCCACTTCTTACCCATGAACCTCTGCTAGATTCTACTTTCCCAGCATGCCACACTCAAAGCCAAGGTACAGATACACTTAGTGATAAAGCCAGGAGGAGGTAGGTGTCTTGTCGAGACCCAGCCTCCACTTCACCTGGGAGGAAGGTTTAGGGGACAGTGTCCTCATGGCCCAGCCCATCCTTCATTGATCACCCTGGCTCACACTATTTTCAATCTCTCAGGACCACCCACGTCAAGCTGGTGAGTAGAACAGCCAGCTTAGCTAAAGAGGTACTTTAGGCAAGCCTTGGTCTCCATGGCAGCTGTGCAGCTCTGCCTTTGGGTCTGGAAGGAGCCAATGACAATATATAAAAAGGATACGACTGCGTATCAATACATTTTTTATTAACAAAACCAGGCTTGGGGCCAGATTTAGCCAGCAAACTTTTTAAAAATATTATTTATTTTTATTAATATAAGTACACTGTAGCTGTCTTCAGACACACACCAGAAGAGTGTGCATCAGATCCCATTCCAGATGGTTGTGAGCCACCATGTGGCTGCTGGGAATTGAACTCAGGACCTCAGGAAGAACAGTTGGTGCTCTTAACCACTGAGCCATCTCTCCAGCCTGCCGGCAAACTTTTAACTTATCGAGCCTTGGTCTCAACCAATCAAAGGTGACTCACCTCTAACCAATGAGAAAAGCTTCCCCAGGAAGTTGTGGGATGTTTATTTTCTCTTAAATAAAAGAAGCAGGTGCCGGAGAGATGGCTCAGCAGTTAAGAGCACTAGCTGCTCATGCAGAGGACTCAGGTTTGGTTCCCAGCATGCTCACAACTCCCTGCAACTCTGGTTTCACAGGATCTAGTGCCCTCTTCTGGACTCTGTGGGTATTGCATACACATGGTACAGAACCTCATGTAAGTATACACATACACATAAAAACAATTGACACTTGTTTTTTTTTTTTTTTTTTTGAGAGAGAGAGAGAGAGCGAGAACGAGAGAGAGAGAGAACAGGACTGGGGAGTTGGCACAGAGGGTTAAGTGCCTACCATAAAAAGGCAGGCGTGGTGCACATACCTGCGATCTCCGCACTGACAAAAGAAAGTGATCCCTGGGGCTCCTGGCCAGCTATATGGGTGATCTCCAGGCCAATGAGAGAGAGCCTGTCTCAGATGAGGTGAAAAGCTCCTGAGGAGGCTTGTCCTCCGAATTCCACACACCTGCATATAAACAGGCGTGCATATATACATGCATCGTGCATGTGTGTGTGTGTGTCTGTGTGTGTGCGCACTTGTGAACCCCAGCCTCCAGTAATAATATAAGAAAAAGAAATTTGAGGAAATGGCTGTCTGTCCTATATGGGGCTATACTTTGTCCTGTAGAAATGAGTTGACCCGATGAAAGAGCCAGGTCCCAAGCCCACTGCTCAGCTGTGCCCCCAACTCCTCCAGTGTGGGCTTCTTATCATAGGAGTGAAGATGCTTGTGGGGTTAGCGAGATGGATCAGCAGGTACAGGTGCTTGCTACCCAGCCTGATGACCTGAGTTCAATTCCTAGGACCCATATATTGGAAAGAAAAAAAATTGACACCTACAGCTTGTACACACACACATACACACACGCACACACACACACACACACACACATGCGCACTGAACAAATGCATGTACAAATAAACTTGCTCAAATTGTTCTTTTTTTCTCACTTGTTAATATAATCTCCTCCTTGTGCCCTAGGCCCGATGCTGAAGACCCCACACCCCAGCTGTCTCAGGAGCACAGTGGTTTAGAGATTAGCTCCTTGCCCTGAGTCTCAGGGGATTCTGGTCCCACCTCTAGCACTCAGGCAGGGACGAGGTCAAGCACACTGGTCAGGCAGGTTGGTTGTGAACTTTACAGCAGGTAAGCCTTGGAAAGACCTGGGGCCAGGCTGTGCCTTGCATCTTTCCTATCCCCCTGACACCAAGATGTCACCTCCTTCTGCAGTGCTCTTAGGTTACTGGAATCTGATCTCACATTGAGGCTGCAAAACGTTTGGGTATGCATGCATGCATGTGTACACATACACGCATGCACTGACACACGCACACACACACGTGCACACTCATCAATTCTTGGGGTCAGGGCAATTGATTCTCTCCCTTTTGGCTGAGAGATCAAGCATTGATCTTCCAAGACTCCAAGAAGCTGACACTACTAGTCCACTAGCCTGATGCGGAAACTAAAGCCCAGAGGGGTTGAGTAAGCCTTTTTGCTTTCCTGCACTAAATCCCAGCCTCATGATGCTGGGCAAACCGTTCAGCTTCCTGGACTTCAACCTTTCCACCTCTGTCATGGATCTGTGTGAGCCTTAGGAGACCGATGCTCTGCCAGATTGCCAGTTGAGTACCTCACACACCAGCTGGTGTCTGTGTTTAAGCGAGGGCTCTTGGCCTGGTTTTGCCCTGCTAGTCTATGCTTGGCTGGGTATCCATGGGGACCCCCAGATGACCCCTGGAACAGGGAAAAGGGAGAAGCTTCTCCAGAGCCCTGGCCCTGCCATCCCCAGAGAGGAAGGATGTGGCCCACGCAGAGAGAGTGGGCCTAGCCCTGTCACCATGGCAGCAGTCTCCAGCGTGTGTGCCAGCTGCCCACGGAACTGCAGCTCCGCCCGGTTCCCTGTGAGAGCCGCCACGGTGGCTGGGCTTTATGCCCACGTCAGTCTCCTGCCTCACAGCTGGCAATGCTTGCTGGCCCCAGGCACACAGTGGGCCATTAAAATCTAGATGATACCATTCAAAGGTAGTCAGAGCTGCCCTGGCAGGTTAACATAATAAGCTCTCACATGCTGGTCCTCTTTCCTGGATCCTTTGTTCCTTCTGGGTGCAGACCTCAGCTGTACCATCTAGCTCGTGGCCTTGAGCATGGGATGACATTTCTTAGAAGGTGTTTTTAAAATGTATTTATTATTTTATTTTATGTTTGTGGGTTTTTTACTTGCATATATGTTGTGCACTGTGTGTGCACCAAATATGTGGAAGGGGCCACAGGGTCCCCTGGAACTGGAGTTACAGATGACTGTGAGACACTGTGTGGGTGCTAGGAATTGAATTCAGATCCCCTGCACGAGCAGCCAGTGCTCTTAACCACTGAGCCATTTCCTCAGCCTCCTTGGGGGATGTGGTAACAATGAGATGGGGTAGTAGGGCTGCTGAGAACACTGTAGGATGTCTAGACTTTGGGACCTGTGGTAGCCCAGGCTAGACCACCTGCTATGACCACCCCATTTTGGAGACAGGCCCTAGAATCTCCACAATATGGTTCTACTTCCTTGATCTGTGTCACAGGTAAGGAAACTGAGGCACAGGTTACAAAGCCACCCTAAACAGGGCATCTATCTGCTCTCCAATCCGATTCTATGTTGTTTTACAGCCTGTTTTTCTGAGCAGGCATTTATTGGGCACCTACTGAATGCAGGCATCATACTGATCACCTAAGTGCAGGGGATACATCAAGGCAGAGCAGGTCCCCAGGAAGCAGGAGGAAGCTGAGATCCCAGTGGCTACCCCATGGCCTACGGGGTCTCCTGGTTCTGGCATGGGGGAAGGGGCTCGAGATCATTCAGTCCTCTTGCCTGTGACAAAGGGAATACAAGTAGCCTATGCCTCAGGCTGGGACCTATGTTCCCCTGGCTTCTCTGTCCAGCCCATGGATGGATACTGGGTCTTTTTTTTTTTTTTTTTTTTTAAGATTTATTTATGTATATGAATACACTGTTGCTGTCTTCAGACACACCAGAAGAGGGCATCAGATCCCATTACAGATGGTTGTGAGATACCGTGTGGTTGCTGGGAATTGAACTCAGGACCTCTGGAAGAGCAGTCAGTGCTCTTAACCGCTGAGCCATCTCTCCAGCCCAATACTGGATCTAATTTCACACAAGTCCAACTTCACCCGCTATGACCTGTTTTACCCCCACCTTCTCCAGATGGCTCGGGCCCCTCCCAGGGAGAATCCTAGCAATGCTTAAGTTCAGAGTTCATTCTTGGACCTCTGCTGGCTTCAAGTTTCTACAGACCTTGGATCTTGCTGGCCTCCAGTCCCTGCTGACCTCAGGGTCCCACTGGCCTCGGGTCCCTACTGACCTTGGATCCCCCTGGCCTCTGGTCCTCACAGTCCTGTTCTATGTACTGTGCTGTGGGTCCTACAGGCTCCAGTGCCATTGAGCTGGGGCTTCCCTTCCCAAAGGCATAGGCCAGATCTGTGCTTACACAGGGTCGTGAATACAGGTAAACAAGCAAGGGTATATATGGCTATGTGTGCAAATATGCAAACACATGCACGTACATGCAGACACAGTTATGACCACTGACCCTTGCAGCCAGGCTATGCACCTGATTTGTGTCTCTCTAATTGCATTCTAATGTGTCTCCCCGCTGATGCTCCTGTCTTGGGGACTCATGGGAGGACAGTACTCTGTGAGCTACAAGGTCCCTTCCTAATCCACAGTAGAGCAGAGCCACTGAAGAAAGCCTCCAAAGAACACTAAGATTCCTTTTTCATTGCCTCTACCTTCCTCACCCATCCCTCCCCACCCCTAGAAGTGGGGACCCTGGCTCACCATCATGGCGTCAGAACTGCAGGCACCCCCCCCCCATCACCATCCCGCCCTGGCTCTGTGAAATTAGAACATCCCTTTAGAACTTTCCATGTGCTTCCTTTCAAAGTGCTTCCTTGGTGCTAAATAATTAATTCTCGCCAGCTCCCAGGTGAGGGAATAAACAAATGTCATTTGTGTGGGGTGACTAAAGGCAGCGGAATCGGGCTGACTGCTCCAGGCATCTGCAGAGGGGTCAACCAGGGACACAGCTAAATAAGAAGATGGAGCTCCCGTCACCCCCTCTCTGCCCCCATCAGGGTGTCAGAGACAGAGACAGAACAAAGCTAAGGGACAACCCAGGGCCCCCTCACCAGATACCAAGCCAAGTGTAGACAGATAGGCCAGGTTCCTTCCCCTCATCTGAGAGCCTCCCTCCAGGTCAGGGAGTCATTGTCAAGGGGAGGGGCTCGCTTCACCAGGCCCCTCTCCCTGGCTCTTTCAGGAGCTGCACAACTCTTGTCTCTTCCCGGTTCTTCTACCTCAGCCCAGGTCAGTTCTGGCTATGTCCTTGTGCTAGAATGTTCTTCCTCGGTCAACTTCATGATGGGTTCCCCACTCCCTTCCGGGACCTGCTTCCTTATCGTCCCTTGAGGTGTCCTCCCTGCCTGCCCCTCTGAGAGGACCACACAGTGAGGTCTTCCACACCCTCCATACTTCTGATCACTTGTCCTGGGTCATGTATCTGTTGCCACCCGCAACTGACATTAGTTCTCTGTGAAGGTCTAACCAGGACTGGTGTGGTATATGACATACAGGAGGTACTTAGAAAATGGTTGCTTCCATCTCTGTCTCTAGCAGCCAGAAATGTGTCTGGCATCTACTTGATGGATGTCACTGCAAACCTAGAGCTTGAAACACGGTCAGCGTCTAACATATTTTCTTTGGGTGTAGCCTGGTCTTCAGCTCCTAGAGCAGTGTTGGCATACAGTTGGCACTCAATAGATGAGTTACTTATTCTTGTTGCACCTCTGATACCCAGCTCTTGTTAGGCAATGGCTGTTTACTGAATGAACCGGTTCAATAGATGGATAGCCCGCCCACTCCACTCCGAAACTGGGAACATTTCAGGACGGAGGTGCTACAATGTGGCAAGAGGTGGGTCTGTCCAGACCAGAGCCAGCCTGACTGGCCATGTTTTGCTGTCTCTCTAGGGAGCTGACCCCTCCTTCCATGGCTAGTTTGCCTGCTCTTTAACACCTGACTCCAGCATACATGCTGCAAGCCCGGAGCAGCCTCCCTCTGTGGGGATGAGGAGTGGAGGTGAGGAGATGAGGAGGAGGAAGAGGAGGGGGAGGAAGAAGGAGGGCATAGAGGGAGGAACGGGGGAGGGAGGAGAGCTGCAGATGGCCGGCCATATGGCTACTCAGGAGTGGGCCGGCAGCAGTCGCCACCAGTCTACACCACACCATGCTGACGTCATTCGCTCAGCTGGCCCAGGCAGGGGCTACAGGGTGAGGGGGATCCCTGAGGCTCCATTGAGACCCGTGGTTGCTGGGTCCCCCAGGGTCTGGGGTCTGCCTTTGGACTGATGCCTAGTAGCAAGTGATAAAATATCAATGTTCCAAGGTTATCCCAGATTTAAGGGTACCAACTGGCATCCCAGGACTCAATGGAGCTGTGGTGCACAGCTGGAGGTTGAGCAAGGGAGTCGGTCTGCATGTATGTGCGCACGCATGTGCACACAGGCACATGAAGATTCGAGCCGGAGGCCAAGTGGCTACAGAGGGGATAGAAGTTTTCAGATCCCTGAAGTTCAGTTGACGTTTTCTGTTTATTGCTGTGAACACGGATCTTATGGGGACATATGTGTCCGAGTGTCTGCGTGTCCTCAAGGGGAGGGTCACGGGATTTCACGTGGATATCTAGATGCCTGTGCATTGACACGGATCGTCCATGGGCAGCGAGCTCACTTCCGGGGAGGATTGTGTGTTTCTGGCTATGCAGGAATATGTGTGCGTGCACACATATGTGAAGGGGGTCAAACACTGTGTTTGTGTGTGCACGTAAGCAAGTGTGTATAGGTTCAGGTGCATGTGGCCTACAGTATAAATGTATGAATTGTGAATGTAACTAAGCATGTATGCCCTGTGTAGCTCCAGGGTGGGTAGTACAGACCTGATCCCCTCGGTGTATTATCTCCCAGACTCACCTGAGTCCAGGGTGGGTAGTTAGACCCCAGCCAGAGGTATGTTATCCAGGGTGGCCATGGAGATCCTGGTGTTGAGGATGTTCATAGGTGTTCACTATGGCCTCTTCTTCTTCCCCCTTCAGGCAGCCCACCTACTATGTGAATGTGGTTGCCTAGGACTCTGGGTAGTAAACAGGGCTTCCCTGACATACAAGCAGTGAAGACTTCTATCTAAAGTGTCTGTCGGGACATGCAAGCCTGCTTTGTCCACTGTCTCAACACACTGTCCCAACCACTGTTGGAACAGCCAGGGACATCAGCTTCCTCATAGTGCTGTGTCTTCCTTTGTGACAGTGGCTCTCAATCTGTGGGTCATGACACCTTTGGGGGTGGCATATCAGGGATCCTGTGTATCAGGATTTACATTACAATCCCTAACAGTAACAAAATTAAGAGTTATGTTATGAAGTAGTACCAAAAATAATCATATGGTTGGAGGGGAACCACAACATGAGGAACTATTTTTTTTTTTTTTTAAGATTTACTTATTTAGGGGCTGGAGAGATGGCTCAGCGGTTAAGAGCACTGACTGCTCTTCCAGAGGTCCTGAGTTCAATTCCCAGCAACCACATGGTGGCTCACAACCATCTGTAATAGGATCTGATGCCCTCTTCTGGTGTATCTGAAGACAGCTACAGTGTACTCATAAATAAAATCTTAAAAAAAAAAAAAAAAAAGATTTACTTATTTAGTATACAGTTTTCTGCCTGCAGTTATGCCTACTTACCAGAAGAGGGCGCCAGATTTCATTATAGATGCCTATGAGCCACCGTGCAGTTGCTGGGAATTGAACTCAGGACCTCTGAGCCTCTAGCCTGAGGAACTGTGTTGAAGGATCAAAGCCTTAGGAAGGTTGAAAACCACTGCTTTGTAGGAAGAGAGAAGGCAGGAGTTGGTAAAGCTGAGCACAGCAGATAATGTGGACAGGTCAGATCTGCCTCCATAGCTAGCAGGGATTGTGGGGTGCAGCTCTGTGCTGATGTCGGAAAGCTGAGTGTGGGCATCACTCGAGCTTAGCATTACCCCTTCAAAGGACCCCATTACCTGCACCCTCTTCCCATTCACATGACATCATCTCCTCTCCAGGCAGCTGGCGCTGAGTAACTGACCTACAGGCTTTAGGGGGCCCTAGCCTGAGTCAGAGATGCTGGGCAGGGCTGAGAATGGTGGCTGCCCCTCCATCTTCCCACCAGACTCAGTTGGAAGAACCCGTGGTCCTCTGACTGGTAGATTCTACTCCCCAGGTAATGCCCACATTGCAGATGCCAAGTTCCCTCCGCCTGGCAGGGGGAGCTTAGATGGCCATGTCTTGAGTAAGGAATGTCTGTCTCCCGACCCCGTATGTGGGCCACACTGTCCCTCGACAGTGCTAGCTACAGAATACAGCGGGGGGGTGGGGGGTATGGTTAGCTGTGTGACATCATGCTGGGTGGTGTGAGGGGACTTGCTGAGGTAGGATTCTGCTTTCTTGCCATGCCAGCAGTTGCTTTGGGGTTGGTCTTCTCTATCTCCACTCTTCTGTTGCTGAGTGTCTGAGTGTGAGTCTCTGGAGAGCTGATGGTGGCCACCAGCAAAAGTGCTGAATGGCTGACCGGTCAGACTTGCTTGCCTCGGCCAGCCAGTTCTGCTGTAGTGGCAGGCTGTCTTAGGGTTTCATTGTTAAGAAAGGACATCATGACTAAGGCAACTCTTTTTTTAAAAAATTTTTTTAAGATTTATTTATTTTATTTATATGAGTATACCGTAGTTGTCTTCAGACACACTAGAAGAGAACCTCAAATCCCATTACAGATGGTTGTGAGCCACCATGTGGTTGCTGGGAATTGAACTCAGGACCTCTGGAAGAGCAGTCAGTGCTCCTACCCACTGAGCCATCTCTCCAGCCCTATCATTTATTTTTTTTTAAACTTGAGCCATTTCTTCTCTATTCTGTATACAGCAGGGGGAGATGTAGGACAGTTCTGGCTGTCCTAGAACTTACTGTGTAGACCAGGATAGCCTCAAACTCCTGGAGATCCATCTGCCTCTGCCTCCTGTGTGCTGATATTAAAAACAAGCACCACCTCACCTGGCAAATGCTTTTTTTGGATAAGTTGCCTTGGTCATGGAGTTGTGTTATGGCAATAGAAAAGAATTAAAACCGAGTCTTGAGATAGACCATCTTTGTTGCTGTGTCATTTTCACTGCATGGATATACCACAATGTACTTGTGACTAGACATGGCGGCCCTTCCCAGCAGCCCCTTGTTAAAATTTTAATGGATGCCACTTTGTTCTAAATAACATGATCTGGGGATGGAGAGGCAGCTCAGTGGTTCAGGGTGCCTGCTGTTCTCCCAGAGGTCCCAGCAAACCACATAGTGGCTAACAACCATCTTTAATGAGATCTGATGTCCCCTCTGGCATGTAGGTGTACACACAGACAGAACATTATATACGTTAAATAAATAAATAAATAAATAAATAAATAAATAAATAAATAATGTAGCATTCATGAGGTGGGTGGTTAAGATTTGTCTAGCACGCATTAAAATAAATACGCAATTATTTTTAAAAACGCAAATGTGCGACAAGACCAATTCCGGTCCTCTCACTCCTCCACAAGGCTCAAGGCTCACTTTGCCCTCCATCCCAACCCTGTGGTGACCAGATTAGAAGGTCAGGATGTTGCTTAGGACTGTCCATGGGCAGAGAGGATAAGATTGCCTTCCTGTCCCTCCTTGGCTTCTGGAGCCCGCCCTTGCCCGGCCCAGCCCCAAGCACTGGAGGAGACACTGGGCCCAATTCATCCAGTCTTCAAAGCACTTCTGTGTGAAGCAGGCCCCAGAACCTCAGCCAAATCCTTGACAGGAACACACTGGGCCCTTGTGAAGGCCACTGCTGCTTGGGCCAAGGTGGCCATCTGCCAGGGAAGAAGCCTCAGTTTGGCCACTGACTATGGCATAGGGGGCTGCTTCACTCCTAGAAATGAAGGCTACTTAGTGGGAGGAGACCTCACATCAGGGCCTCAGTGAGCCTGGAGGCTGCCAAGATACCGTCCATCGCCACTCTTAGCCTCTCAGACAAGATACACAGTTGATTTTCCTTTCTTCTTGGGCCCTCTGTGGCTTCTTCCCAGACAGCCTTTTGCTGTTGCCAGAAACCCCAAGACCCATGGCAAGTTCCACTGAACCCATCCATACCTTATGTGGCTTCTTCTCAGTCAGCCCTTTGCTGTTGCCAGGCCCGCCCAAGACCTATTGCGGCTTCTAGTGAGGCCATGCTCACGCCCACATCACTGTGCAAGAGAAAACGCTCTGTCCCATAATCCTGATACCCTTCTAAAAATAGGAAGCTCTAACCCAGTCACACACATAGACAGGATGCGTCAAGAACTCGAAGGAAGAAATCAGGATGATGGGTCTACAAGCCACGGGGTGATTAACATGGCTAGCGCTCTCCGCAAGTCAGGCGAAAGGACCAGAGCACATTCATACCAGGAGCTCACCCTGCTGACCCCCTGACCACAGATGCCTGGCTCCAGAGCTGTCAAAGTAAATTCACCCAGTTTAATCCACCCAGCCTGCAGGACTTTATGATGGTGGCCAGAGGAAACAAACACACCTATCTTCGAAGTCATAGGGGGCACTTACAGAAAAGGCAGACTAGCACTGTGGTCTCTGTGTCTGTCACAAAGTGCCTCACACTATCAAGGGGTGCTCACTGGCTTCTAGCTGCACGGTTGCCAATCAGTGGCTTGAACAGAGAGAGACTCAGCTAAAAAAAAAATCATATGCTCTGGGCTGGAGCGATGGCTCAGTGGTTTAGAGCCCTGACTGTTCTTCCAGAGGTCCTGAGTTCAATTCCCAGCAACCACATGGTGGCTCACAACCATCTGTAATGGGATCCGATGCCCTTTTCTGGTGTGTCTGAAAACAGCTACAGCCGGGCAGTGGTGGCACACACTTTTAATCCCAGCACTTGGGAGGCAGAGACAGGCGGATTTCTGAGTTCGAGGCTAGCCTGGTCTACAGAGTGAGTTCCAGGACAGCCAGGACTACACAGAGAAACCCTGTCTCGAAAAAAAAACCAAAAAAAAAAAAAAAAAAAAGACCATTGGAAAACACAGATATTTACATTCCAATTCATAAGAGTAGCAAAATTAGTTATGAAATAGCAGTGAAAAATAATTTCATGGTTGGGGTCACCACAACATGAGGAACTGTATAAAAGGGTCGCAGTGTCGGGAAGGTTGAGAACCACTGTCCCAGATACTCAAGGGTGAAAGCAAGCCAGAACCTTAAAGCAAAAACCCTTTGGTGTTAACAGACAGCTGAGCAAGGTTGCAGGATGCAGGGTTAAGTACACACGTGTCAGCTGCTTCCCAGTCTATCGGGATGAATAGCATCCGACTCCCAGCCTGCTTCATCAGAGGCCAAGACACAGCATTGCAAGTTAAAGGCCTGTCTGGGCAATGTAGTGAGACTGTCTCAAATAGTAGCCATGAGCCTGGAGATGGAGCTCCGGTGATACAGTGTTCTGGGTGACATCCTCAGAGCCGTGATGGAGAGGGAAGAGGAAGCCACAGTCAACTTGAATACTGGCTCAAGTTGGCAGCTCGTTGGCATTATTTCAAAGATTTATCCGAAGTGAAAGGTTATGTGCACCATGCATGTGTCCAGTACCCTCAGGAGCCAGAAGAGGGCACCAGATCCCCCAGACCTGGAGTTACAGGCAATCGTGAGCCACCTGATATGGCTGCTTGGGACCAAACCCAAGTCTTCTGGGAGAGCGGTAAGCACTCTTAGCTGCCGAGCCTCCCCTTTAGCCCTGTTGATGTTATTTTAGCAGCCGGGCTATGTTACAGACTTAGTGGTTCCCTCTTGGGGATGACAAGATGGGCAGAAGGATCTAGAACACTCAAGTCAATGATCGGATGGCTGGATGAGCAGACAGTCAGGTAGTTGCCGTTAACACTTTCAGAGCCTGCTCAGGGTCATCCTGGCTGCTGGAATACCCTCAGCCAATGCCACATAGGGCCTGGGTGGATAGAAGTCTCAGTGTTACATGCTAGCCTCTCATGGTTCCCAGGAGAGCTAAGTCCCAGCTACCAGGATAACATTTTTCCAGTTTTTTTTCCTGTGGTTCTGATGAACCTAGAACTTCACAATGCTAGCCAGATACTCCCAGTCCCTCCCTGGGAAATTCTAGGTAGGGGCCCTACCACTGTGCTACACCCAACACCTCACTGAGGGAGGGATTCTAGGCAGGGGCTTTACCACTGAGCCACACTCAATCCTTCATTGGAAGATTTTGGACACTAAGACAGCCCCGCCCCATAACCCCTCACTGGGGGATTCTAGACTGGGGGATGCTACCACCGAGCCACGCCTTTAACCCTCTTTTTACTTAAAAATAATTTTTTAAAAAATTGTGTGTGTGTGTGTGTGTGTGTGTGTGTGTGTGTGTGTGTGTGTGTTTGGGGGGAAAATGCTGCATGGTATGAGGTGCCCAGTCTGGGTACTGGAGACAAAATTTGGGTCCTGTGCAAGAGCAATAAATGTTCTTAACCACTTAACCACTAAGCCATCTCTCCTGCCCCTTATTTTTAATTTTTGAGGTTTACTAAGCTGATCGGGCTGTGTTGTGGTTTGAATAGGAATGGCCCCCACAGGCTCATAGATTTGAATGTTCAGTCATTCAAATGTGGCACTACTTGACAAAGATTGGGAGATACGCCCTTGTTTGAGTGGGTGTGGTCTTGTTTGAGTGGGCGTGCCCTTGTCTGAGTGGGCGTGCCCTTGCCTGAGTGGGCGTGGCCTTGCTGGAGGAAGTGTGTTATTCAGGGTGGGCTTTCGGGTTTCAAATGTTCAAGTCAGGCCCAGTGTCTCACTCTCTTCTTCCTGCTGCCTGTGGATCTGGATGCAGAGCTCTCAGCTCTGTCTCCAGCACCATGTCTGCCTCCACGCTCCCGCCATGATCACAACGGGCTAAATCTCCTAACTGTAAGCCAAGCTCAATTAAATGTTTTCCCTTAGAGTTCCCGCAGACATGGCGTCTCGTCACAGCAATGGAACGGTGACTAAGACAGGCTGTTCTTTGCCCAGGCCTGACTCATCTTCCTTGTCACCTCCCCATTCTGTCTCTCTAACCTCACAGGTGTCACCTTCATCAAAATGGCACCTACATCTATCCCTGTCAAGAAAGTAAAAGCGATGGCAAATGCTATCTGGCCTGTATCACATGGGTCTGTTTCTCAGAATTTCCCAGAGCAGGAGGTAGGGAGTGGGGGATGGCAGCCAGCCTCACCATGCCGTTACCCGGCTAGTCCTCATTTCCCACCGTTCTGCTCCACCTGCCTCAGGGCCTTTTCATAGGCTTTTTTTTCTTTTTAAAGATGAATTTACTTATTTTATGTATGTGAGTACACTGTTGCTGTCTTCAGACACATCAGAAAAGGGCATTGGATCCCATTACAGATGGTTGTGAGCCACCATGTGGTTGCTGGGACTTGAACTCAGGACCTTTGGAAGAGCAGTCAGTGCTCTTAACCACTGAGCCATCTCTCCAGCACCTCATAGGCTGTTTTTCTTTCTCTGTCTACCCCTGGCCCAGCTGCCATCAGCCAACCTGAGCTCCTCCTGGGTATTGGGTCTTTGGAGTGTCCCCTGATCCCTGTGTCTCCACTAGTGTGTCTCTTCTGTGTAGGGCCACACACTGTCCCCATCATAGCCCAGGCATCAGGCTTGCATGACACCCAGCCCTTTGTCCTCTCCTAGGTCTGAGCTGTACCTGTGAGCTGAGAGAGGCCACCTTAGCCTCTGCTGCATCTAGCTCCCATCACGCCATAGGTACTGAGGAAAGTCTCGAATGAGAAAATGAAAACAGTGAAACTCAACGCAGGGCAAGGGAGGGACAGTGACTGCGGAACCTTGACATTGGCAGGACCATCTGTGGGGGAGAGGCACAGTATGGACGCATACCCATAGAGATTCATCCTGTATTGGCTGTGTGTCTCTGGGACAAGTGCTTGCTCACTCTGTGCCTCTGTATTTCCTGGTCTATGAAGTGGGGTCTGTGATAGCCCTTTGCTCTGAGGGCTGTGTGAGAGCTCAAACTGAGTTGTTGGAGCCCTAAGAACCAGGCCTTCTATTTGAAAGCTAAGGAGCTCACTGTAGCCAACTGCGTGTGCCCAATGCTGAAATGACATGTGGTAGTCATGTCCTAGGCCCAGGTGACTCTTGGCCTTGGGCCTGCAGCTTCATTTTTCTCACAGTTTCCCTGCCTGTGTCTTCTTAGCAGCATGGTAGGTTTTCAGCTGACTGGGAGCAAGGACATTTCCAGCTGAGTAGACAGAATATGTTGTGGGGGATGGAAACTAGCATTCCCCCACAAGCACCCGAGAGGCCCAGGAGACTGCCTCTCAGGAGGGGGAATCAGCTGACTCCAAAGTCACAGCCAGGTCACCTCCCCGTGGGCACCGAGGACACGTCCCTGTGTCTTGTCACAGTGCTAGGGGGCCCATTAATTACAGGGCCATTAAGCACTTGCTCCTTGTAGACTCGCTGCTGTAGCTGTCTGAGGCCCAGCAGCAGGGTGGGGGAACCCTGTGTCCTTGTCATTAGACTCTGCAGCCAGCCACCAGGTTATAGAGACTTTTAATTTCATCGTGGCCATCCATCCGTGTTCCCTTCTAAATCATGTTAATGGAGGATTAAAAATATGTAAGCTTAAATTAGTGGGACTCTTATCGCCTTCATAAATATCTTAAATCAATAGTCAGGCTTAATTGCAGTCGGGTACCATGAGCCAGCTAGGGGGAGGGGGCAGAACAGGATGAGGCTTCCCACCAGCCAGCAGTCTCTTCCCTTGTGGTCCAGGTCTGGCCTGGTGCCCTAGGTGCATCTCTATAGCAACAGACAGTATTACTGACACATATTTGGTGTCCGGCACAGTTCTGGGTGCTTGGTGTACATGACCTCATTTAACTCTCACAAATCCTGAGATACAGTTGTGAGAACCACTTTATAAATGATGGTTGGGGCTCAGGGGAGATGGCCGGGTCAAGAAAGTGTCACATAAGCCGGAGGAACCCAGTTTGTTATCTCAGACCTTAGATAAGAACCTCAAGGTGTGGATGTATGTGCTTATAATCCCAGCCCCGGGGAGGCAGAGATAGATAGATCCCTAAGGACCAGCCAGCCTAGCCTAATTGGGGGCCCCAGGTCCCCATGAGAGACCCTATATCTCAAAAAGCAAGGTTCAAGACCAGTGGTGTCCAGAGAGATGGCTCAGTGGTTAGGAACATTTATTATTCTTCCAGAGGATGTGGGTTCAGTTCCCAGTGCCCACATGGCAGCTCACAATCTTCCGTAACTCTGGTGCCCAGGGACACCTGTTGCCCCCTTCTGGCCTTTGTGGACTCTGAATTCATGTGGTGCACATACAAGCAAGCAAAACACCCATACACAGAAAATAAACATTAAAATAGTTTTTAAGCTGTTCCTACCCCAGGACCTTTGCTCTCACTGTATGAAGATTCCTGCCTGCTGGACCCCTCAATTTCTTCTCTCTCTCTCTCTCTCTCTCTCTCTCTCTCTCTCTCTCTCTGTCTCCCTCTCCTCTTTCTCTTCTCTCTCCTCCTCCCCCCTCTCTGTTTCTCTTTCTCTCTCCCCGCTTTTCAAGGTCCTACTATATAGCCCAGGCTGGCCTGGAACTCACTATGGATACACCAGGTTGGCCTCAATCTCAGAGAGTGCTGTGATTAAAGGTAGCCCTGGGGTAATCACACCCTCTCTGAAGCCACAGACTTTTCCCCCCCATCAATATCTGGAATCATCCTTAATAAAGACTATGATCTGTGAGGGGATATTCCTCAGATTACCACGGAACCCAACTGTAAAAGGGAGCCCCGAGTGAGGTGTCTGCCCTACCAGCTCCAGTAGGGAAGAGACCTTGCTGAAGAAGCTGCAATCCCAGAGGCTCCGTGGAGGAGGAGTCACGATCCTCTCAGGTTCATCCCTTTGGGGCTCCAAGTGATTCTTTTATTCCCAAACTCTTCTGAGAGCCCCAGTTCCCCTTCTCCAACCCCAAGCTGGTGTCTCCAAGCTCATGATCTCCGTCCAGTATGGACCTAGAACAATCTCTTCAAGAATGCCCACAGTCAAGGTCAGGGCCCCTAGCCTGGGGAATGAAGAGTCTGGGCCAAGCCATCTGTCTGAGAACAATTAGCAGTAACTGAGCCAGCTCCTCGGGTTCAGGTCACAGGGGGATGGAGCTGTGGGGGCTGAGAAATCCCAGAAGGTTCCCAGTTGAATAAGCCTTCCTGTGTGGGGGCCAAGAAAAACCTACCGAGTTGGAGCAGGATCCCGGAGCAGGAGGAAGCTTGCCCAGAGGCTCCACCAGGCAGGCAGGCAGGCAGGCAGGCCGGCCTGGCAAAGACGGGGTGGGGGTGGGGGGCTCTGACGCAGGCGGCCGGGCGAGCCTCACAAAGCAGTCTCAGCTGCTGAAGCGTGGGACCATCTGGCGAGGGCTGGCGGCAGAGCAGCGTGTTTGCGCAGTGTTGGGCTTCCTTTCTACAAACACGCCACACACTGTGAGGGGGTGGCTGGCGGCCACCTGGGTGAGGGGACTTAGTGGGCGAGGGCCCTTCCCAAGCTGGGGAGGAAAGAGGCCCCTGGGGTGAGGACCCCTTTGAACAGACATCTCCTTGCTGCGAGCCCCGTGTTACCATCCCTGCTCCTGTGCTCTGGAGTCCTCTTTCCCCTAGAAGGGAACAGTAGCTTTCTGGCCAACCTTGACTATTTATCCACACAAGAATGAAGACTCATTTTTCTTTGTGTTAATTTGAACAAGTTGCATGTATTAAAAAAAAAAAAAAAGAAAGAAAAGAAAAGAAAGAAAGTAAGTAAGTTAGTTTTTACAGCTAGAGCTGTGTACTTGGTGTCTTTTGGAAAAGGAAAGATCCAGAAGGTCTGGGCAGTAGCCCAGCAGGCTAGGGCCAAGGTCAGCAGGAGCTGGGCGGAAGTGGCTGCCCCTGCAGCCAGGTGCTGGCTTTGGGCCCCCGTTTTCTGCACATTTAGTCACTGGCTCAACACCCAAGGGAGAGCTACCCACCACCCTACTGGCTCCAGTCAGCCTGAGGTATTCTGGGATATAAAACTCCTGATGCAAAATTGGGGCGGTCCCCGGCATGCATGGGTAGACCTGTCCAGTGGTTTCGAAAGGCATCCACAGTGACTCTATCTGGGATAGGAAGGGTTAAAAAGCTCCCAGCATCCCAGGAGAGGGGTGACTGGTGACAGACAGGGGATCAGGTTTGGCTGGATCAAGCTGCATAGTGAGGTCATTGCTTATCCCAGGAAGAGACAACTTCACCCTCAGAAGGGAGAGGCAGCACAGTCCAAGGCCAGAGTGTGGTCAGGAAGGGACATCCCGCACCCTGCGTGGACAGAGCTGACAGAGTAACTCATGGCCCAGGACGACAGATGATCCTCAGTCTTCCAAGCCCCTCTGCTGACAACAAAAGCCACAGTGGATGCCATTTCCCATCAGAGAGCCAGGATGAGGACCAGTGAAGAGGCCAGCATCCAGGGAGGTCCGTGTTCAGGCAAAGCTGGTAGAGGCCAGAAAGAGGGCATCAGATCCACTGGAACTGGAGTTACAAATGGTTGTAACTCCATCCATGTGAGCCATCCTGTGGGTGCTGGGAACTGAATCCGGGTCCTCTGTGAGAGCGAGCGCTTTTTAACTTATGAGGCGTCTCGCTGGCCCACGGTAGCTATTTTGAAGTTTCTAAACATAGTATAATTGCAGTCAGCTGTCAGCCCATCACATGGGAGGTAGAAACTGGAGGATAGGAAGTTCAAGGCCAGCCTAGCAAGACCCTGTCTCGAAACAACTCCGTGACCAGAACAAAGTTCTGCTCAGATCTGCTATCTCCCCAGATGCCTCACCCTGCCCACGCCTGTTAGCGCCGAGGGCTGGTGAAGCCAAGCACCAACTGGTATTTGTCTTACTCTTCCGTAACTCAGACACTGGTCACATGCAGCACTGGGCCACTATCTGAGCCCTTGGGCTTGGTTTCCTCATCAGTTAAGATAAAGGTCCTCTCCAGACTGTCACAGCTCCCAAGGTTGTCTCCAAGAACATCAGGGACTTTCCCGGGATGGATTAGAACAGCAGACGGCAGGCAGAGGGAGATGCCAGAGCAAACAGCGTCAAACATCCTGCCCTGTGGAGCCAGGGACATTGATTTGTTCTCCTGCAACCCTGGGTGACCATAAGTACAGTGACCTGCCAGCTGCCAATGCTCAGTTAAGATCTGCCATCCCGGGCTCTCCTTGGAGGATCAGGGTGTCCGTATGGCTGGACTCAGTCACCTGGATCCTCTTGGTCTCAGAGTCTGCCCTTACAAGTGCCATACAAGTGCCACCAGGGGCCCCAAGCAAAGAGAAGCAAGTCTTCACTACAACCTGTAGTATCAGTGTAAACTGGTGAGGCCACATCTCAGGTATAAAAACACATTGAGACTGATGGACATTCTAACAACCTGATGTCATCACCCAGAACTGGTCAAGGGCCATCCTTCTTTTAGCCTGTGTTGGATGTGGCAGCTTGGGCCTGTATAGTGAGCCCTTGGCGCACACACTGGAGGGATGTTCCTGTGATAGCCCCAGTATCACCTAGTGTTGGGTTCCATGGTTACAGCATCCGTTGATGCTTCCAAGGTACAGAGCCTTGAGGATCAGGCAGGACTGTACCAGCTTCTGTATTCTCAGAGGGGAAACTACAATAGTTGAGATGACACAGAATCCTGTGAGATGTCCTGTGGTGGCCTCCAGGACCTGGAGACACGTTGGTGTGAAATTTTTCCATCAGCTCTCAGAGACTTACAGGTAGGGAGCAGTAATGTTTGTTGAGTGAATCACCAATTGTAAATCCTTTCTTGACCGCAAGGCTAGTAGATGGTGAGAATGAGATAAAGTATGTGGTTCCTCACTACAAGGAGGGACAAGAAATAGCGAGGACATTTCAGCATCCCCACCAGCTTGCACCAGGCCAAGTGAGTGAACCCCCTTAGGCCTCAGGGCCATCTTTGTCTAGGCTAGTGGCCTTCCATGGCAACAGATCATAGGAGGGTCAGTAAGGTGGCAAGAGGCCTTGGTGACAGTGGTGAATGATAATGGCAAGCATTAAGGGTGATTGTCACCAGGGGTGGCCCAGGGTCGGGGCATGGTGGCACATGCCTGTAATCCCAGCACTGGAGAAATAGAGGCGGAAGGATCATTGGTTCAATGTCATCTTTCGGCTACATAGTGAGTTCAAGGCCATCCTGGGCTATATGACTTTCTCCCCGCTCTCTGGCCGTTTTGGTGTTTGAGACAGGGTTTCCCTGTGTAGCCCTGGCTGTCCTGGAACTCCCTCTGTAAACCAAGCTGGTCTCGAACTCAGAGACCCACCAGCTTCTGCCTCTCCAGTGCTGAGATTAAAGGCGTGTGCCACCACTGCCCAACACTATATGTGCCTGAATTTAAAAAAAAAAAAAAAAAAAAAAAAAGATCTGTGGAGGGATGAGTTGATGGTGTGCCCAGCTTTGGGGAAGGAGTCAGTGGGGGCGGGGGGGGGGGCGGGGGACGGAAGCTGTGTTGAATCTAGTAGCTGGAGAGGGGTAGGTGAAATCTTCTAGGTACTTCCAGAAGAAGCCAGCTCTGTCCTTGAATTGGTACCCACAAGACCTCCAAGGGGCCCCAGTTCTCTGGGACTGTAAAGTCACTGTCCTGAGCCCTCGAGCTGTGGTAGTCATTCTGAAACCTATAGAGTCAACTGTGACAGGTAGGAGCCTGTCTGCAAGGCCACCTGCAGGAGCCTTGAGTGGCCCCAGAGGGCAGTGGACAGGTTAGGAAGGTGACGCTGTACCCAGTGGGGTGGGAGGAGTTGGGGCTCCCCTACCCCGGTGGGCCTGTCCCTGTCCCCATGACCAGAAGGCACCAAATGTGAGTTGCTGTAGGTGGGCTTGCCTAATGGGTCTTCTGTGAGCCACAGAATCCCACCCACAGGTAGTGGGTTGCTCAGGGTTGAAGGAAAGGACGAGGGAATGTCCCTAAGACAGAGACACAGGGGACTCCATTCCCTGTCCTGACACCAGGATCTATCCTTCCACCACTAGAGGCCGAGGCAGCCATTGGGTTTCTGGGCTCTACCTTGGCTCATTCTAATCTTCCCCACTGGCTACTGTGGACCCTACTAGCACATGCTAGTCCCACTGGGGAAGATGCTGTTCCTTGCTTTCCTGGCTGTCTTGTCTCTGTTATAATAAAACCCCATCCACTGGGTAGCATTTCCCCAATTCTAGAGAACGGAATCTTGGGATCAAAGTGTTAAGGAGTGGTACAATGGAATTCCTTCTTTCTTTCTTTTTTCTTTTCTTTTCTTTTTTTTTCTTTCTTTTTTGGTTTCTCAGGATAAGGTTTCTCTCTGCGGTGTAGCCCTGGCTGTCCTGGAACTTCCAGGGTATGCCACATGGGTTCCAGGCCACCAAGCTCCTACTAGTCCCAGGAACTGCTGGAGCTGTGCAGACAGTCTCCAGGCTCCTGTCAGTGTGTCTACTCCTCCTCTTCCTTGACCTCACCGTCCTTGAGCCTGTGCCTCTTGGCACACAGTCTTCACAGGGGACCTTGCCTCACCGAGACCCATCTCCTTCAAGGACTGCCAAGGACGAAGAAATAGATGGGAGATGCTGCACAGGGGTTGGTACCTCTGTGTGTCCTTCACTCCCTTCCCAAACCTTGTCTTATTTACATGTTTTTAAATTATTATTATTATTTGTTTTCATTTTTCACAACATTATTGGTTTAGTGTGTGAACACATACACATACGTGTGGAGGAGGTCAAAAAGCAAAGAGGAGATCGGCTTCTCCTGCCATATGGGTCCCAGAATTCAGGATGCCAGGTTTGGTGGCAGGCAGGTTCCCCCCTTCCCCCCATGAGCCTACTTGTTATCCCACCCCTCCCCCAGCTTGTGGTTTGGACCCAGTTTCCTTACCTCTCGGTCTCCCACCTCTGATTGGCACGAGTAGTTTCTGACAGGTTTCTCTTTGTAATGCCCCAGATTAATTTGTGCTAGGCATCCAGTTGGTGCTCAATATACAGATATTGATGAGCAGTAGACAGGTGGTGCTGAGCGGGTGTCGGGCACTGAGCGCAGGGTAGGTCTGTGGGCATGAATAGATTCCTAGAGTTCTGCAAGACAAAACGGGAAGCCTCAGTGCCCTATAGAGCATCTGGCAGCCTTGGCGGTGAAATGTCTTCCTTACACCCAACCGCTGGGTGCCAGCTGCAGAGAAATGCCCCTTTCCCCTTAGTTTTTGCTGGCGCCATGACTGCTGATCACTGTATGGACTGCCACGCCCACCTCTGCGACAGTGGCCTTTTCCAAAGTGCAATCCTTTAGGCTGCAAGTTGGGGACTTTGACTTTAATCCTTTCCATACTGGGTTTCAGTTTCCACACATTAAAGGAGGAGTATCCATAGGCCTGGGTATGTACCCAGGCTCTGGACATATAGTATAGTATATATATATATAAACTATATATACTATATACATATAGTATAGGCGTGTATACATAAGTCTGAGTGTACACACGTCTGTATATCTTAAGTGTGTGCATGGGTCTATGTATGTGCATGAGTCTGTGTGTGCACAAGTCTAGAGTGGGTACCCAGACTCTGGGGAGTGTACAGTATAGGCGTGTGTACAGGGCCGGGTGTGTACATATGTCTGGGTGTGTGCTCAGGTCTGTGTATGTTTGTCCATCTTAGTGTGTGCATGGGTCTATGTATGTGCATGAGTCTTCGTGTGCACAGGTCTAGAGTGGGTACCCAGGTCTATGCAGAAGGTGTTTGCAGTGAAAGAGTATCTTGGCTGTAGGGACCAAAGAACGCCACAAAAATCACACCACCCAACAGACCTCAAGCTAGAGATTTATAGTGGGGAAGGAGGGACACAAAATGGCTGCCTCTTAGCAGGGACAGAACCAGTCCACAATGGCAGGTTTATAGGGGACATGAACAAGTACATGTGGAAATACAGAATAGGTTGTTGTGTGCAGAGGTCTGAGTGTGTGCACAGGTCTGAGTGTGTGCACAGGTCTGAGTGTGTGCACAGGTCTGGAGTGTGTGCTCAGGTCTGAGTGTGTGCACAGGTCTGAGTGTGTGCTCAGGTCTGAGTGTGTGCACAGGTCTGGAGTGTGTGCTCAGGTCTGAGTGTGTGCACAGGTCTGAGTGTGTGCACAGGTCTGAGTGTGTGCTCAGGTCTGAGTGTGTGCTCAGGTCTGAGTGTGTGCACAGGTCTGAGTGTGTGCACAGGTCTGGAGTGTGTGCTCAGGTCTGAGTGTGTGCACAGGTCTGAGTGTGTGCTCAGGTCTGAGTGTGTGCACAGGTCTGGAGTGTGTGCTCAGGTCTGGGTGTGTACACAGGTCTGGGTGTGTGCACGGGCCTGAGTGTGTGCACAAATTTGGGTGTGTGCTCAGGTCTGGAGTGTGTGTATAGGGCTGGGTGTGTGCAAAGGGCTGAGTGTGTGCACAGGGTTGAGCATGTACACAGGTCTGGAGTGTGTGCACAGGTCTGGATGTGTGCACACGTCTGGGTGTGTACACAGGGCTGATATGTGCACAGGCCTGAGTGTATGTTCAGGTTTGGGTATATACACAGGTCTGGCATGTGCACAAGTCTGGAGTGTGTGTGTGCAGATCTGGGTGTGTGTACAGATCTGGGTGTGTGTACAGGTCTGGGTATGTGTACAGGGCTGAGTGTGTGCACAGGTCAGGAGTGTATGCACAGGCCTGGTGTGTGGTGTGTGTGTGTGCCCAGCTGTGGATGTGTGTGTGCATGCTGTGGTCACATTGGTGTGACTCCTGGGCCTCCCCACCACTGCTTCTCTGCTGATACACTCAGACCAACCTGTCCGTTCCTAAGATCTCTCGGGTATGATGAACATACCAGCTTCCACCTTCCTCCCCGGGAGATGATTGCTTGGTGAACTCTCCACCCTGCTCGCAGGAATGTGGAGCCTTGTCAAATAAGGGACCTTTGTGGGTATGAATAGATCAGTGCTGGAAAAGAGGGGAACAGGCTGCATACTAGAAAGGTGCCCTGCCTGTCTACAGTCCAGCAGGCCTAGGGAGGAGGAATCCATTCGTTTATTCACATCTGAGAGGCCGTTGACCGAGTAATCGCTCCTGAGAGATAATTACAAACGCACATTTTAGAATGTCATTTCTGGGCGTCAGCTGTCCCATTTACCTTGTGTGCTAGATGAGGACGAACAGAGAGGGGAAATCACCATCCTGAAGACACACAGCGGGAAGCAGGCCTAGCACCAGGCCGACCAAAGCTGGGTTAGGTTTCCTGGGGGCCGGAGGACCTCAGTGGGAGATGGTTGTTACATGCTAAGCCCTCGGTTAGGCAAGCACTCCTGTGGTCCCCAGCCACCTCCTGGTGGGCAGCCAGCCCTGGGCGGGCAAGGGGCGGAGCTGTGGGTGGGTACCCCTCCCCCTAGCTGCCTGTTCATCTAATCTTGCTTGTTCCAGTTCCGTCAAGTAAGTCATTATAATTTTATGCTTTTTAGATGAATATTTTTACGCAAGGGTGCAGTAATTATCTTGGCTGGGAGTTTAATGATTCCAGGCTCCATTGAAAGAAAGTTCCCTCATAAATCAATCTCTCTCTCTCTCTCTCTCTCTCTCTCTCTCTCTCTCTCTCTCCCCTTTACCCTTTCTCTGTGTGGCAGAGTCAGCTTCTCAGGCTGGCTTTGAACTCACTCTGTAGTCAGATAGGCCTTAAACTTGTGATCCTCCTGCCTCAACTCCAAACGTCTGGGATCCCTGTGGTCATTTGGAAAGGCTGGTCCAGATCCCTGTGGTCATTTGGAAAGGCTGGTCCATCCATCTACATACCTTCTGCCAGAAGCCTCAGCAGCTACCCCATGTCCGCCCCCCCCACCCCCCACCCCCCACCCCCAGTCTTAGAGCCGGAGCCTCACTCTGTTACCCTGAGATCTCTGCAGGCTCCACTCTTTCAGGCTAAGCCCCTCCCCACCCCCACCCCCACCCCTGACTGGTCGCCCCAGGGTTGGTAAGCTGAGTGGATGGAAGGAACTGGCTGGTGACCTTCATATAGGTCATGGTCGTCAGATGCTCTAGCCGGGCTTAAGTACATGATGGGAGGACATTTTGTACAGCCGTTCATGTGGAGGTCAGGGGACAACTTGCTGGAGTCTATTCTCCCCTTTTTCTGTGTGTGTGGGTCCCAGGGATCAAACTCAGATTCTCCCCCTTTGAGCCATCTCGAGAGCCCCAGGTGCTCACAGTTCAGAAACAGATGTCACGCCAGTCTCTGCCTCACATGGCAGGCAAGGGGCAGGCAGCACCAGGTGGAGAGGCTCCATTCCTCATGGTCACTGAGGCTTCCGGCTGCTGCTGGCCTCTGGCCTCACCAGGCCCCAGGGGTTCACTGCAGCTGGTGGAAAGAAAGTGGTATTGTGGGAGGCCAGACACATGATTGGCCGTACCATCTAACTTCTTTTCTGCTGGCTTTGAAGATGGAGTCACTTTCTGGTTGCTTCCCTGTTCATCCTTCCTCCCTGGGGAACAGGTGTCTCAGGCTCTAGATTGGCTGAGTGGCTGGGGGTTAAAGGAATTCTAGGGTTAAAGGATTTTAGTAAGAGAGGCCGTCCAGCAGTGCAGTATGATTGGAATGTAACAGCGTACCTTAACTCTGAGTGCTCACACTTTGATGTACACCCAGGATAAACAAAGGGCTGTGACCACATCCTCTCCCGCACAGATGTTCACAGCAGCTTCAGCATGACAGAAAACTAAATGTAGGCCAAGATCCATCAGCAGACGAGCAGATAAACACACTGCTGGGTGACCACACCATGGGACATCACTCATCCATGAAAAATGAAGGAGTGCATCCACGAAATAGAATACTATTCATCCATGAAAAAGAATTAAAAAAAGAGAAATCTATAAGATTTTATGTTGCCGACTATGGTGATGTGCACCCATGATCGTGCCCGTGTGCACACACACACACACAGGAGGCTGAGGCAGGAGGATTGCAAATCTGAGACCAGCCTGGGTGACATAGTGAGCCCCTGTCACAAAATACCAAAAATAGGAGCTTGGCAAGATGGCTCAGTTGTTAACAAGAGCATTTCTTGGTTTTGCTAAGGACTGTGTTTCCGCTCCCAGCACCAACATGGTGCTTCATAACTGTCTTTACGTCAGGTTCCAGGGGGATCTGGTGCCCTCTTCTGGCCTTCATGGGCATTGCATACATGTGGTACACAGACAGCTTGGCAAAACACTCATACACGTCAAATGAAAAGAAATAAGCTTTGGTGGGGCACACCTTTAATCCCAGCACTCTGGAGGCATAAGCAGGTAGAGCTCAGTGATTGAGGCCAGCCTGGTCTACAGAGTGAGTTCTAGGACATCTAGGGTTACACAGAGAAACCCAATCTATATAAATATAACAATAAATAAGAATTAATCTTTAAAGTAAATATTCAAAATAAAGTATTATACTGAATTGGGAGCTGGTCGGTCCTCCTGTAAATAGGACAGGCTTCTGTGAGCTTTGTGGGCCTGCCTTCTTTTAGCTGTCTTTCTCATTCTGTCAAAGAATCTAGCATCACTAAGAGCAGCCATCAGAACACCATGACAGTGCGTTCACCCACTGCAATGAGGCCAGGAGTGTGAGCCACCCTCAAGGAGGAAGTTCAAGTTTGAAGGGATGATAATACATTTCCGAGCAGACTATGGTGTCAGCTCCAAGAGGTTCCATCTGCTAGGAGCCAAGACACTCCGTACCCTCTTCCCTGAAAGCCTGTGTCTCCCCCTTGAGGCTCAGGACCAGCAGGTGGCTCACTGATGCCTCTGCCAAATGCTACCCTTTGATGGTCCAGCAAAATACCACTTCTCAGGGGAGCAACTGCCTAGTTACCTCCAGCATTGCAGAACTAACCATTGCTCTAGCCTGCCCTCCGGGATGTCTGGGGCTTGGTGGTCAGCCAGCCTTGCTGAACCTGTGAGCTCCAGGCCAATGAGAGGCCCCGTCACAAAACAAAACAAAGTGGTAATCTCTTGAGGAACAGCTCCCAAGGTTGGTCCCTCAGCTCCAAGGAGGTGTACACAAACATGCCTGTGAACCACACACACACAAGGAAATTCACACATACACACAAAAATAGAGGTTACCCAGTGTCCAGCGACTGGAGAATGCCAGGATATTACTCAGCTGATAGATGGACTGGCGTGCCAACGTAAGCCACCACCTAAGTCAGCTTCAGAGACCTTGTGCTTTGTGACAAACAAATGCAGAAGGCCGTGTTACCCAGAACTGGCAGATCCACAGAGAAGACACAGGATTGCGGTTCTCAGAGGCTGGGGGAACTGGCAACAGGATGGCCTGAAAGACACGTCATTTCCCTGCTGAGTGGAGAGAATGTTCTAGCTACGCAGGGAAACTCTAAGAACTCTGAGTCACTAGCTGAAGAAGGTGGGAAGCCAGGCGAAGTGGTGTTAACCTCCTTTGATCCCAGCACTTGGGAGGCGGATGCAGGAGGAGAAAGGGTTCAAGGTCATCCTTGGCTGCAGAGTGAGTTCAAGGCTAGCCTGGGCTACATGAGACCCTGTCTCAATAGCAACAGACAAATCAAAGAACTGAAGTACAAAGGATGACTTGGACACTTACAGGCCACCATGACCTGCCGGTCAAGAATTCAGGGATGTGATCTCAATGGTTCCCAACCCTAGGTTCTGAGTGACCGCCTTGTCTCTCTTGTCCCCTCATTGATGGCAGGCCCACTCACTTCAGAGGGTCTGGGAGGAGGCTGGGCACCTGCGGGCTCTAGTGTCCCCCACAGCTCCCTCCTGCTACCGGAAGAACAGAACACAGGCTGCTTCCCTGCAGCTGTCCCCAAGCCGACTGAGGCCGCTGACACGTTCCTGCTGAAGCCTGTGGGTGTCTCCTGACTCCCCCTTTTGTGCTCAGGCACTTCTCCGGTGGTAACGTTCCCGTTGCCATGGAGAGAGGCTCCCTATTCTAGCAGAGTGACAGTCACCACCTAACTGGGACTGGAGCCAGCTCAGCCCAAGGGCAGATTAATTCCGCCGCCACAGTCTGGCTCTGAGCCTCAGGGGACGCAGCTGCCAGCCACCTAGCTGCTCCTGAGGAGGAGCCAAGCAAGGTGGGGGCATGCGGGTCCCCTCTGAAGCCATCCCTGAGGGATTCTGGGTTGGAGGTGGTCCAGCTGACATGGATCTTTCCTGTGTGCCCTGTGTATGAGCTACGACACCCTGAGCCACTGTTCCGTTATTTTAAATAGGAACATCTGAAACCTGCCTTTCAGCTTTGTGTTAGGGACCAGGTCCTTGTTCTGGACATCAAAGGAAAGGACATGGAAACTTTGCTGTGGAGCCAGTACATCCTGGTGAGGGGTGAGGATGATGAACAGAGACAGGTATGCTGAGGAAGATTCTGTAGAGATAACCTGGAGAAGCCCTGAGGCCAAGCCAGCCAGCAGGGAAGCAGGTGTGTGCAAAGGCCCTGGGGCAGGACTTGCTCAGTGTGTGTGTGTTCAGGGAGTTGGAAGGCAGATGTGAGCAGCTGACCCTATGAGTCCTGGAGGTCAGTGACCCCTCTGGGTCTTAGAAGAGCAAAGGGTAAGAAAGGAAAGTATTTTGGAAGCACTGCCTTGCATTTAACAGGTAGCGCTTGCCCCTGGTGTGCAGTACTGATAGTCACGAATTAGGTGACAGAGGTTACCACACCCCACCCTGAGGCTTCAGCCTAGGAAACTCCAGAAGCAAAACCTCTTGCTTCCCAGCTATTCAGAAAAGCTTTTGGCTGTGAGTCTCAGGCCAGAGGACTGAACAAATACCACCCCAGCTCTGTGTGCTGGGACAGGTTCTCTGATGACCACGTGCCTCCATTTCTGCATTTGCCAAATGGGGATCAGAACAGTCCTATGTCACAGGGCTGTGGGACTCACAGTGGACTGCTTGCGTGAATCCTTGGCTCTGCCAACAGCCACACTAGCCATCCAAATATGATCTTAATGACTGAAGAATGTGAAATCAGGGACCTGGCCAAGTGACCAGATAGGACCCCCGAGAGCTGGACACAGTGTTGATGTAGAACATTGCTGGGGGTCGGTCACCATCGAATGTCATAATAGAGTTTCCTAGGAGGAAGAAGGGTCCCCAAGGCAGCGCTCACACCTTGTGCCCTCTCACCTGCCAGATGTCATCCTGGTTCAAGAAAGCTAGTGGCTGTGTCCCTTATGGAGGACCTCTGGCTAGCCAGCCTGAATAGCTACCTAGGGGAAGAGTTCCCAGCCGTGACTGAAGGGATATGGAAACCAAAAGAGAGTGAGTGGGAAGGAGATGACACTCAGGGGGCAGGGACGTTCTGGGGTCCCAGTGAGCTTTATCTTTGGGGACCCAGGCAGGCTCCACAGGCCTCAGTCATGTGTGCACATGGCATGGAAGTGACACCACCTGGCATACAGCCCAACAGCTTGTCCCTGCCCTCCCGGGGAAGGGGTGAGTCTCTCTGCTCTCCAGCAGGAAGGTGACCCAGCTCAGGTGGCCTTTCTTGACACTTTCAAGTGGCAACCTGTGGAGCCACTGGTCATAATATTTCCCCAGTTATAGCCCCACTAAAAAGGGGTTCAGAGGGCCACCCTTGGTCTTTTTTCACACACACACACACACACACACACACACACACACACACACGCATGCACTATCTAAGTAACTTCAACTTTGATCTCACCAGAACCAGTTACCTCTGCCCACCCCCACCCCCAGGTTCACCAGAAACAAGGAAGGCCACCTTGTAGAATTGCCCATGGCAGATTGGAGACTTAATAGCACATGGACTCCTGGGATTGAGAAATCTAGGGGACCTGGGATAAGCAGTCATGTCATTTGCTGTCAAGCCCCATCACTGATTCATGGAAGTGGTTGGAACTGGGGCTAAGGCATCAACAGGCTGGCACTGGGTGGTGTCTGGGTACCTGTGGACAACCCCATAAGTTCTCTATCTCTGAAACTTCTAAAACACAAATGTTACACACAAACGCAACGTAAATGAATGAACATAAAATACAATGAACAAATTAATAAAAGGTTTTGGAGCTAGAGACATGGCTCAGTGGTTGAAGGCTTATTACTCTTCCAGAGGAAGCACGTTCAGTTCCCAGTGCTACATCAAGTAGCTTGTAACCTCCTATAACTGCAGCTCCGGGAGACATGACGCCCTCTCCTGGCCTCTATAGGATATTGCACTCATGTGGCACATATGCCCATATGCAGAGACATACACCTACTTTTAAAAATAATAATAATAATTTACAATAATTTTTTTCTGAAATAAAGGTTATGTTTTAAAGAGACATAGTTTTAGGGCTGGGTTTGTGGCTCACTGGAATGAGGCTTACCCGGAGCACTCAGAGCCCTGGGTGCCATCCCCACTACTACATAAACTGGATGTGGTTAGTTCATACCTGTAATCCTAACACTCAGGACAAGGAGGTGGGATAGAAGAAACAGAAAAGTTTCTTTTATCCAAAGTCACTCTCAGATGACGTGTGAATTTGAGACTACCCTGGTACAGGAGACCCTGTCTCTAAATAATTAAAAGGACACCCTTTGAAAGTTATTGTCACTGTTTTTTATCAAGACAGGGGTCTCACTATGTAGTCCTGGCTATCCTGGAATTCACCATGTAGACCAGGCTGGCCACAAACTCA